>NC_139232.1:74918460-75296901 GCF_977018435.1 Lepisma saccharinum
GGTAAGAGATGGCACCACCCAGGAGAACTTATACGATTGTAAATAGAGATAACGGAAAGAGCAGATGTGATGAAATAACAAATGTATATATTAATACTAATTATAAGGAAATAAATAAATAAGTTTAACATAATAACAGGATATAAATAAGGAGAAAAGGGGAATTATCATTTAGTAATGGCATAAGCGATTAATATACAAAAGTAACGAAGTCGAATTGCAATTTCGATTTGGTGTCTATTACAGTTCCCACGAACTGAGAGTTTCGTGCGGCTTTTGGGTTGTTTTCCCAAGGTGTAGCGCCATTTCTCGGCAGCACCCAAGCACATTTGGAAGCGCATACATTGTAGCTCCAAGTTAAGGTTAGCGCCGGCTAGACGGCGATCTTTAACTAACCCCTTTCTCTTTGTTTATTTGGAAGATCGATATTTACGTCAATCGGTATAAAGGGATGCCAAAGAAACGAGGAAAGAGAGGAGGTAGAAAAACAAGAGAATCAATTTTGGCAAGACGAGTAAGGGAAGGAGATCCACAGACAAATGATCCACAGACAAAGAATAATCCAGACAGCAAGGATATAAAGTGTTCCTTAGAAAAATCAAGGAACGAAACAAAAGATGTAAATAAAAAGTAACAAAAGGATGAGGAATAAACATGTAAATATATAGAAGAAGGAATATTAGCGATTATAAGAAGAAGAAACCTTATTAATTGCAAGAAGAAGACAATTTAATTATTAAATACAAGGAGAAGAAGATTCATTAATTATAAGAAGAAGAGGCCATAAGAAGAAGATGCCATACTGATTATAAGAAGGAAAGGCCATAAGAAGAAGATGCCATATTGATTAGAAGAAGAAGAGGCCATAAGAAGAAGATGCCATATTGATTATAAGAAGAAGAAGTCCGAAGAAGATTGGTTAGTATTAATAAAAAATAAAAATAGAAGATAATTACTGTATGAAAAGACTTCAAAAGTTATTTAATATTTGTACATAATTAATCAAGAATATAGTACGAATTGTACCCTCAGTAGTGGGTTAAATCTGTTGTTTCTTTCCATATATTTTGTAGCGTAAGTAACCCTGATCTGTGCCCCGAGGTATCTCATTGTCTCTCCCCTGTGCTAAGCTGGTAGGTGTTTACGCGAGGGACGTGGCACCGTTTAATGGCGACCAACGTGAGGGGCTCGATACAGACCAGAGGTTGAAATGACGCGAAGAATAAGAATTTGGAAAGATAAGTAAAGCAAAAATGGAAGAAGGAAAATATATATGTTGTGGCGAAGAAGGAAATAAGGAAGAAATAATACAGTGTAAGATATGTGAAGAAATGAAACACTGGTTATGTAAAGGAATCCGGAAAGAAAAATATGAGAAGATATGTGAAAGGGGAGAAGGGTATGAATGCAAGGAATGCAGGAAAGTAAAGTTAAAGGAAGGAAAGAAAGAAGAACAAAATACGATGGAGATGTTGATGAAAATGATGATGGAAATAAAAGAAAGTCAAGATCACAACAGCAGAAGGTTAGAAGAGAACAGCAAAGAAGTTAAAGAAAGGTTGGAAGAAAATAATCGAAAAATAGAAGAGAACAGCAAAGAAGTTAAAGAAAGGTTGGAAGAAAATAATCGGAAAATAGAAGAGGTAGTAGAAGTGTGCGAAGAAAACAGGAAAGCATTTGAGAGAAAGATAGAAGAAATGATGAGGATGTCAGATGAGAGACATGAAGAGACTAATAGAAAGATCGAAAAGGAAGCTTCAAGAGTGAATGAAGAATGCCAGCAGAGGAGTACAGGTTTAGAAAACAAAATTTGGGCAAATAAGAAGCAGATAGATATTAACATCTCCAAAATAGATGCAGTAGAAAATAGAGTAGAAGAGATGAAAATTGTGACAGAAGAAACAATAGTAAAAGAAACTTTGAAATTCAGAGAAATGATAATTAGAGAAAGACAAGAAGTTAGGTAAGAATTAGAGGAGAGTAATAACAAAATACAAACCCTCGAAAGTAAGATCGACAAAGGAAAGAAAGAGAATAAAGTACAATGGAGAGGAATAATCCCTAAAATAGAGGATATGAGAATAGAAGATAAACCAATAGGTTTCAATCGAGAAAGAAATGATGGAAAAGAAGAACATGAAAAGAGGAGAATAAAAAAGGAAAGCAGTAGCGATGAATCGACTACAGAGGAGGAAATAAAGCATAAAAGGAATAATCAGAGGAAGAAAAGGAAATGGAGAAGTAGTGAAGAAGGGAGCGACAATGGAAGATGGTTGGACAAAGTAAATGGAAGTAATTTGGAAGAGGGAAGATATAAGACAAGAATCCCTAAGCCTAATGAATTACAACACTTGCCCAAGTTTAATGGAAATATATCTGACAAGTGTCCACGAAAATTCCTGAAGGAACTAACAACTAACGTGAAGCTAATGAGAATACCAGGAAATATGATACTAGACTCAATCGAAGGATGTTTTGGAAAGTCTGCGGCAGGCTGGTATCAGTTAAATCAGCACAAGTTTGGAACATTCGAAGAGTTTAGTAAAAGATTTTTGGAATATTATTGTAGTGAGGAAATTAAGGAAAGGCAATTGGAGACATTGAAAAGAAAATATATAGATTGGTCCAAGGTTGAGAGTTTGGAAGCACACACATGGGAAACATTAAGGAGTTTTAGAAATCTGAATGAAAAATGGAATGAGGAAGAGTTGGTTAGACAAGTGATACAAACACTACCAATATGGACGCAAAGAACGGTGGCCGTAGTAAAGATAAGGAAGGTGGAAGACTTGATTGACTACCTCAGAACAGATGACATGCTGAAAAGGACGCAAAGGTCATGGGATAAAGAAAAGGAAGGTAGATATTATCCTAAGAGGCATCATCCTGAAGAGGAACAACGTCCAGAGCAGAAATTCTGGAAACAAGAATTCGGGATTAGGAACATAGAAGTTAGAAAATGCATATAGATGGCAGCAGATAAATGAGGATTCGAGGAATGTGGAATCGGTCGAGAGGCTAAACTTGTAGAGCTCTCGCAGCAACTCCCAGGTGTGAGAGCAAAGGAAAATGATGAATATATGAAGGGAGAACATAAGATAAATGAAGAAGGAATTCTGAAGTAATTTTTAATTGCAGAGCCGAGTTTTGAAAACTTAAAACCTGGAAGATCATTGTATGTGGAAGCAGAAATAATTGAAATTAAAGTTAAATGCTTGATCGATTGTGGGAGTGTCGTCGAAGTGATGAGCTATAAATGTTGGCAGAGAATTAAAGAGAAATACCCACAAGCAAAATTAGACGCTTCTGAAAAAGACAAAGTCAGATTAGTTATGGCTGCGGGAAATGAAGAATACAAAATTCAGGGCACGGTACGCATCATGATGAGCATCAGAGGAGCTAATTTCGAAGTAAAATTTTTGGTGATAAAGGGTTTGAGGTGTGATATAATCCTAGGAGTACCTTTCTTAGAAAATTACAATGGGCACATACATATAAAAGAAAAACGGCTAAATCTAGAATCAATGGAGAACATGAAAGTAGATATCCCTATGGAAGATGAAATAAAAGGTTCCGAGAGCGAAATAGGCATTAGGAAGCAAAGTCTTGTATATCAGAAACATGATGCAGTGTATAAGAAGAAAGACTACGATGATATAATTAAAAATGAAAATGTAAAAGGTGAATATGAAAAAGAGGTCGAAATAGAAGACCATAAATACAACGCATCGAAAGAAGAAATACAAGCCAAAGTGAATGAGTGTCATTGGATCTCGGAAAATGAAAAAAAAAGATTTAAGATATATTTTGTTGAGACATAGGGGAATATTTAGCCAACGCCCAGGAGTGACGGATGTATACACCTATAGGATTGAGGTAGACACAGCGAGTCTAATAGTGTCAAAGCAATATCCTATACCCTTTGCAAAGAGAGAAGCGGTAGAAAAGGAATTGAAGAAATGGTTAAGTTGGGGGATAATAGAGAACTCTAATAGCGTACACGTAAGCCCAATGCACGTGGTAGATAAACCAGACGGAGGAGTGAGGCCCGTACTGGATTTAAGGGACCTAAATAAACACGTGCTACTTCCCAGAAATCAAGTAGAGAGAATAAATGAATTACTACACACTTTTTCAGGCAGCATATACTTCACATCATTTGATATGACTCTGGGATATTTTCAAGTAGAAATAGAAGAAGAGTCTAGGAAATATACAGCGTTTCGATATGGGTCAAGATTATTTCAATTTAGAAGGCTTCCATATGGTTTAAATTTGTCAGTATCAGCTTTTATGACGGCTCTAAATAGAATATTTAGTATAGAAACAAGAGAATGGCTTGCTATATATGTGGATGATATGTGTATACATACAAAAGATTGGGAGACACACATAGAAAAAATAGATTGGGTATTAAGCAAATTGGCAGAAGCAGGATTAACTGTCAAACTGGAGAAATGCTCTTTTGCAAGGAAGGAAATACGTTTCCTAGATCATATAGTATCTGGAGGTGAAATAAAGATGTGCCCAGACAAAAATGACGCAATAAGCAAGTTCCCAAGGCCAAACACAAGGAAACAACTTCAAAGATTCCTGGGAGTATGTAATTGGCGATCGAAATTTATACACAATTTCCCAAGCAAAGCCAAGCCATTGTACGAACTTCTAAGAAAACATATAAAATGGAAATGGGAAGGAGACGAAGAGGAGGCTTTCCAAAGACTTAAGCAAGACCTTATACAAGCGCCAGCCATAAGCCAACCTGATTTTGGGAAAATGTTCTTTTTAGGCATAGATGCATCGAACATTGGATTGGGAGCATACCTATTTCAGAGAAATGACTCCAACGAAGAGAATGTGATACAATATGCTAGCAGAAGCTTGAAGAACTTCGAAAGAGCATATACTATAAGTGAGCTAGAGTGTTTGGCGATAATATTTGGAATAGAAAGGTTCTCTGCATATCTGAAAGGCAGAAGATTCAAGGTGGTATGTGATCACAAGAGTCTAGTTTGGTTAAATTCTGCAAGACAGTGGAATGCAAGGCTTACGAGATGGGCAATATTACTGCAACAGTACAGTTTCGATGTTATAGATATAAAAGGAAAGGTAAACCATGTTGCAGATACTCTAAGTAGAGCACCTTTAAAGAGAAATCAGGAACCAGAGGAAGTGATTAGGCTAGAAATCAAAGCTATCGCTGAGGAAGAAGTAAATGGTATTAAAGAAGAGGAATGGTGAGTTGGAACAGATGAATGTTGAAGAAAATTTTTCCTTGCATACGAAACTTCTCAGAAGGAAAAAAATTACCCAGAGGAGGGGAATTTTGTGTCACGTACACAAACTGCGTTATTATTCTTTGAAATAAAGGACCATAGATGGCAGCAGGTAAGAGGAACAACGGTTATAAAAGATGCTGCATAAATCAGTTTGGAAAGTGGGTAAGAGATGGCACCACCCAGGAGAACTTATACGATTGTAAATAGAGATAACGGAAAGAGCAGATGTGATGAAATAACGATTGTATATATTAATACTAATTATAAGGAAATAAATAAATAAGTTTAACATAATAACAGGATATAAATAAGGAGAAAAGGGGAATTATCATTCAGTAATGGCATAAGCGATTAATATACAAAAGTAACGAAGTCGAATTGCAATTTCGATTTGGTGTCTATTACAGTTCCCATGAACTGAGAGTTTCGTGCAGCTTTTGGGTTGTTTTCCCCAGGTGTAGCGCCATTTCTCGGCAGTACCCAAGCACATTTGGAAGCGCATACATTGTAGCTCCAAGTTAAGGTTAGCGCCGGCTAGGCGGCGATCTTTAACTAACCCCTTTCTCTTTGTTTATTTGGAAGATCGATATTTACGTCAATCGGTATAAAGGGATGCCAAAGAAACGAGGAAAGAGAGGAGGTAGAAAAACAAGAGAATCTATTTTGGCAAGACGAGTAAGGGAAGGAGGAGAAATAATACAACCTCCAATCATCAATTATGATCCACTGGGTATTTTGCACGACGTTTCTAAACAAGAACGTGGATATAAGTTGCAGCACATAGATATACATACTATCCCAGGGAATGTATACAAAGATATAAAGGGAAGCTCATTTAATGATCCACAGACAAAGAATAATCCAGACAGCAAGGATATAAAATGTTCCTTAGAAAAATCAAGGAACAAAACAAAAGATGTAAATAAAAAGTAACAAAAGGATGAGGAATAAACATGTAAATATATAGAAGAAGGAATATTAGCGATTATAAGAAGAAGAAACCTTATTAATTGCAAGAAGAAGACAATTTAATTATTAAATATAAGGAGAAGATTCATTAATTATAAGAAGAAGAGGCCATAAGAAGAAGATGCCATACTGATTATAAGAAGGAAAGGCCATAAGAAGAAGATGCCATATTGATTATAAGAAGAAGAGGCCATAAGAAGAAGATGCCATAAGAAGAAGATGCCATATTGATTATAAGAAGAAGAAGTCCGAAGAAGATTGGTTAGAATTAATAAAAAATAAAAATAGAAGATAATTACTGTATGAAAAGACTTCAAAAGTTATTTAATATTTGTACATAATTAATCAAGAATATAGTACGAATTGTACCCTCAGTAGTGGGTTAAATCTGTTGTTTCTTTCCATATATTTTGTAGCGTTAGTAACCCTGATCTGTGCCCCGAGGTATCTCATTGTCTCTCCCCTGTGCTAAGCTGGTAGGTGTTTACGCGAGGGACGTGGCAGTGGTAAGGTTGACAAATGGTTGAACCTTGAACAGGATGCAGCCAATGTAGGTCAGAGTGTCAGGTTGCTAGGAGATGCGATCGATACTGTGAGAAGAGACACAACTGGTGGTCTTGGAACCCAAACAAGTCTCAACACATTTTTCTGGGTGTAGTTATCTGGCAGGTGGAATAGGAGAGTTTCCCACACTGGTATCGACAGCAGCTGCATATATTGGAGCAGAAAAAGTGAGAATCCAGAAGGTATAAAAGTGTGAAGTCGAAGCTGCAGAGACATTGACAGAGATATCGCCTTTCAATTCGAAAGGTCAGTGAGTATTGGGTAGTACTGAAGAATGATTGTTGGTGAAGTATTTGAAAGAGGAAACTGAAGTTTGAATATGTGTAATTGAAGGGAGAACATGTGGATAGATTGATTGAGTTTGTGTTTAAGTCCACTTTATGCACAGGCAGGTTAATCGGGACTGGACCCACAGTTTAAAGTGGTATCCAAACCACTATGTGCCTCCACCAGGATTCGAACCCAGGAACCTTTGCAAATGTTATGGAAAGAGAACCTGTGAGTAAGTGAAGGTATTTGGAAAAAGTGACTCTACATCGCTCGATCCACTGTCCTTGTAAAAATATGGAACTAATCGATTATCTGCATTTCGGGTACAGTCGGTATCATTGTGCTAATGGTAGGTGTAGTCAGCATAGAATGAATATGGTTCGTCAGGAAGGCAAGATGTTGTTTATACCTATGGAATACAGGTTGAGACTACCTACTAGTTATTTTTGCGTGCATTGTAAACAGTTTAGTTACAAAAGTACTCGCAACCATACAACCTGTTTTGCCTTCAACGATGGACGTGAATGTAATTTCAGAGGAGAATATTAGTTATACATTTATTTATTTTGTTTTTGTTGTAGGTTGTTGTGAGGTTCTATCTGTCTATGTGTGTACGTGATGAGTTCTGAACAAGAATGGATACTTTTTTGCATGGATGTGGAATACAAGATGCAGGATGAGGTGTTAATAAGCATGGAGTGTAGGGATGGACATGTTGATATGTCATTTGTACCATGTATTGTTGTGGTTAGTGATTTTGTGCAGAGAAACGGCAACGAAATGTGTGAGTTATCTCTTTCTCACAAACATCTTGCACAGTATTTTCATTTCAGTTTTATGACTCAGGATATGTCGGTGATAAGAGAATTGTAGGAAAAAGTGGAGAGGGGGGGAGGCTGTTTATTGGAATATCCGGTCGACAGAAAATAATATACGTGTGAAGAGAGGGCGAAAATTCAGTTGGGGAAGCGATATAGTTTGACTGTACCTTTCGGGAGTTATATCATATAGCTGGATATGTTTGTATTAGGAAAAGTGGAACGGCATGTAATTGCTTGCTACGGGGCATATCAAAATTACTAAAATGTGGACACAGGCAGGATGGATACAGTGAACGTGGCCACCAAGACTGCAAATCTGGAATGTATGTATGGAGTGTATAGGGATAGTTCGTAGGTACAATTAACCACAGATCGAAATCTTGTGAGTCTGTTAGCAATGATTGTGGGCAAGGGTTTACCTATTCTTGAGTTTATGCACTGTCTCTTTCACATACGTGGACAGATACAAGCTGGAGAAGATGTGGTGAGGAAGAAACTAGTCTAACAACCTATTTTTCTGCCTGGACAGAGGAGGGGCAAAAAACCGAAAAGCAGCAGCAGCAGAAGAAAACAAGATGGAGGAGAAAGAGGGCCAGGGTGAGAGCAACAGTAGGAGAAAGCAAGAGTTGGTGCTATTGGAGGACAGAAAGGAGGGTATGTTATTCCCAGGAGCATCTGACCTGTTTGACTGCTAAGAAAAAACATGGTGAGTATAAAATGGATGAAAGAAATATACTTACCAGGTGTAGATGGGGGTGATGTAAAGATGTGTGCATTCAGCCGGACATGTACACCGCCCTGCCGATAATTTATGTGCGGGGCTGAGAGAATGGATTGACAATAGGTAAATAGGAAGGTGATCCTGCAGAATAACAGGAAAACGGTTAAGAGGTGGGAACACGAGGGTAGTGTGGAGGGGAGAAAGGAGGAGAGGATAAATGGGGAGATGGAGGAGGAGAGGTAGATAGAGGGTGTGGGATGGGATTAGGAGGATACCCCCAGATAATAAGCCTAGTGTTTGGCACATAGCAGGTGATCATGGGTCATGCAGTTATAACAAGAAATGTTATAATGAACATATTTGTATGTACTTATTTTAGTGTACTTCAATAATTCACGTTTACTTTTGGTAAATTTCATCAAAGCTGCCACACTACGTTTATCATTCTGTTGGTGGACTTTCTAGTTATAATCTTGTACACGAAAAGACAACAGTGTAAGGAACGGTTAAAGGAATGATTCATATAATCGGTTCACATACCATACGGGATTACGGTTTCCGGGCCGATTCTGGACAGAAAAAATGTTGTGTTGATTATGTGAGTAATGTGATATTCTAATAAGTAGATTTAAGTGAAAACTCTAACTTAACGAGTGAATTTGAAGCAGCGGAGTTCGAAACATTGAACTTATTACGGCGAATCGAAGAGCGGACTCGTTTGTTGACGAACGGGTAAAAGATCGATTCAGTAGGTTCGTTCGTCCGGGAAAAGGAAGATGGAAAGCCCATAAGGTTTGTTCGGACAAGAATATCAAGGAATATCCGAACATCTGGAAATTTGCCATGCAATCCATATGGCGTAAATGATCCATAAAGGTTCAGGAAACATAGAACGCAAAGAATATCAGTTCACCAAGTAAGGATACAGCCGATATTTGATGACTTTGTTGTGCAAGTGATCTACGGATCGTGGTTCGAGCATTGGCTGTAAGTACCAAACTTTATATATTAAGTGCACCCAGACGTCTGTAGGAATAACTGCATTAAAGATTTCTACTTCGCAAAATATGCTAGCATTCGTGTGCGTCGTTAATGGCCATTAATCTGTATGCATCGCACCGTTAGTTTGAGCGGGAAAGCAGCGCGTGGGGTAGCCATATTGGCGTAAAAATACAGCTGATCAGCAATTGCAAACTGTAAATCGTTAAACGTAAATATTCGTTGAATATTCTACTTAATGCACACAATTCATATTATTACTATGTTGTCAGAGTTTTGTTAGCTGAACGAGGGTAAAACATTGTGCTGCATATAGATATAACTATGCCTGCTGTAAGCACGAAAAGTTGAAGTTTTGTAGAAGTGTTTCAATATTGAATACACGATCTATTAAGGACTAAATAATTAATGTAGGTTCAAGCGAGGTATAAACAAAGTTCTGTTATTGAATTTCTTTAATAATATCCACAAAAGTAATCGATAGAATTTGTCGAATTAATTGTGCTGGATTATTAGGTCATGAGATGACAGCCTAAAACAGCTGATTCATTGTATCACATTTTCTTTTGTTATTTTAGTCACAGGGAGTAATAATTTTCTTCAAGTTGAATGAAACAATATGTAACCTGCTATAGGGCACAGTAGGTAAATTGAATGCCATAAGTACTGAAAATTAGTTTATTGGTTTATTTTCTCTCTAGTAATAATAAAATGTATTAATATCTCATTTCATTGTGTTGACATTTATCAAAACAAAGGCTCCTTCTGTGCATTATGAATATACATATATGAATTAATGTAAATGTTGCTTTTCAGGAAGAAGTTCATTTTGTGCTGGTCACTTAAGTATGAATAATGCCCAGTAATATTTTGACAGTTGGGTTATCAATTAGGTCAGGCTAAAGGGTTATGTTCACTGAAGTTCAGATCTTAATCTATGCACACAGCCTCCCTTGGTAACTTTTCTTGAGGCCCAGTCTTCTGTACATCAGCTGATATTAACACAAGCGAGTCAGGTCCAAGAGAGAGGGTAAAATTGTATGGTGAATCAAAATTTTATCAATTGGAATGGGAATTGTTGTTTACTATTCAGTTTTTCATGAACCGTAAATAGTATGCGAGTTATTCAGTTTCACATATAGGGTGAACTGATGTAAATTGGCACTTCAATCACAGAAAATACAATTTCAGTTGGGTGTAACTTACTTGTTTCTCTATCAATTTCATGTAATTGAATGAAGTGAACATGTATGCAAATTTTTACTTTATTGCTTAGTATGCCTATTGATACGTAATCCTGTAGATTACCAGAGTAATGGGTACATTGAAATTGTGGGCAGAATTAAACTAATTTCAGTGTTCATCTAAATGGGATTGTTTGTAATGTGGTAGTTTCCATTTAGCATACCTATTCATCAAGGCGACGAAACTCCCATAGTGTGTACTGGCACACGTTGAGTACGTCACACAGTGAACAATGCTGTCCCGGTCCTCCACACAGACATTGTTGTGTGTTACGGTGTTAGGACAACACCCTGGAAAATGACCCTGGAATTGGTCACATATTGTGTGTTCACGGGGTAGGTAGTGGACGGTGCCGTTCCGGTTCATCAGACAGATGTTGTACAACACAATCTTATCCCCGACCTCGACAGGTTCTAGGAGAAGGGTTACCGCTGTCGGGACTTGGGAACAGTAAATGTGGAATGTGCTAAATAATGTGGTAATAAGAAAATTTAAAAAATGTGTTGATTTATTAATAATAGTGAATAATAGTTTTCATTGTAGCCATCAGTACTGGCATCGTTTCTGGGAAACTCTTGCATACCATCGTCGACCCCGTCACAAAGTGTTGCATCTAAAAAAAAAAGTGACTCTTGAGATATTTCATCTACGTGTAGTATATGGTGATCCACACAATCTGGCGGTTATATTAAGTTTTTTAGAGTTTGTCAAAGTGTAGTATCTCAACCTTTTGTGAAAAAGTTATTGTCACAAACTGTCGTATCTTGAGTTATGTCCCTTTGTGAAGAAAATTTTCCAGCACAAACTGAGATACGACTGCTTGGCCCCTTGTTTGTAAAGACAATTTTTCTCAATGGAAAGTAAATCTTTTTTATGTTGACCAAATTGTTGCAAGTAAAAGGTTTTTACTTTGTCGGAAATCGAAAACTAAACCCCAAAAACCTTTACAGCCATAACAGTTGTACTTATGTTCATTGTTTACAGAGAGCTATTGACAGCAGCACCGACAGCAGCACACCTAGTGGCGATTTAGGAAAAAACAACAGAAACGCGCCAAGAAACAACACAACGAATTCCAACGAGGAAGGTGTCAGTGGTTACCGAAATTAATAGAAAATAATGTAAAACATCTTCGCGGAAAACGTGAGTACCTTAATTATCTATTACCGCGTCTCTCATTCCCATACTATGAAAGTTATTTGTGTGTTCACAAATTCCAGGAAACTGCACATGTTGTAAAAGATGATTTGCTAACTACACTTTCTCGGTATACAAGTACTAAAGGCTGTAATTCTTGCAAATGGTATGAAGTATTCATCACCTTATCAGCATCTGTAATCCAAAGAGAAAAATGGGAAGGGGCAGAAGACATGAAGATGAATTTATCAGTAATTACAACTTATTATAAAATATGTTCAATCCTGATAAGGAAGTAAAATTAATTATCACTATACACTATTTATATTAGATATTATAGGATTTCTGGGGCTTCAACCTCCCGGGGCTAAAGTGTACACCCAATATCCACCATTGGTTACGATACAAAATAAGCTTTTGTGTTATCTGCACTGGCAATGGATCTACAATGATTTTCACTGCTCTTAAACACCATAAAATATATAAAATTACACAATACACTGTGGCATTGTTATTTGTCTAAGTTTTATTCCTAATGTAATATTTGAAATACTTACTTGGTCGCCCCACATCCAATCCTTGCCTCGCACAACTCGAGATCCTACTGTCAATCTTTCTGCTAGTTCCTGTCCAGTTAGAGCATCTGTAGTAGTCTGATTATCAATGGAATTTATTGGCTTGGAGTCTTTAACATATTAGAAAATTTGATATCAACAATTTTGCTTGTAATGATTAATTTAACTAATCATCATTAATTAAATTAACCATAATCTGTACATACAATAGAAACGGTTATGATATGAGAAAATTATGCTGAAAAATATCAGGCGTATTGCAAGATTTGGTTATTTTAGAATGTTTGAAATTTGATCGTTCATAATTATTTTATTTATTATTTAAATCAAATATAGCCTATTTTCCTTATATCTTATCTTGTCCATGTATTCATGTCTTTGGCAACATATTTGTTCAATTTTTATTTTATATTCTATTGTATTGAAATTAATTTAAATTCTTTTTCTACAACTCAACAGCAATATATTTTCATAGAGCATGATTCAATATAACTACCACTTTTTTAAGTCACTAAAACATTCAACATAATAACACAACAATAATATATATATATATATATATATATATATATATATATATATATATATATATATATATATATATATATATATATATATATATATATAAATCAAAGAAGGTAAAAGGAAACACCGATGATGCTATGAAATTAGCGAAAATTTTGAATTTTTCTACTGTCCGGTGAGTGTTTCCTTTTACCTTCTTTGATTTTTACTTAGCCCTTTTGGCCCTCCTTGCTTTTATCCTATATATATATATATATATATATATATATATATATATATATATATATATATATATATACACACATACACACACACACATAATAGGAGAATGAGTTGTCATTACCAGTGTCTCATCAAAAGTAATGAGCAACGTTTTTTTTCTAAATTATTATGTTGAATTATTGAAAAACCAAGCACATAAACTTAATCTGCAGACTTTTGTTGAAATTTCCAAATAATCCCCACTTATTTGTCCCAGAATCAGTTTGGCGATATCAATCCAGTCTCCAGTTGTAGAAATTATTTTCAGAAGGCTTGAACATGCATCCTTACTTCAAATGGCTTTACATGTGTAAATAACACACTGGTAAACAAAATTGCATAAATCCAGGAACCTAAGACTACCAAGAAACCATTCTACCACACAACAATGTACAGGTAACATAATTAAATACTATCGGATTGAAAATCATGAATACTTGAGTTTAAACTCAATTAAAAATTAACCAGTAAACCTACATAAAAACGAGTTTCATCAAAATTTTGCTTATCGAATAATGCAATAAGCTTTGATAACCAATTTTTTTCAAGTATGCCTTCAATTCTTTATCGTCGTGAGAACAACAACCATTCTCGTTGAAATTCTATAAATAAAAAACTTGCTAAATCTTGATAAAATTTAAATACAGTGTATGTAGAAATGTTTTAAATACAATTCTTAAATTTTAGATATTTTAAATTAGCCAAGAAAACATCCTTCTGAATTTTCTGAAAAAACTTTTCTTCAGTACTGGATAGTCCTAAAAGTATGAACTTGTTTTTATTTTTTAAAGCTCTTTGCAGCTGTTGATAAAAACCCATTATCAATGTCAATTCACATTGCGAAACTGAATTTATACAGATTATTATTCAATGGAGTAAAGATGTGTGTTAAATGTGGCAACACTGCACATGCTGTTATACAGCGATGTCTGTTGAACTGTGGAAACTGCAGGCTGTCCCTGCATGCGGTGTTGCCACGTTCCACACACGTTGGATAAAGATCTGTATAACACTGTTTTCGCAATGTGAATTGTTAATGACAATGGGTTTTAAAAACAGCTGCAAAGAGTTTCAAAACAAGACTAGATCGTATTTGTAGGTCAATTTAATACTAAGTGGTTTGAGTTTGTTTTATAAATCCACTTTATGCACAGAAAGGCTAATAGGGACTGGACCTACAGTTTAAAGTGGGATATGGACCCTTATGTGCCCCCACCAGGTATTGAACACAGGACTCCTTGAACACAAGGTGATGACGTTAGCACTGTGCTATCGGGGAGGCCCTATTTAATACTAAGATTAAGTTGCTTCACAAAATTCACAGCAACATACACAGGCTGTCCAAAAAGTAGCGGGACTGATTGTTTCTAGCCAAGGGGAAGGGGTGAAGGGTGGCCTCCATGGGCAGGGACATTGGTGCAGGATGTCAGGTATACGATGTGACCTGGCTAAGTTGCCTCTTTGTCTTTGCAGAGTGTGGATCATGCCCGGAGTGAGTAGTTGTTTTGTGGTGTCGTCAGGAATCAAGATGCAGCACACGATTGAACAACGGCATGCGATCAAGTTTTGTGATAAACTGAAAATTTCTGGTGCTGAGACTCTTGCCATGATCCGTGAAGCCTATGGGGAGGATACCATGTCCAGAACACGAGTCTTAAAGTGGCACAAGAAGTTTAAAGAAGGAAAGGGGGGGGACGTCAGGGACAAGTAATGTGCAAGATGTTCATTAACAAGCCAAAATGAGGAAAATGTGGCAAAAGTGAAAGAACTCTTGGACTCTGATCGACGTCTTAGTGTTAGAATGATAGCGGAAACATAGAATTTACTGAAATCCAGTGTGCATTCAATTGTGTCAGACAATTTGAAGATGAGGAAAGTGTGTGCCAAATTGGTTCCAAAGGTTTTGTCCGGACAACAGAAGGAAACCCGTATGTCGATTTATAACAAACTGTTGGAATGTGTGGAGCTTGATCCTGATTTTTTGGACAATGTGATAACCGGTGATGAGACATGGGTATCCGAGTATGATCCCAAGACGAAAAGACAAACTGCTGAGTGCCACACAAGCAACTCACCTCACCCAAAAAAGGCCCGCATGAGCAAATCAAAAGTGAAATCAATGCTCATCATCTTCTTTGACTCAAAGAGCGTAGTCCACAGGGAGTTTGTACCTGCCAGACGAACAGTGAACGGTCAATTTTACATCGAAGTGCTCGAGCGTTTGAGGTTAAGGGTCCGTTGCATCCGAAGGGAGATCGTTCATACCTGGATTCTCCACCATGACAATGCGCCGAGTCACATGTCACTATGCGTAAGGGAGTTTCTAGCATAGCACAATGTGGTAATGCTGCCTCAGCCTTCCTAGAGTCCAGACCTGGCCCTGCCTGACTTTTCTCTTCCCTCGGCTGAAATGGAACCTGAAAGGATATCATTATGGGACAATGGAAAGAGTGCAAGCAGCTTTGATGCAGTGCCTGAAGGAGATTCTGGTTACAGACTCCCAGGGAGTGTATCAAGCATGACAGGAGCACTGGCAACGTTGTATTGATGCAGAAGGATCTTATTTTGAAGAATTTTAACCCATTGTACATATATCTGCAATATATTTTTTTCCTGAATGTAGTCCCGATAAAATATCTGAAAATTAAAGAATTGCCTGCACTGTATTTAAATTTATAGAATTTAAAAGAGAGTGGTCATTTGGAAAGTTAAAACAGAACACCTTTTTGTTCTCATGACGATAAAAAATAAAAGGCATGCTAAAAAAATTGGTTGCCATATCTTAATGTAGAACTGAATGAGCTAAATATTTTATATAACTCACTTTCATGTAGGTCTAATGGTTAATTTTCAATTGGAGTTCAAACTAGACTATCCATAATTTTTAATCCGATATTAGAAACTGTATTCTCATGAAACAGATTTTGTTCAAGAATAATTTGGCGTTACTCTGCAATATGGTGTATTGCAGACACGTCAGATAAAATTACATAGATACTACCTAAGAGAAAATTCAAGGAAACTTCCTTGATCTGTCTTCGTCATTTGATGTAATAAAAGATCATCACTTGAATGTGTCAAGATAAAAATGAAAATACCATATATTGTTAAATCAGTTGATGCATTTAAAGCAAGCATTTGAAATACTTCAAATTCTATGATGAGCTTCTGTGTGTGTGTTCTGCATGTAGGCCTGCAGTAGCCGTGGATCCAGAGGGAGTGTGTTAGGATTGATCACCCCTCCCAACTGCTAGGTTGTTGGACATATTATTATACCTAATATTTGTATATATGTATATTTGAAGACTCAACGTTCTGTTCTTTATCACAAAGCCTAACAGGTTCAAGAATATGTTAAAACTTTGATTTAAGCCCACTTTATACTCACCACAAGTTAATAGGAACTGGTGCTACAGTTTTCATTTGAATCTGATCCACTGTGCAATATGCCTTTTGAAAGAATAGGTTTTGGTTTCTCTGTTTATTTGCTTTACTTCTCATATTTTATCTTTCAGTTTGCAGTATAAATGGGAGGAATTATGATAATGACATGCAATAATAGCCATCTATTCCAGCCCTATACCCTGTCCCACCTATCTCTGGAGCAAGGCCACCCATAGTGACAGAGAAGGGGGGGGGGGGCATCAAGTGGGCAGAGCAAAGCAGTACACACTGCTGGGAGACTGGAAAATGCAGTTGCTTTCACCCATCCACACAATACCGTTCGTTAATGTGTTCATTGGTGGATTGCAGAGACTTGTTTTCATTCGTCTGTTCCAGACATATCTGGGAAAGAGTGCAGGCCCCTATTTTTACAAAACAACAATCTATAGAACATGTATGTTAGCTTGGTTCTAACGTCCTCGCCTTGTAATCAAGAGGTGGGTTTGCGTATTCCCAATTTAAACTGTAGGTCCATCTCGATAAGTCTATCTGCATATAAATCGAACTTATAATCAAAACCAAACTCAAAAACCAAACTCAAGCAATTGCAGATGAATATTGATTCTTGGTGAGGTGAGGTATCCAACCGAAATTCTCTCCTCTCAACTGTAAGTTCTGGATCCACCACTGACCTGCAGTTACACATAGCAAGAAGTAAAACCATTGCAGGTACATATAATTTACAATCAAATATATCAGGGTAATAAATTATTAAGCCTAATAAAATAACATATTTTTCTATCTACCGCATTAAATGCAGATTTTTAAACACAATCTAACCAAAACATTTTTATAAAATAAATAAGTTAATATGTTATATTTACCGAGCTGTTTCAAGTCGTTTATTTCCATTGTAAGATTTTGAATTAATCTATCAAAATCTGCTGGGCAATTATTGGACTTTGAGGCTACCTGAAAAGCATCGAATAAACTATAAGGTAATTTGTAAGTCAATGTAGTATTTTATAAAGTAAAGATAGTTTGATATAAAAATATAAGTAACAGATAGTCCTGTTTCATTTTGACCTCTCTTGAGAGTATTATAACCAATTATCTTTTTGTTCTCATGTAAAATACTAGATAAAAAAAACTTTAAATGAATAAAATCCAAAAGAGATGAATATCATGTGAAATAAATTAGTATGGAGATTGGAAAAATGCAGGCTCGACCAGGAGTCGAAGCCAGTGGAGGAGTAATGGCACAGTATGCCAGAGACCCAGGTTTGAGCCCTGGTTGAGCCTGCATTTTTCCCTGAAAATTCTACAAAGTACATCTCTTGTGTGCACCTGATATAATGAAAGTAAATTAGGTATTAATTTCCTCTATTTTCTATCAATTCAGTTTTCTTGGAACAAATTTAATAAATCATTTTTACAAGCACAAATTTATAAAGGAATTAGCTCAGTTTTATTAGTGATGATGTTATGAGTTTTCTTCATAAAAAATATTATGATGTAAATCTACAAGTATAATAGTGTGATCATTGATTTCTTTAATGTAGACTTTATTTATTTATTTTTAAAGGGACTACATAAAAAAATGCACTTTCTTACCTCTATAGCTTTAACGTCAAATTTAACTTCGTCCAAATTTGTTGCTATAACTGTCAGATGTCTAATGAGAGTTTGTAACTCCTGCTGCTGATCTCTTGAGCTTCAAACAAAAGTAAAGTGAAATTAAAAAGTGCGCCATAACAAAACGTGGAGTTTTAAAGCCAAAGTACGGTAACATAATTACTCACACAGATGGGTAAGTTACTTAAATAATAAAAGAAAGCAACGTGCTAAACTTACCGACAACATATTTTATATCTGGCTCCAAGATTTTTATCCAGGTTGGGGGAGGGGGAGCAAGCAATGACCCCCACCCCAAAAGCATTATTTCAGATTGAAATTAATGCGTTCCTGGGTGTCGGGTTTGCAGATGCATGTTGCATCCATCCAACTTTCAGGGGAGATTTCTTTTTCCTTTTCTCCACTTTTTTTATGGAAATATTGACACCTTATTAAATTAGTACTAACTAACTAACTAACTCTCTAGCCTTCTTAAACCCGAAGGTTCATGGCTGCAGCAACACAGGCCTTCCATCTTTCCCTATCTTGAGCAAGATCTATATACTCTTTTCCATCCCTACCGATTTCCCTTAGGTCCATCTCAACGTTGTCCCTCCATCTTCGTCTTGGCCTTCCTACAGGTCTCTTACCATCAGGTTTCCCAACAAGAATCCTGTAAACTCCTCTTTCCTCTCCCATTCGTGCCACATGGCCTGCCCACCTAAGTCTTCTGGATTTAATTATTCTAATAATATCTGTACATGAATACAAATTATGTAGTTCTAAATTATGTAACCTTCTCCACTCACCTGTCTCCTCATCCCTTTTAGGTCCAAAGATTTTCCTAAGGATCTTATTTTCAAATACTCTCAATTTATGTTCCTCTTTCAATGTAAGGGACCAAGTTTCACATCCATATAATACTACAGGCAAAATTACTGTTTTGTATATTTTAACTTTTAGTTTCTTAGATATTAAACGAGAAGACAAAAGTTTACGAAGAGAGATGTAACATGCATTTCCTGAATTAAGCCTACTTTTTATTTCCTCTTTAATATAATTTTCATTTGTTAATATTACTCCTAAGTATTTGAATTTGGAAACTGGTTCAAACGAGTTGTTATCAATAATTAGATTTTGATTATTACCTAACACTTGGTTTCGGCCTGTAAGCATATTTTTAGTTTTCTCTTTGTTAACTTCCAAACCTATCTCTTTAGCAGTTTTGAAAAATATTTTAGCATTATTCTTAATTGTATTCACATCATCCCCCAGTAAGTCTACATCATCTGCATATGCTAACAACTGAGTCACACCATTTAATTTTAGTCCTTCTTTAGTTTCTTTTACCTTCCTAACAGCATATTCTAAGGCAAAATTAAAGAGCAATGGAGATAATGCATCTCCTTGTTTTAACCCATCATGAATTGTAAATTAGTCAGATATATTAATACCCACACGAATTTTACTTTCTGTTTCACTGGTGCATATTTTTATCATACTAACAAGCTTCTTAGGTATTCCAAACTCTACTAATATATTTTAAATCACAAATTGCACGAAAAGAAGAAAGAGGCAAGAGAAGTAGTAAAGGAGGAAAGAAGAAAGTGGATGTAAGAATTGGCCAAAGTGCTACAAGAGGTCGATGAGAACAAGAAAGTATGGATTAGCAAGAGAAAGGAGAAGAGAAAGAGGAGATAGCTGCAACCTAAGGGATGCAAGGGGAAATGTTGTAGAAGAGGATGAAGAAATAAGGAGAATGTGGAGAAATCATTTCGAGAAATTGCTGAACGTGATAAAAGGAAATGAACTTGAAGAAGTGAAGGAAAAAGAAAACAGGAAGGGAAAAATGAATCTCACATGGAAAGAAGTGGAGGAAGCACTGAAGAGAGGTAGAGCACCTGGAGTATTTGAAGTATTATACTAAGGGCAGAAGTGATTGGTGTGCAGTGGCTGCACAGTGTTGAAAAAAGTGTGGCAAGAGAGTGAAGTGTCAAGAGATTGAACAAAGTGACTAATAGTTCCCATATTCAAGAAGGGTAACAGAAAGGAATGTAAAAACTACAGAGGAATAACACTTATGTGCCACTCAGCAAAGGTGTATGAGAAAATATTAGAATTTTGAATTGTGCTTCAGCACTGAGGCTATATTGCACACGTCACACTATAAGGGGTCCAGCCCTTTATCATAACAAAAATAAAAGCATGTCTGAAAACTAAAATTACCTTACCTTGGTTAAAAGCTAAGGCTAAAAAGGGTCCTCAGCACAAATAAGGACAAAACACAGGACGACACAGAATTATACTATCCATGGGTGCAGTCGCCAGAGCCTCGTTAGTCTGCAGTCCAGGGTCTACTACGTGTGAGTGAGGTTGACTATTGGGTGCACTACATGAAAGGAGCACCCCTTACACCCCGAGAAAATATTAGATAAATGAGTAAGGGAAGTAACAGAGCTGAACATGAGAGAGGAACAGCGTGGATTTAGAAGAGGCAGATCAACAGTAGATCTGATATTCACCATAAGGCAAATACAGGAAAGGCACTATACTATGAGTATGGAAATGATTTGATTATGGCATTCCTAGATATAGAAAAGGCATATGATAGCATGGGCAGAACAAAGATTTGGAAGGCTCTAAGAGAGAGTGGAGTCGAGGAAGAGATAGTGTGTAGAGTGCAGAGCACATACAAGGTCAACCAGAGCTGTGTAAAAATACACCAGTGGGAAGAACAGAGTGGACTAAAATAGGGAAGTGCTTTTTCCCCACTGCTCTTCATAATTACAATGGATGCAATTAACGAAGAGGTGGGGAAGAAGATAGGAGAGGAAGAGATGAAGGGCATGTTGTTCGCTGATGACCTAGTAATATGGGGAAACTGGGAAGAAGAAGTACAGAGACAGCTTGATAGTTGGAATGAGGAAATTACAAGGGCAGGAATGAAATTCAGTTCTGAAAAAAGTAAGGTGATAACAACAACAAGAAACACAGCTGGAAATGAACCAAGAATAAACATGGACACGTAAGAGTTGAAGGTAGTGGACATCTTCAAATATCTATGAAGCATAATTGAGAGAAGTGGAAGAATAGATGATGAGGTAAACAGAAGAGGACAAATGAGTGGTGGACTATATCAAAGTGTTTGAAGATTAATATGGAACAGAAATGTACCTATGAAATGCAAGAAGGTAATATATAACACATACTATGTGCCAATAATTACGTACGAAACAAAGACTTGGACGATACAGAGAGACAAAAGACAGATGCAGGCAGTGGAGATGAAATTTTTAAGGAGTATATTGGGGAAGACTAGAAGGGATAGAATAAGGAATAAGGAAATCCGACAGACAGTGGGTGTGTTGAAACTTCAGGATAGAATAGATCAGGCACAGATGAGATGGTTTGGACATCTGAAGAGGATGGATGCAGAAAGACTACGAGTAAGAGCTTACAATGCACAAGGAGTGGGAATAAGGCCAAGGGAGACCAAGATGTCGGTGGAAAGAGCAGATAGTGGAGTGTTAGGAGAAGAGGACAAGATTAGAACACCATGGAAAGAGATGAGTGGTGAAGACCAGGTAAAAATGGACAGGCTTGACTTCTATGCTGACCCAGCCAGAGACAGGAAACAGCAAAGGATGATGATGATGACCAGACCCTAAAATTTCTCTTGCTTGTTCGCTTGCATACTACTCACAGTGTACAAGGAAGCTCCTTTGTCAGACAAGATGGTATAATGATAGTAACTTGATACAATCCAGCAAATTTTTAGTTAAAACCACTACACATATATTTCTAAAATAGCTATTCTACGGAGGAAACATATGTCACAAAAAGTGCAAAAATACGATGTTTACAGGGACAATGATTGTTAATGCCAGTTGGCAAAGTGTTGTCCCTGTGTATGTGAAAGTTTTCTTAATATCAGAGATTTTGAGCCACCAACAAAATGTGGTTTATGATTTATTTCTTGTGGGCATTATTGACTAAAATTAAAGAACTAATGAGAAAAACAAAACAAAAAAGTTTAGCTTGTGTTCTACGTAAGCACTATTTTATTATATTGAGAAGTTTTCTAGTAAATTAATCCCAAATTAATAGTTACTGATGTGGAAACAAATACCTTAATGATTGTTTCACAGCCACTATTTCATTCCGGATCTCACTAATTTCCGCTTTCACTCCCTCATCTAGAAAGTAAAATTAAAAATCTCACAAAACAATGTTCTCAAAAGTCACACCACACCCTGTTTCTCTCTCTCTCTCTCACTCACTCACTCACCAACATACACATACATACTGGAATTATACATTGAATAGGTTAGATAAATAGGTTTTCATGTGTAGCCCTCACCATGATTTAAAACTACAGAAAGTATCATTTTTAGCCAATCATGTAAAGTTTCTTCTCACTTTGTTTGAAAGTTTGGGGAAAAGTAGCCTGCCATTTAACAAAATTTTTACTGGAAAATGTATACAAAATTAGAAAATATTAATCAATTACCTAATTAACGAGACTGTCTTTTCTTATTCTTAAGTTACTGGACAGTTGTGTTTAAGGGTGTGTACAACAACACAAATTGTTTAGTTGAGACAGGAAACTTAAAATCCTAACACTGGAGTTGGGAAATTCTCGCCTTTTTTCCAGCAGGAAATGTTCAGGGATTCTCTAAATCTACATACTATTTCTCTCTGAAGTGATTCTTTTCTCATTTCTGGAATGACAACTGCTATTTTGAAGAAATTCCTCATCTTTGCATCTTTTCTAACAAAAAAAATAATAACATGAGAATTCACGGTGAAAGAACTGAACCAGATTGTAGCTTTAGATTCCTGAGATGTATCATGAGCAGTGTGGTCAGGAAGTCAAACTGTAATAGCAATGGCGAAACCTTTAAAGCAAGAAGTGACTTTGTTCACCTTGAATAAAGAAATGGGCATAGAATAACTAACAAAGTGCTTGGTGTGGAGTATAGAAATGTGAACGCTAGGAAGAAGTGTGGAAAACTGCAAGAAGCTTTAGAAATGTGGTGGTGAAAAATGAAGTGTGTGAAATGGAGGAAGTAAGATATGAGAATGTGCTAGAAAGACTTGAAAGAAGAGAGATACTGGGAATGATCAAGAAGAGATGAAGACATTGGGTGGGATATGACTAAGAAGGAACTACTTGCTAAAAGAGCTGAAAGGGATGATTAATGGAAAAAGGATTCGGGGAAGAAGAAAATATCAGGTGACAGATGATAGATACTAAATGGATCATATTCAGAAATGCAAGGTGCTAGATTGGAAAGATTGTCCGTTGTTGGAAAGAATAATGAATGAATCAATGAGCCATTTATTCTCATTATACTGTACTAAATATTCGAATGTTCAACATAGTTTAAAATCGAGAATAACAAACCACCATTTGTGTGTTATTACTTATTTGTGCTCTCATTGTGTGTTGAATTTGCCTTGATATCCTGGCAGGATTATCTTTGAAGTAGTGGAATCTTTCACTTTAGTTATTCCACCAGCATTGCATGCGTGTGTTTAATTTCTAGAACTGCAAACATATTTGAATATTAGGAATCCCCCATATGACTTTATTCATTCTTGTCACTAGCTATACTTTACAGCTTTCTTATATTGTAAATTTCGGTAATTTTTTTTTTAAACATTTCCATTGTTCCTGATGCTACATTGCCTTTGGACCAGCTTCTGAAGTGGAAATTGTTAGGCAAAGTAGTTTGCTAGAACTTTGGGGCAGAATTGGATTGGGGGTTGGATTTTTTAATAGTGCATTACAAGTTAACAGGTGGAGGCTGCTTCAAACAAATCTTGCTAGCTAGGAAGATGGTGTAACCCCACTTACTCCACTTTGAATACTGCTTTGAACTGGCATTCATTCACATATAATAATATTGTAACTTAATACATAAAATAAATTCAATACCGTACCACTGCTTAACAGTCCATTTTTGACATCTTCGTGCAAGTCACCAATTCTTGCCATCAGATCTTTGTAAGCACCTTCCGTTTTTGCTTTATCATCCTGAAACACATCAGAAGAATACTATAATGCAAAGAATTCAAATTTGTTCAAAATACATATTTAAAATCAGAATACAAGAATATAATCCAAATATTAGCACAGTTCACAATAGAGATGAAATTTGATTCGAAGATAGGAAAGATTACTTTGCACCTAATTGCACTTCAGCAAATGCAATTATGTGTCATAGTTGTCAAGTCTGACTGACACGCGGGAGAGAGAAGTTAGTTTCCTGGGTGTTCTCAGACTGGAAATTTTTCCCGTTACTGTCCTTTAATATCTGGCTCTGGAATTCACTCATCCTCTCATCAATAAGAACTAGGGAAGATGGATGAAAGTGCCTGGAGAATTGTGTTGCAACATCACCTCCACTGTGGGAAACACGAAAGAACACAGGGAGAGGAAGAATAGAGGAAAACCTTTTGAACCTAACTCCTCATGAACCACCTAGAGATTTGATGAAAATCATGGAAAAGGGACAGAATTTTCCATAAAGAGTGAAAACGTTGAAAAGGAAGAATTCATTGTAGCAACCGAAAAGATTGTGGGGAGCTTGGATGACAGAGAGGACAAAATGGAGGTGAGGCAAAAAATACAGGATATAATTGAACAACAGGTAAATAATGAAATGGTCAAAAGAATGGGAATTAAGAATAGAGATTCAAAGCAAAAGAGTAAAGGCAAAAATCTTAGAGAAAGCTTGCGTAGGGTAAAAAATGGGTAAAGGATAGAGGGGTATACTTAATCAGATCGGATAAAGAGAACAAAATGGGAATAATGGGGAGGGCGGAATATCATCGAAAGTTGACAATGAGCTTTGAGAGTGACAATTTTGAGGAAATCACGGGAAACCATATTAACAAAATTAAAAATGAAGTCAGAAAAGGGATCGAAACCAGTATTACATTAGGAAGGGGGAAAGAAACTTATAAAATACGTCAAAGAGGGTGGGATTTCAACAGCTTTCGGTATACCCAAGACACATAAAATACGTGTCCCCTTGAGATTCATAATCCCAACATATGAACATCCAGATTACGGGTTAGCCAAAGTCTTAGTGAACAGGATTAATAAAGTGAACGATTCCACACATTTCAGTGTCAAAAACTCATTGGAAGTTAAGAAATTAATTGAGAACATAGAAATTGAGAAAGAGGGTGAAATTAGTAGCTCTGACGTGGTCAATTTGTATCCAAGTGTACCCAGAGGGAAAGCAGCCGATTGTCTACAGAGATGGCTATTAGAAAAAGGTGTTGATATATTAATAGCTTGGGAATATGTTAGATGGTTTACACTGGTAACTGGATATAACTTTTTCTATGTGAATGCTCGGATTTATAGGCAGAAAGAAGGGCAACCTGGTTTCCGGTATTGTAGCCAGCATCTTCATGTACTACCTATATAGAAAAGGCGGCTCTGTTGCAAATGGGGGTTAATATCAAATTTTACGGGAGGTACGTTGATGATATACTAATTATAGGAAAGAAAGGAGAGCTTGATAATGTTTTTGAAGAGTTAGGAAAACGAGACCCATGGATTAAATTCCAGGGAAAACCTTATAGACGATAGAATTTATTATTTGGATCTTAGTATTACAAAATTGGATAAGGGAATAAAGACAGGTGTGTACCATAAACCGTTAGCAGGGGACATGTACATAAATAAAAAATCAGAATATCCTGGGAAAATAAAAACAAATGTTTTTATTAATTTCTTCATTAGAGCAGGAAGATTATGCAACACAGAGGATGAAAAAGAAAAGTAAGTAGAATGGATTATGGAGGTGGGAAGAAAGAATGGGTTCACCAAACATGAATTGAATAGGATAGTTGGGAAAGCACAGAAAATTATCAAAAGAGAGACAAACATAGAGACGAATGAGAAAAACAGGAAAGAGGAAGAAAAAGTAAGGGGATAGTTAGTTTTGTTGGGATCCCATACTTCAAAGGGGTATCGGAGAAAATTGAAAAAAACAGTAAGGTGTGGGATGAAGGATCCCTGGAATTTGGAAAAAAACATTTTACAGATTATAAAAAGGGGGATAACAGGAAAGGAAACCCGAGGGATTTAAAGGTGTATATAGAATTATATATGAATGTGGAAAAGAGTATAGAGGACAGACGGGTAGAAGCATGCATGTAAGATGGGGCGAACATGATGATGACATTAGAGAAGGGGTCCCCAAAACAGGGCTATTGGAGCATATAATCAGGAGCGGGCATAAAATTATCAAGAGGGAGGTTATCAGAAAAGAAAGGAATGAATTGAATAGAAATGTTTACGAGGCTGCAAATATTTGCATGGGGAGAAATGTAAAACTTAATCGGGATGATGGTAATTTGGAAGAGGGATGGGTGAGGCTTTTTAAAAAGTGGGACAAAGCAACGAAAAAAGAACCTTACATTGGATTCCATGGTACTCCAGAAGTCGTCAGAGCTGCCGGTGTAGAACGTGAGTTCGCGCTGGAATGGTGACATAAATGGAGGGGAGAGTAGGAAAGGGATAGAGGGGAAGTAGCTTTCACCTCTTCTCCGATTGAAGTTGTTTCACCAGTGCCAGCTGTGCAATCGTGCGTGTTTTTATCTTTTTATGAGTTCCTGTTTCTAAGGGATCTTAATGGATACGGGTGTTTTCGGTTTTAATGCATCTTTAAAGTGAGGATTTTTAAATTGAAATATGTTAAGGGCAGTTTTTAAGTGTTTTTAACCCAACCCTCTACCTAATCCTCATATTACACTTTACAATGCAGCATTATGTTTTAGTGCTTAGAAAGAATTATGAACCTGATGCAGTTGTACCCTGAAACGTAATTCTTCAACAATTGCATACTCACTTACGTAAGTAGTTCTTTAAACTAATGTTATACTATTTTTAGTATTGTTTATATTAACTTTTCAATAGTAACAGAAGTAGATTTTTATGAGTATGTAGTAATTAATACCATAATTTTGAAATCAAGAGCCTAGGGCAGATTGCAGATAATCTGATCTTTTTTTAAATTGTAAGTTAGTTTCATAACATCACAGCCAAAACTGATTTACAACAAATGTAGGTGTAGTTATTCAATTGTTGAAAGCAAGCATTTTACAAACATATGCAATTAACTTCAGAATACTTTTTACTAAATTAATATTTTTGTGTTACATTGTTTCATATTTCAGTCCTTAGAATTCTAAAAAATGTATACTTACAGTGAAAATTCTTATGCCATCCCGAACTTGATTTAGAGTATGTTGCATATCTACAATATCAGTTTTGATACCAAGGCTCGTATTAACTCCTACCACTGAAATATAAAGTTGTGAGGTCAAGTCTGCATTCATCACAAATAATAATTATCAGTCAGTAGAAAAAATTAAATAGGGAGCTGTAATAGGAAACATCTCAGCATATTCTACAAAATTCATATTATGCACTCCAATTTTATCAAGTGCTGGGCACTTCTAGGTTGCCAATACTTCTATATTCATGAGTGGAACATGCTATTTCGATGATCTTACCAATATTGATATACAAATAGTTACAGTAAAAGAAACACTATAGCCTACCATTGCTTTCAGACTGAAATGCTACAAGTGCTTTTACTTCATTCAACTCAGCAATGATGTTCTGGGCAGAAGGATTCTGTGCAGGTTGGGAATCATTCTGAAATGATAATGATTAATAATGATGTCAATTGTGACAAATATGTTAAACGTCTTATTGAAGGAAGTTAGATGAGCAAGGGTTGAGGAAGAATGCATGCTCTAGGATAAGAACTGCAGAACCACCAAATCATTTACAAACATATTTTGATTTTGCATGGATATTTAGTTGTATTGTACAGCTTACAAAACATAAATATGTATCAATAGATTTTCCTAGACAATGAATTCCATGTGCTAGATTGAATCAATCTATCCGGCGTTCATGCTCTCGATTCTCCTGATAGTAATATCAATTTCATGTAAAGATAAATTACTTATTTAGATGTTTAAGATGTAATCACTTACTATGGCTATAATTCATGTGTGATATTTTATTCAGTTGGTTAAATATCTTCACGAAAGCTTTAGTAAAATGCTTCTATAAAAATCTCCCAAATTTCATCTAAGAAATCAACATGCAAATTTATAATATGTATGTATGCATCTACTGAAACATACCCTTAGTTTCCTTATATCTTCACGAATATCATCTGTTGTAATTCTCAAATTGACCAATTCCATACCCACAGTGTTTAAGTACTTCTGAGGATTGTTTGAACTTGAAACAAAATAAAATGTAGATGTGAAATATTGTGATTAACACAGTAGAACATATATAATTACAGGTTTCAAATAATACATATCCAGTAATGAATCTTTAGTAAATATAAATCTCTATTAATATCATAGAAAGTATACATAGTTAAGTAATATAAATGTGGAAGACAATGTACCATACTTTCAACTTAATTTATTTTATATTAATTGATAATTCATGTCAAATATCTTCTCATTCTGATTTAATTTTTGCAATATACTCGTATTATGATGAATTTGTGTCATAACTACTCTCCTGGAAGGAGAAATTATTTTTATGTTCAAAACATTTAGTAATCAAATTAATTAGAAATTGTTGGTGAACTAATCTGATGATTTGGTTTGCTCATCTGTTGTGAATATACACGTAATTAAGAGATTTCACCACTGGCATGCTGTCTCAATATAAATTACTAAAATTCAGCATTTTATGTAACGAATTACACGCTTGCACAAAGATGAATTGCATAAAGAAATTAAAATACATAAAAAACAAATTTGTATTTTCATAAGTACTGTGAAATTTTGTATTTTATATTAATTACCTATATTTTGCCTGTATGCGTTGAATTGATTACTATATCTCATCAATCAGTCTGCAGACTTTCATGATGTTGCCTATAGAATAAATATAAAGTATGTCATTAGATCTAACAGATCCCGTGAAACCCCAAATTTTTAACACAACTTGTCCATAGCTTTATAAAAGGGATTTTTCACTCTGTGTAAATTCAGTTGGCAACACTAGTTTATCTGTAGTTTTACTCTGAACTAAAGTGTGTTTGCAGTCTGTTAGACTCCATCATGTAGTTAGTTATTGATATTTAATTTTGTAAACACTGTAGACTATACCGTAGTTTCTTCAATGATTGTCCCTTGTGAAGCAAAGCTTTACTTCAAGCATTACTGCATAACAATGGTTTTGAATGGCCTATCAAACTGCAAATATTCTGCATGGCAATAGTGTAAGTGAGAAGAAAGGTGATGAAACTTTTCTTGGTGCAGAGGCTTATCTAGGGTGAGTGTCAATACCAGGTTGAGCAAACAAGTCAGAAGAAATTATGTCTGTTCAAGAAAATTATGAGAAAATTTGAAAAGATGAATTTGAGAAACGAAAGTAAAAGTAAAAGATAAAAGAAAAACATTGCTTCTGAATGTCTGTTGTTAGCTAACTAACTAACTAACTAACTCCCTAGCCTTCTTAAACCCGAAGGTTCATGGCTGCAGCAACACAGGCCTTCCATCTGTCCCTATCTTGAGCAAGTTCTATATACTCTTTTCCATCCCTACCGATTTCCCTTAGGTCCATCTCAATGTTGTCCCTCCATTTTCATCTTGGTCTTCCTACAGGTCACTTATCATCAGGTTACCCAACAAGCATCCTGTAAACTCCTCTTTCCTCTCCCATTCGTGCCACATGGCCTGCCCACCTAAGTCTTCTTGATTTAATTATTCTAACAATATATGGACATGAATACAAATTATGTAGTTCTAAATTATGTAACCTTCTCCACTCACCTGTCTCCTCATCCCTTTTAGGTCCAAAGATTTTCCTAAGGATCTTATTTTCAAATACTCTCAATTTATGTTCCTCTTTCAATGTAAGGGACCAAGTTTCACATCCATATAATACTACAGGCAAAATTACTGTTTTGTATATTTTAACTTTTAGTTTCTTAGATATTAAACGAGAAGACAAAAGTTTATGAAGAGAGAAGTAACATGCATTTCCTGAATTAAGCCTACTTTTTATTTCCTCTTTAATATAATTTTCATTTGTTAATATTACTCCTAAGTATTTGAATTTGGAAACTGGTTCAAATGAGTTGCTATCAATAATTAGATTTTGATTATTATGTAACACTTGGTTTCGGCCTGTAAGCATATATTTAGTTTTCTTTGTTAACTTCCAAACCTATCTCTTTAGCAGTTTTGAAAAATATTTTAGCATTATTCTTTATTGTATTCACATCATCCCCCAGTAAGTCTACATCATCTGCATATGCTAACAACTGAGTCACACCATTTAATTTTAGTCCTTCTTTAGTTTCTTTTACCTTCCTAACAGCATATTCTAAGGCAAAATTACAGAGCATTGGAGATAATACATCTCATTGTTTTAACCCATCATGAATTGTAAATTTGTCAGACATATTAATACCCACACGAATTTTACTTTGTTTCACTGGTGCATATTTTTATCTTACTAACAAGCTTCTTAGGTATTCCAAACTCTACTAATATATTATATAATTTATCTCTTTTGACCGAATCATATGCTTTTTTGAAATCAATGAATAGCTGATGGACATTTTGATTATATTCCCACTTTTTTTCAAGTGTCTGTCTGATGTGAAAAATTTGATCTGTAGTTGATCTGTTACGTTTAAATCCACATTGATAATCACCTATAATTTCATTAGCATATGGGGTTAGTCTTGTTAAAAGAATGTTAGATAATATTTTATATGTTGTTGAGAGTAGAGAAATTCCACAGTAATTATTGCAGTTCATTTTATCACCTTTTTTAAACACAGGAACAATTATGGATTCTTTCCACTGTTGAGGGATTTCTTCTTTATTCCATATTAAAGAAATTAATTTATGAATTTGACATATTAATGAATTTCCACCATATTTAATCAACTCAGCTGGTATTAAATCAATGCCAGGTGCTTTGTTATTCTTTAGCCTTTTAATAGCATCTTTAACTTCAGTCAAGTTAGGTTCTGGAACTAAAGGTTCTGCTGTGTGCACTTCATTTACTTCTGATTTATCTCCTACATGGACATTTAAAAGGTCATTAAAGTAGTTCTTCCATCTATTTAGAATATCGCTTGGGTCAGCTAGAAAATCACCGTTTTTATCTTTTATCAAGTTTACTTTAGGTTGCCACCCCTTTCTAAACTCATTTACACCTTTATATAAATCTCTGATATTTTTATTTTTGATGTTTGTTTCAATTTCGTTAATTTTGCTTTTCACGTAATCTCTTTTTTTACTTCTAAACGTGCGGTTAACTTCTCACTTTATTCTATTATAATTGTTTAGATTTGTATCATCAGTTATATTTAACCACCTAAGTCTAGTCTGATTTCTTATTTCTATTAGATTATGACATTCATTATCAAACCATGGCTTACTTTTTCTCGGTTTATGGTATCCTATACTTTCTTTAGCTGCTGATTCTATTGCATTACGTATGTGCTCGAAATATTCTTATTTACGTCTGTTTCATTTATATTTTCATCATCATTTAAATCCTGCAAAACATCAAATCTATTTGACAGTTTAATTTGGTAATCTTTCTTAATTCTTTCATCAGTAAACTTTCCTGTATCAAATTTTATAACTTTTAGATTTTGTTGCTTATGATTTATCACTGAGAGTCTTTCTCTTAATTTAGCAATTACTAAATAATGGTCACTGGCACAGTCAGCACCTCTATGTGTACAAACGTCAATTATACTAGTATGCCTTCTCTTATCAATGAGAATATGATCTATCTGATTATGGGTTTTACCATCTGGAGAAGACCAGGTATATTTATGGATATCTTTATGTTTAAAAGTGGTACTTTTCACAATTAAATTCTTTGAGGTTGCAAAAGTAATCAATCTTATACCATTATCATTACTTAATTCATGAAGACTTTCTTTACCAATCGTGGGTTTAAATGTCTCTTCTTTGCCAATCTGTGCATTACAGTCACCTAACAGAATTTTCATATCATACTGAGAAAATTTATAAAAGACCTGTTCTAACTCTGTATAAAAATCATCTTTAGTATTATCATCTTTATCTTCCGTTGGTGCATGTATGTTTATTAAAATAATTTTACACCACCTACCCTGTAAAACTGCATATGATATCCTATCATTAATAAATTCTACTGTTTTAAGAGCTGCGATAATTCTATTATTTATGAAAAAGCCTGTTCCAAAATTATGATTTTCAGTACCACCATAGAAAAAAGTACAATTTTTAGTTTTACAATTCCCTTCTCCTGGCCACCTAACTTCCTGGACAGCTACTACATCTAATTTATATTTAACTATCTCATTAACTGTACACTGAAATGCCCCAGGCCGGTAAAGGCTCAGAACATTCCAGGTGCCTAATTTAATATCCTCATTCCTAATGTAGATCTTATCCTTAGTCCAGGGACCTCCCAAAGTAGTCCCCACCCGGAGATCCGAACGGGGGACTATTTTACCTCCGGAATATTTTACCTTGGGAACATCCATGGCCTTATATTGCTGTTTCTTGACATTATTTTTTTACAGTGCAGAGTTGTCAGCTCTACGCCTAACCCCCAATATGAATGGAGGAACTACTACACAAGACAAACACAAACACATTAGACAGCACAATTACTACACAAGACGAACACAAACACAAACACATTAGACAGCACAACTACTACACAAGACACACACAAAGTGGAAACATACAGTCACCTAACAGAATTTTCATATCATACTGAGAAAATTTATTAGACCTGTTCTAACTCTGTTGTTAGCAGCGTGAATAATACAAGACTATACTGATGAACTGGTGCAGCATCTGTGTGTACTCAGCTCTTCGAGTGATCGTCTGCTTTCTTGTTTTCTGGAAGTTTCTAGAAGAATCATATACTTTTTCTTCGGCTGCATTTCTTTTGGTTGCCAATATTCTGGTACTGGTAACATCCCATTGTAACATAAAAACACTTTTACGAAGTTTGGTCTCGCCCGTAAACGATTTGAGACAGACAAAGAAGGAGGTTTATTGATTTATATTGAGTGATTGTTTAGCATTAGGTAAACATTATGAAGTTTTTGAAAGTGAAGTGAGGTTTGTTAAATTATATAGGATTGCATTTCACATTTAGAAACATATCTATAAAAGTGGAGCTGAAGGATGGAAATGACAAAGCTTGGAGGCAAATGAATCCGAAAAATCCAGCAAGTGTTTTCAAAGCAACTTTAAAGGAGTCCGGAACAAATACATCAAGAAATTCGACATGCCCAATGTCCGATGTGTCTCTACATGCTACGTTAGATTATGATGGTGGATCAAGTTCAAATGAGTCACAGGAGGTAACCAAGTTGTTGTTAGAGTAGTTTGATGGAGTAGGTAACGAAATCAACAGAAGAACCAGCAGAGGTACTAAAGGTAACGTCGATCTCATTAAAGAGCCTGAATCTAAGGCTACAGCTGTGATTCCAGAAGTGAATGAACAGCATGACATTGACAAGAATACAGGAAAATCACTATCACCTAACTGTTCTATTGCTTTATTAGGGCTCCAAATAATTATATATATCCTTATAAAATTATGATCATTCGTAATTTTTAATTTTTATTATTCGTACAAAATTATTGTCTTATATCTTGTTACCTCTATATTCCTCATGGCATGTATTTTTAGGAATTTTCACTTTTCTTTGAAAAGAATCAGGCCGATTTCTCTAACAGACACACAAAATTTGATGTTTACATTAAAAACACAAGTTGATTTAAATAAAGCTTTTCTTTGCAATATATGATTTGATACATTCATCATAATTTAATAAAATACATAGACCATACTTCAACCTACCTTAATGTAGATTTTATTTCAGTGACCTTATTGTCTAAGGTATCCAATTTTATACCTGTGTCGATCTCTGAAATATAAAACAATTCTATAATTGATTTTTCTCATATCCTTCGAAAACAATATTTTAATATCTATCATAGTTAAAAAATTGTATTTAGGATAATGTCATGGATATCGCATGTATTGGAAAATGAGAAAACTTGAATCTATGTGTTTATATTCATAAATGCACAAATCTCACACACACATGCTTGCATACATAAATACATAAAGCATTTAAGTGCTTATTTGACCTAACAACTCAACAATTAATCCCACCTTTTCTGTACACATTTTCTATTTTGATATGTAACATTTCAACCTTCTAGCAAGGTCTTCTTCAGACTCTGCACCAAGTACAAATGTAACAAGGTACAAAACAGGACGATATTTATACACAAAAATACCCCCCTCATTGGGTCTTCTACAATTTTCATGTCTTCTACACAATGAACTGGAATGGGGGACTGAAGATAAACAAAGAATGGAAGAAGGTGTTAGAAAGAGTTGAAAGGACAAGAGAGAAAGAGGAGAGCAGAAGGAAGAAGAATGAAGGTAAAAGAGCGTGAGATAAAGAGTCCAACCACATTCACTTTCAGGTGAAAGTACAGTTGACAAGGGAAAGCCACCTGCTAGAATGTTACAGAACAACTTTCTAATAGTCTGGAGGGGGGTATTTTTGTGTATAAATATTGTCCTGTTTTGTACCTTGTTACATTTGTACTTGGTGCAGAGTCTGAAGAACACCTTGCTAGAAGGTTGAAACGTTACGTTTAGTTTATGTTTTATAATAAAATAAAGTTCTGCCTTGGTCAGCATATTGAGTTTTTCTAAATTGTTAATTCTGCTTAATAGTACAAATTATAGCATATAGATAAAATCTCCCACTACCTGGAGATGTATTGTTGCCGCGAGGGGGCTGAGCAGAGTATGATAGCATCTATGTTGCCTTAAAATTTTTGTGCCATGTCGTTCTTGTTTTGACTATTTTATTTATTTATGATTATTGTTTGTCGTGACTTTTGAACTAAATTGTTCTGACAGGACATCCTCCTGCTCAAGACCTTTACAAATTTGGGTTCTCTTTACATGGTCATAGTTACATAAGCCAGGAAATATGGCAATATTTCAATAGTTTCATGGCTACGTAAGGCCTACTAAACTATTGATATCTAGATAGCATCGAATTCAAACAACACAAAGGTTCACATGAATGCTTCAGTAGAAATTCTAAGCAGATGCAATTTTCCATAATTTGGTATATCATAGTGTTTTTTGAAAAGAGAGGAAAATTAAAAATGTTGTGTAAATTTCCATTTTTAGCCTTACCTACACCTATCTATATTGAATTTCTTAACTTCAGTTGATGAGGAGTTAATTCAAAATTCATACTGCTTTGGTAGAAGATTCTGGAGAAAAGGAGTTTGTATATTTATTATTAAATGAAATAATCAATACATCTTACCATTCTTCTCAAATCCTTTCCTTACAAAGTTTTTCAGGTGATCAAATTCTTGGTGAATATCATGTGCTTGGACACAGGCCTGTGGTGAATTTGGTGCAAAAGTTCCCTTAAAATAGAACTTGAATTGTAATCTTGAACTGTCACAAAAAAGTGGCAAGATTATTAGCAATTATAATAAATTTTCAACACCCATGATGTAAATCGTATGATTCTAGGTAACAGTCTAGTGACAAATAATAAAAACACATATTTAAAGAAAACAATGTGAGTCCTCACCAAAGGATTTTGTTAAACAAATATGATCATGTATCCTTACAAAAAGTAAAGAGCATTTAACTTCTACACGAAGTATTTCTGAGTTTCAATAGATCAGTAACTGTAGTGGTATCCTATTTTTTTAATGTGCGTTAAACTGTCAAAGTTAATTAATTTGTGAATATTTATGGCATTTCATTAACCTCAATATAATAATTTTTACTTCATTCAAAGTAACTAGTAAGATCAACTTAAATAATTAAATCACTCCACAAGTAAACAACTACCTCTATCTCTTAAGACATCAAAATACAATATGTAACATAAGAAGAGGACTCGTGCGTATCCAATTGGTTATGCGCCTCGCCTTCGGTGTGAGAGGTACCGGGCTCTCTTACCGGTGGAAGTGCCCAAATTGACGTAGCATCATGACAACAATTGGGGGCTACTTGAAAAGAAGTAGCTGGCTCGGTTCTCGAAATCCATAAAAGAGCTCGTTGGGACTTGATGTGCCGACCACATGTCACCCAAATTAAAATCCTTTCAGTATAAGTTGAATATTAGCAAACAATAATAGCAAATTATTGTATTTTCGAATTATTTTTGAAGCAAAAGTGCAAGCACTTATTACGATATAAAATACACTAATTTAAAAACAAAATCTGGATATTAATTTAAATTATGTTACAAGTCAAATTGTATGTATCTTTTCCTACAGCTTATACACGAGTTCTTTGAAGAATTTAATAATTTTTAAAGCATGTTTATACTCACTCTTAATTCTCTCACATCTTGTCCAAGCTGATTAACAGTTTGAGTTAAAAGTGCTACCTCCACTGGCACGGAAGAAGGCTGTTGTTGTTGGATGATTACACTTGGGAAGAAGTTCATTTAGTTAGTATTCATCACAGAGTAGAAAAATGAATTAAAACAAACTACTCACATACGGTCAAAGATGCAGCTATATAAACACTCCACTCACTGCCTTCCCCCTGAAGATATGCATAAGACATAATGCAAATCTTAATAATGATATCAGTGTTGTGAGAAAGATAATTTAATTTAGTGTACTCTAGAGCAAGCGAATCGTAAGCTACTACAAGTTGTTTTTTCCTTTGTTTTTTTTTAAAAATTTGCATTATGAAACTCATAAGAAGTAGGTAGTTCATATGAACTAGCATGTACTGTGTTGTGTAAAGGTCGAAGTTGAGAATTTCTACAATGTAATTTGATTGTGAGTGTGTAGTATATACCTTGCCTTGTGTCTTCTTTTGGTTTCTACTCTTCTACATGATCCGTAACAATGAGCCATGGGTTCCCCGTGAGGTACTGTGGTGCAGCCCATCAGACCCCAGATGAGAACTTGGGCTACAGATTATCCTAATTGTGTACAAGCACTGTCATTCCATTTATTAATAGTGCACATACCTATGTTGAACCAAATTGTCCTTTTACAGTAGATCTTTTTTTTAAAAGTATGTATTAGCGTGTACACAAACACTAAAATTCTTTCTAAAAATGTTTCAAATTTTGGCAGGATAATCTAGTAACTATGAGTTGCTTTTAAATATTTATACAGTGGACTCTGTTTAATTCAAACTTGGATAATTTGAATTACTTTGTAATTCAAGCAGAAGTTTATTCCCCTTGAAATCATCTTAAATGACATATGTGTTGGTTAATTCAAATGTGTTTCATGTCCCCTTAAAGCAAGCGTGTCCACAGAGGAGGCCAGGGGGACACTTGTCCCCCCATGAGATAAAAAGACTATATATAATTCAAATTTTGAAGTTGTGGCTTGAAACCATGGATGAGAAGTGCCTGAAAGAGAGCACATTATGTGCTATGCAAATTATTCTAGTGCTGGGGATGCTTTATGAGAATTCTGTTAACTGGGGGAAAGCATCAGCCCACATTTCCGCATTTGAAAAACTGCTGCTCCCCTCCCCCCCAGTGAAAAATCTTGCAGGCAGCCTTACCTTGGAGTTCAAATTAAAAAGAATCCACTGTATTAAGATATTTTGATGTGAATTCACTTCTTTTCAACACAAAGCTTTGTTGTGGTGTTAATAATTACATTTGTTTATAAAAAAGTAAAGTGTCCCCCTGTGCACAACACCACGCCATGAAGGCATATAGGGGGTGTGGGGGTAATGCCCCACACTTTCTTGATCTGGTCGTGAGTGGGGGTGATGTGATCAGCATCACGCCCCTGACTGCCTTTACCCCCCCCCCCCCCCAGGTACCCATGTTATTCGATGCTGGGTAGGTGCCGGGGCTGTTTCCATCGTTAGAAAAGTTCCCGGATTTGAACCGGCCGGGGATCGAACCCGGGACCTTTAGCATGGTAGTCAGACGCGTTACCGACTGAGCCACCGCAGCCACATTTGTTTATGGTATTTTTAAACGACTGAGCATTTGCCACAGCCTCTCGTTGAGCAGAGGAAGGGTCTGCCAGAGCCTCTTGCCGAGCAGAGCAAGAGTCTGATCAGGTCTGTGCTCGGTTGTCTTTTCGACTCCAGTTTTTTGCTGGAGCTGAGCCACAACAACTCAGCAAGCATCAAATAGAAGGGTTTGAATCCCAGCCTAGGCATGGGTTTCTTTGTTGATGCCCTTCCATAAATTTCATCATATAATCAATCACCTTCATCGTCAAGATTAGCCAAAAGTGTCAGAAAAACAAAGCTAAATAGAAAAAAAGAGGAACAAAAGAGGAAGGGGGTAGTGTTACATTGGTGCGAGTGTTGTACCAGGTATGTGAACATTGATTCTTTTTTTGTTGTTGTGGGATTTGGGCGTAGCAGCAGCATTCTACGTAAATGTACATACGACACAAGAAAGTTTCAAATTATACTTCTCTCTATTCATGATATGCATACATCAATATGGAATATTAAATACATGAAATTCCATAATTTAATTCTATGAAACTGTTTTTAAATTAACTAACAGCAATTGAATGTCAATATCAATAAACTTTAGCAAACAAGTAGCATTATGATATTACCTTAATGCTGATGCTATTTCAGTAAGCTTATCTCGAAGAACACCTATTTCTGAACGAACTCCCGCCTCTGAAATATATAAAGTAGCTCAATCTAAATAGAAAACTAGCACATAATGAAAAAAACTTCAAATGTATGGAGACCACATTTAGTTAAATAGAAAAGGAGAATATTCAAGGCTTTAATATTTTGTGTGAACATTTATCAACCGAGTTATGGTAACTGCTGCATTAATATTAATAGTTAGGTTATATAAATTTAGAAGTATGAAATAATTTACTTGAATAGCTTCTCAGTCACTAAATGTTTTTGTTATGTGCCTAGTCAATATTACTTAGTACTTCATTTATAGGTCATACATTGCAGTAAAGGTAAAAAAAGTAAAGGTACTCCTGTGTGTGTGCTCACATGCCATGAGGTATATGGGATGATGTGGAGGTACGGAGCTCGACATATTCTTGACCTCGGACATAGTTAAGATGATGTTTTCATCATCATGATCGACCACCTTTACCCCCCTTCCCCCAAGGGTTTTCCCCAAGGTGCCCATTTATATGAGGTTGAGTGGGCTTCAGTGTGTGCAGAAACAGGGGAAATGACTGGAAAATTTTCTAGTTCAGATCACCTGTCCCAGGATTTGAACACGGGTCTTCTGCATGGTAGCCAGATGCTCTACTGAATGAGCCACTGCGGCTTCAAGAAGCTTCAAATATAGGGGAGACCACATTTAGTTAAATAGAAAAACTAACATCACAGTGCACTATAAGATGCATATGGTAGTTTCATGCATGTATTAAGGCCTGTGTATGTAATGTTAGTTTTTAAAAGTAAGTAACTGATTTACAGTTACTTTGCCCAAAACGTAACTCAGTTACAGTTACTACTCCTGTAATACTTTCTTTTTAGGGACGATATAATTCCTATAACATGTTTCATACTTGAATTGCAAGCAGGCAGTTTATTTTTCTCAATGATGTCCATCAGTTAATGACAATAATTTTCATTATATTATAAATAACCTCATGTTATTGAAACAAAAAGTATATAGGTAAAAAAATTAAAGTACACCAACTGCACTTGAGTAAAAATGAAGGTTAGCATTTTATTTAATTTTTTGTAAATCAAAATTTTGTTCATTAACACACACGAGAAAAATTAAAGAACTTTAATTTCATGAGTTCTATCAGTAACGGCAACTGTAACTACATTACTTTTTGAAATGTATAACTATAACTTAGCTACGCTCTTTCAAGTAACTAGTAATGAAAATTAAACAGTTGATTTTAATGTTAATTTCCCAAAAATTTTGGAAGTAGAGTGTTTAAGAATTTGGTGAGATAACTAACGTCCTTGCAATCGCTAACGATAAAATAACACCCTGAACAAGCTCCTGTTCAACTGTTTCAGAGTGTATTTTGTGGGTTTACCTCTGTATCCAGGACTCCCAGTTTCACTGATACTTCACCACGGATAAATCTCTCAGCTGGTTTTATTAGTCTATTAGAAATATTAGTTGTACTGCCTGATGTTCACTCACCAGTTTTGCTGTGTCAACATCCTTTATGATCTGTTCAGTAATTAAACTAGTCTGTCTTCATTGCCAGTACCTTTAGAGGACGGCTGGTTTCAAATGAAACCACCACCAAGCAGGCCCGTAGATAGCACTGATCCCCAGGGGAAGCTCTTGCTCATGGGTTATCAGGGGGGGCTTTGTAAACAAAGTCCATTTTTGAAAAGTTTAACAGCATTAAATGAAGGTAAATTATGTGTGTCGAGGGTCATTAAGTTAATTTCTACATCTTCTAAAACATCTCTTGAAGTACTAATGACTGCTACTGACATCATCCCTTCCTACACACTCCATGCTATTTTTGATGATACAGATATTTATATCATACAAGTTAAAATGTAAAATACCCCAGCAGAAGCAATAAAACTCTTCTTCGTTCCCAAAACAAGAACAAGAAGAAGAAGAAGAAGATGCAGTAACAAACGTTTGTTTGTGCTCCGCAAATTTGTTTAATTTACTCAGTTTTTGTGTCTATACTGGATATTCCTGTTATAAAACAAATGCAGTAAGTACTGTAGATTATATACATACATAAATCAATCGAAACTAGTAATGTAAATTGATATATTTAATCATTTCTCATCGCTCAATACAATGTAAACAAAGAACAGCAGTTTCAACGACAAGTGTAGTCACATCGTTTATACAGCACGATTGGAGCACAATCGTTCGGCATGAATGCGTGTGCGGTGTGTTCGAAACCTGTTTCGAGGCAAGAACTTTTATCAAAAATACAGTGTAGTAACTGTGTTAATTGGTTTCATACGAAATGTGTTCAGCTGAAAGATGCAGATGTTGAATTTATAAATTCTACGAAACAAGTATGGCGCTGTAAAAATTGTGTAAAGGATAGACGCAGTAGTATATCTCTTGAAAATGTTTCGGAACCAAGTGAAATGAGTCAGCCGTCTATGATGGATGTATACAAACTATTACAAACGCTATCAAAGGAAGTGGAGGAACTAAGGAAGCAAAATAAAGAGACAGAGCGGGAATTAAGCAAATCATTGGATTATGCTCATCAAAAACTGGATGAAAATGTTGATTTAATAAAAAAGCAATCCGAGGCCATCGCCACATGTCTTGGACAGGTAGAACGGCTGCAAGAGGAGAACACTCAACTCAAGAAACAACTTCAGGAGACGCAGTTGCAGCTTGATGAACTTGAACAATACGGGAGAAGAAATACAGTGGAAATTTTCGGCATTCCCGAAAACCCAAATGAAGATCCTTATGAAATTGTGAAAAATGTAGGACGGGCTCTAGATATGCAAGCGGAAAATGAAATGATAGACACTTGCCATAGGTTAAGGAAACTTCCCTATCAAAAATCAGCAGGTATTATTGTCAAGTTTGTAAGGCGGGCAGATAAAGAGAAAATTGTACAAAAACGAAAGGTTAAAAGGAATCTTAATTGTACCCATGTAGGATTTTCTGGTAATGAGAGTGTATATATTAACAAAAGCTTAACAACTCTTCGTAAGACCATATATGGTCAAGCAAGAAAATAAAACGAGAAAAATTATGCATTCTTGTGGGTTGACAGTTCAGGCACGATTAAACTAAGAAAAAGAGGTGACAGGAATGTTTTTGTTTTAAAGACAATTGAAGATATTACTAAATTGGCATGACTCTAAATGGCTTCCCCAAATGACATTTCCATTTACTATCAAAATGTTAGAGGTTTAAATACAAAAACACAAGAGTTTTATGTAAATAATATTGTGAATAGTTACGATATAATTGTTATTACTGAAACGTGGTTAAATAGTGGTGTGTATATAGTAATGAATTGTTTGATGATAACTATAATGTGTTCCGACATGACAGGTTAGAAAATAAGAGGAGGCGTATTAATTGCTACTAAGCATAATATAAGATCTGATAATATTATTCTAGACAATAATATGGATATTTTATGTGTAAAAGTAAACTTAAATAATAGAATATATTATGTAATTGCTGTATACTTCACCCCTTCTTCAACTCTGAATGATTATATCTCTTTCTATGATCTGTACGAAGACTATGAAGAATTGCAAATCAATAACATTATTGTAATTGGTGATTTTAATCTGCCGAAAATTGTAGATTCCAACTATAACCTGCAAACAGGTGGAACTTGTTACAGAAGTTTGGACAATTTCTTGAATCTTTATAACTTACATTCTATTAACAATATTAAAAATCACAATACTAGAACCCTAGATTTAATTCTAACAATTGTACATAACAATATCATCGTAAATAGGGATGAGATGCCTCTTGTCAAGAAAGATCTTCACCATCCGGCTTTAATATTAAATGTGCATTTTAAAATATCAACAAATGTGATGAAACCAAATCCAGTCGAAATTTTAGATTTTAAGAGGGCAAACTTTTTAACATTATACGAAATGTTACGAGACATAAACTGGGCTCCCATTACTAGCATGGGTGAAGTGGAAGAAACTGTAAACTATTTTTATGAAAATGTGAACTCTGTATTTCATAACACTGTACCAAAGAAGAAAGTCCACAGAAAATACAAATACTCTCAGTGGTTTACTGGAGAAATTATTAAAACTTTAAAACTTAAGGAATATCATAGAAAACGCATGAAATAATCAAAGATCTTGGTGTTTTCATTGATTCTGCTTTGACCTTCAAAGAACACATATCATATATGGTAAATAAGGCCTACAGATCATTAGGTTTTGTTATAAGGAATTCTAGAGATTTTAATAATATACATTGTATTACAACTCTATATAATAGCATAGTAAGAAGTAGACTTGAATACGCATCCGTTATTTGGTCTCCAACGTATAGATCGTACGAAAATAGCATAGAAAGAATTCAGAAAAGGTTACTAAGGTATCTCTTTTACAAAAAATATGATATGTCCCCACGACAAAATAACTTGAATTATAATAATCTGCTTGACATATTTGGTTTTAAGAGTCTTAGTAATAGGAGGAAAATATTAGAACAGTTGTACTTGTATAAAACAATTAATGGTGTCTTAGACAACAGCTCCTTTCTCGGTCAAATACAATTCAATATAAGAAAAAATAATCTGCGTAATAGAAATATTCTAACTTCTAAAATTTCAAAAACTCAGAAATATAGAAACTCACCAATAAATAGAATGTGTCACAGTTACAATATCCTTGTTGCAAACAATCAATGTGTGGATTTTTCACTTCCATTTGACAGATATAAAAGAATAATAGATTCAGTGCTATAGAAACTCTGATAGAATATACCTAGGTAGATTGTTTAAAATAAATGTTACCATTTACAGTGTGCAATATTTGTGAATCACCTATAAACCTCTTGCCTAAATGTATGTAGATAAGTATATATATATCTCATGCGTTACATATGTTGTATGTTATATGTATTGTACGTGAATGAATGAATATGTGTTTGTATATTTCCATGTAATTTCTATTGTATTAATCAAACACAGTGTACGCCTTCTGTAATTGGAGGTTCAATCCTCTGTAGAAGTGCAAAGCATAAATAAATAAATAAATAAATAAAACTTTGGATCTGTTGACATTTGACGCACATGTGGAAGGAATGTGGATGATGACATCAAAGTTACATATTTCTGTCAAACGAGAGGCTGCAACTGGGGCAGGGAAGGTACAAATAAAGAACCCCCTATGAAAGAACTTTCTAAAGTCTAGACAATCTTCTAAACACTTGCTGCTGCTTAGACTTCTGCTCATAAACAAGATGAACGAACCAAGTTGTGAACAAAATAATATTATTATATGCTGTCTACATTTACTCTCTTCACCTCAAATAAATTAGAATACAAAATTGTTTTACCTAATGTCAAGGGTGCTGGAGGCAATGCCAGGGGGGACTCAACCCCCCTTCCCCCTTGGCCCCTGCCTGGCTACAGGCCTGCCACCAAGTGGCAGCAATTAACACGTTATTTCTTGAAAGATACACGTTATTATTCAATTATCTCTCTTTTTGTTAATTTATATACATATGAATGTATGACAAAACAACATATGTATTGTTAATATTTTTAACAGTGTCAATTTACCCTCAAAAAATTATGTAATGTAACTTATGAATGAGTATTGCTCTTCAACAACCGCTTCTGATAATATGTTTTACATGTAATAATGAAAACAAAAAAGAAACTTGTGCGATAATTGGTCGTCAAGCATCAGACGTCCAATATTTAAAATGCGTTGCGCTAGGTGATGTCTGGAGGAGAGTGATTTCAGACTCTGGAGCACGTTATGTGTACAAATGAGGATTATCAGCAAACTGTGAACTTCAGCAAAGTCTAGTACCTTTAGAACTATATACAGTTCAGTTGCATAAATTGGGCATACAGGATATAAGACAAAACTGGATCTTTCAGATGAAGCAACAAAGGCACAGGCAACTGATTCGGCCAATTTGGAACCATCCATATAAGAGACAGTTATATTGGGTAACTAACTAACTAACTCCCTAGCCTTCTTAAACCCGAAGGTTCATGGCTGCAGCAACACAGGCCTTCCATCTTTCCCTATCTTGAGCAAGTTCTATATACTCTTTTCCATCTCTACCGATTTCCCTTAGGTCCATATTGGGTACTGTGATAAAAGTAAAAACCGTTGCTGAACATGGGTGTTTCTGCATTTTGGGCAGTGAAAGGTACAGGGAATTTCCTAGTGGCAAGAGATGAAGTGAGAGGAGATTTTCTAGGTAAATTCAAATTTTCTTTATTGAAGGGCGAGGTTCAGCCTGTGGCTGTTTTCCCACCTAACCTCATTTATACATTTACCTGTTGTACATAAACAAAATCATAATAATAATAATAAAAAAAAACAGTCGCAAAGAAAAGAACAAAGACAAATTTTAAAAAAATAAGAAAACACATAAAAAAGAAGAAGAAAACACATTCACACACACACGTACTGAACATTTCTGAGCAGGAGATTCACGCAAGGATATTGACATTAATGTACATGATTATGCTAGTTTTCTGAGGTAAGATAGAACAATGTAAATATTGTAAACATTACAGTATAGTAGTTGAAGGTTTGTCAAGGATTGGCGAGGCTTGTATGCAGTTTAAGCTGTATTGTGTAGTGCTAAGAGTGGGAGCTTGAACAGAGATATCAACACCAAGTGCTGAAAGGATATCATCTGCACAAACACTGAATGGTCTTGTGGTATGAGGATGTAGATTGACAGCACACTGTCACCCTCCTATCATCAGAGACGGTGTGGTAAGATGGGTGGGAAGGCATCAAGCTTAGATGGAGGTAGTAGCTGAGAATAAGTCGTCATCTTTGAAGGCTTCGATGCCTCCACATATAAGCTGACAACTGGACTAGTTCGAAGGCACTGGAATAATGATGAATACCAGGATGATGAACAGTGTCGAGGATGTCAAGATGACAAGGATGGGCATACAACTAGAAAACAAATCCATAATCGAGATTAGACCTGATAAGAGAACAGTGCAGGCGGAAGTGTGTCGTTTTAATCAGGACCCAAGATGTGTGTCTTAGGATGCGAAGTAGGTTTGAGAACTCCGAGACAAGAGAACTTTAGCTGGTGAGGGTGAGATTGTCAGGTAAATTCTTATCTAAAATGAAGCCGAGAAATCAAACCTCATTCACGAAATGCAGAAGCATTCTCCCCACGAACAGGCAAAGTTAAAGTGACAAGTGCATTAGCGACAAAAATGTACGCACACGGACTTCTCTGATGAGAAGATGAAACTGGTTTGGAAGGACCTCTCAATTAAACGGTTTATAGCCAGTTGGAGTTAATGAGAAGCTGATGTGAGAATCCATGAGCGGCAAAAGATCATGAGCTGATCGACATAGAGGGGAGCATGCAGAGAAGTGAGAATGTTTGCCATAACACTTTGACTGTTATGTCATGACACCAAACTGCCACGTTATATCTTAGGCCTTTTGGAGGTCAACCCCCTTTTTGTGGCTTTGTAGAGCCCATCACAGAGGCGCCGACTTGTCAAAATTATTGGGGGGGAGGGGGCTTTTATCACTGAAATAAATGAATGAATGAATGACTAACTCCCTCCCTTTTTCAAAAATAAAAATTACGCCTTCGTATAGCCGTTTTTAAGCAGCTATTATATTCCTCATGCAAATGAACGTGTAATTCCTCATGTAACGTGAAAAAGGTTTAGAAAATGTTTCAAAGTCTCTTTATGTCTTTTGTGTGTGCTCATTGCTCAGACGACCTACTATAACGGCTGGGGATACGTCGGGCTGACCCCCCGACTATTCCAATACTGGTTGAAGATCTCCACGCTTAGAGGTGACGAAGGAAAGTGTGGGAGGGAGACCGGCAGTCGGTAGGTAAGCCAAGGCCCTTCATGGGCTGTCGCGCTAAGGATTATTATTATTATTATGTATTACATTAAGAGGCAAACCTAACAGTTTTATGCCGGCCTTGGTAGCCAAGTGTGTTGGGTGGTTGACTAAACTTGCTTTCATCTGGAGGTCTCAGGTTTAAGACCTGGTGAGGGCATAGGTGTGTTTTAATGTCCGCAACAGACCTGTAAAGAAAGGACATGTGACGGGTGCAAATAACCTTAGTGTTGTCATGCCCATACAAATAATGAATATTTACAATATTTAACAGTTTTATTTAATTATTTACATAGATGCTAACACAAATCGCAGGAAATTAGTATTACTTTTTTTGTTCTTGCTAGAATATTTTACTTTTTAAATTTAATTTTGCAATAATAAAAAAAACACCTTAGCATGTACACTAAGATATAAAGTGACATACACAACAAAAACATATGAACATGATTTAAAAATAAAGCAAAAGTGGCTCTACGCACTGGGTTATTTTTTATGAACTCATTAACGAGCGGTCTCAGATCCAAATTATCAAGCACAGTTTGATATTCTCTCTCTCTCTCTCTCTCACACACACACACACACACACACACACATATGGAGTACGGCTAAGCTGCTTAGTCTCTTCTGTCCCATTGTAGATCTCAAATAAACCTATGTGTTTCAGTAGGCGAAGAGCACTGAATGTCCATTTGGCTGTGGCTGTTGTCACTGGCACAGTGCGGAGGAACATCATGAATTTGGAAACTTCAGGCAGAAGCTCCTGGAGGGTGATGTCTTCCAAAGAAACTTCCTTATGTCACGCATGGTAGTTAGAACCACTTTCTTCTGTTTGGCGAAATCATCAAGCATGGACAGGTGTAAAGAGAGCCTATCGGCATCCAGATCTTGGCGAAAGAATTCTCACGTTTGCTCAAAGTTTGTTGTGCAACTGTTCAGAGCTGAGATGCATTCTTTCTCTACGGCTGTTACTTTTTGTGGTCCTGTAGATTCATGTTTTTGTTTAACACACGATTTTACTGTGTCATACACATTAGTGTATATTGATTTATACAAAAGTGTAGAACTTGTGAGGTTTGGCAGCATCAGGATTTTCAAGTCTCTTAGGGATGTGACTTTGCCGGGGCAATTCTGGCCCATCAACGAGGCAGGGTTTGCCCTCTGTGCATTTCTGCCAGAACTGCTCAAAACCCAATCGCTTTTCTTGAAAGATGTCAGTCAAGTATTTTAGTTTTGATTCCACTTCTGTAGCACCAATGCATGGAGACTGAATCTTACAGTTTACCTCTTCTGTTGGACCCATCACATGGCAGTAGAGGGAGAGAAAGAAAAGATGTCTTGAAATGAAGTATTGTCTCCAGGTACCCGGCACATTTTGATGTTGTGTCAGTAGAATCTTCTTCAGAAAAATTCTCAAAAAAATTGAGAAGGTTTTCATAGTTCTTTAAGATCTGTTGGATACTGGAGGCTCTCAACGTCCACCTATGAGGGCAAAGTGGTCGCAGTCCAATATGGCCAGTCCTCTCGTTCACATCAAAAATATTCCTAAATATTCGCATTCTTTTAGGGGATTCCCTAACAGTCTTTAACATCGTTGGCTAAATTCATTATGTCTCTGATACAGGGCAGGTGACGCAAGCAAGTTCAAGCTATGTGCTGCACAGTGTACATAAATAGCCTGTGGCTGCAGATCTGTAACTAACTTTTGCAGCCCTTTAAATCTTCCCCTCATACAAGAGGCACCATCTAACACTGTCTCCTTAGATTCTGTATGGGTAAGTCCAGATGCACCAGAATGTCTTTTAGAACGTCAAAAAGAGTTTTGGCCTCAGAGTTCGGAATCTCGTAAAAGCCCATGAATTCCTCAAAAATATAAAAATTTTCATTCACAGTTCGAATGCAGAATGTCAATTGTTCATGGATGGATATGTCAAGTTTTGTCAACCATAATAGCAAAAATTCAAGACTTTTAATATTTGCTACCACGGAGCTCAAAATAGATCTCCCTAATATCAATGATCTCATTCTGAATGTCATGTGAGAACATTACAAATGTGTATTTAAAGTTAAGTTCATGTGGCACAATTCAGAGTAAACTTTACAAGAAGAAGCAAAATAATACATTACATCATCTTACGCAAAATTATTTGGGGGGCTCTGCCCCCACATCATTAACATTGGGGGGGGGGGCTCGAGCACCCCCCCTGCCCAAGCCCCATGGAGTTGGCACCTATGGCCCATCATACATATGATTATAAACTTTACCCTTGTATATTTCTGTGGAAGAAATATACAGTACAATCCCATTCTTCTAATATTGCTTGTGATTATAACTTTGAAGTCCAACTCTCAATATACCATGTAATTCTTTTACCAACAAGTGTACTCTGGAAGCATTGAATAAAACTTACCAAACCTGTTCATATTTCTCTCTACTTGGTCTATTCTTGCCTTCACTTCCAGTGATGATATCTCTACCAGTTTCTCCTAGAAATAAAGTGCATTGGACATTAATCACAATTGTCCAGTGACACAGCAAGCATATTACCACAGATAAATGTCTCATTATATGTTTATCTGTGATATTACTAAAACTCCAAGTTAATTAGATGAATACATATATAAAAAAATTAAAGTTATTTATTCCGATCAAACTGCTTGCAATGATCATGTCATCTCTCAAAGTGACCAATACAGTGGCAGCATCCCTGGGTTCCTCCCCCCCCCCCTTCACTCTGGTTGTATGCATCGGATAGACTTCTCCACACGTAAACTCTTCCAGATGTCAGAAAAGCAGTGAAGGTGAACTCATCCGAAAACATGTATTTTAGGTCATTTTATGTCCACAGTTTGCACCCTACTGGCACCAGTCAACCCGATCTTTAGCATTGGTGGTAGTGAATAAGTGTTTTGGTATAGCAACCTTGCCATGGATGTTGGCCTTATGAACTTCTCGACAAATTGTTTTGGTAGAAACAGGTTCAGTCAAGTGTGTATTCAAATTCTGCGGTGGTTTTCCGCTTTTTGGACACAATTCTGTTCAATACCCTGATGTCACTGTAAGAGAGCTTCTGCTTCCCTTGTATGTGGTTCATCCTTCACTCTGGTATGATGCCATGACCCTTAACACCGTAACTCTTCATACCCTACAAATATTCGCAGTCTCTGTTACTGATGCACCAGCAAGACAGGCACCAACACTATGACCTCTTTGGAACTCTGATTATGTCCCCCTTCTATTACGTGAAATCGAATATTTGACGTGCAGTCCAGCTACTACTGTGCCAATGTGACTGGCAGGTACACACCTATGTGCTCAAATGCCCATTATTCTGTGTATGATCAACAAGTGGTGCAGGTGAACCCTCCAGCAGCTTGTTCTATAATCACCAGTGTTTCAGTTTCAATGTCTACCACCTGTATGTAATGTGCAAAATTTATGGGCATAATAGGAGTGGCTGAAGATAAAATTTTCTACCCATTAAGGTGGATTTTTTGACGGCCCCGAATTTCTACCTTGCCACCCCATAAACTTTGCACCACACTTCAATAAATACTAGAAAAAATAATTACCGTAGTTTCAAAACACTTTAAGTGTTACTGTTAAAGAACATGTTTATTGCAGATATGTATTTATTTAATACTTACATAATGATATCAAAATAAAATTAATACCTTGGTTCAAATTGATACTCGATTTTTGCAATATGCGTATGCTGCAGTAATTTTAATTAATTGATTGATTGGCACCCAGGTCACCTGGCTCTTAAGCCACCCCTGTAATAGTACAGGTATATAATGGGCACAGAAATCTCCCCTTCCCTCCCCACGTTTCTTGGACGAAATGCAAGAGCATCAAGGGGAAAATAATCCCCTATTAGTTTGGTAGGCTAGACTACCTAAAAACTCCAGCCTTATAATCATTGCAGACTTAGGTAAGCTGGAGGAGAGGGTTGGGAAACTTGACACAAAAAAAAATTTCTTGCCTTCTTTCTAGTCTGCATAGGTGCACCAAGGGATGAAAAAGCAATGTACATATATGAAATAATAACTATTATTTACATGTTTCTTCCAAAGAATTTTCAAGTATTAATAGAATAATTTCACATGTGGCATTGGTCCAGTTAAGATCATGACAAACAATTTGGACTGTTACTATATTCCACAAAATCATCAACACTAACACTAAAATTTCTGATTTCTTGTGCATTGCCATTATTTCTATATATCATGGTGGAATGTAAAACTTAAGATGAACTTGATCGATTGATTGGTTTACTTAATTTTACTCCGCTTTTGTGCCACTTTTGGCCAAGCATGAATAAATTGTGAACAGTAGTTACAAGAAAAACAATTCTTGGAAAGAAGCTTTTGGACTTTTTGCAAACGCACTGTGTGTTTCAGACTTTCCCCACTTTTTAACTTTTTGTAATCCTGATGGAAATTTACATTGCCATAATCACGATTCTTCACAGCCTCACATACTACTGTTTCAAATAATAAGGACTTGTAACTTGTTCATACCTTGGCACATTGGTAAAATCTTGCAAAATCCGTAAGCCCCCCACCCCCTACCAGGGAGGAGTTTTAAGGAAAGTCATCTTGCAACTATCTCCAATGTTTGAAGTCAGAGCCACAATTTGAAACAAAATATATTCTACTTTATATCTGAACTATCCTCGTATAAGTATGCAATATCCATACCTGATTTTCTATTTTCCTTGCAAAGGTTGGGCATATATCCTGCAAGAGGTTCTCCACATTTTCTATTGATGGGTTATCAATATAACCCAAGCCTTCATCCTCCAAGACCTTATCGGCCACCGAGCTCCCCAGAAGAAACACAAGAAGCAGAAGTAGAGGCATTTTCAAGAGGAGGAAACAATTGGTGCCATCTGACTCCTTCCACTTACAAGTGATAACTGAAGGAAGATAGCTGCCAGAGTGACTGACCCAAGCTTGACCCTATGCCCTGTGGACTACAGATTGCAATAAATATCTGGCCGTACTTTCCTCGTTCGTGTGGTTCAGAGGTTAAATATTATTTACATAAGATAATTAATCCATGACTGACACCAAGGGTAACATATACAGACAATCGGAAGAAAAATTGATAAAGAAATTAAACTAAGAGAGGAACCGCATGTCATTAACCTTGCATAATACTCATCAATTACTCTAAAACATTGAGGATCAAGAAATAACATTCAGAAAACCAAACTAATTCTCTGGTATTTCTACATCCGTACGTTGATTGCTGCAGCAGCAACATTAAGTCTTCCGTTTGTCCCTACCCTATCCATTTGTCCCAATCCAATTTTACCACTTTGCCAATTTCTTTCAGGTTCATCTCAATATTGTCTTTCCACCGTCGTCTTCATCTTCCAAAAAGGCCTATACCTTCAGGTTTCCTAACACAGAATCTACCAACTTTCCTTTGATCTTCCTAGCACACCACATGGCCCTGCTCATTGATTGCAGTATTATAACAATGATATAAACTAATGTAAAAGCATACAATTCTATCTTCAGTTTAGGGCCTCCCCCATGGCGCAGTGGTAGCGTCATTGCCTTGTAATCAAGGGGTCCCGGGTTCGATACCTGGTGGAGGCACAAGTGGTTCGGATCCCACTTTAAACTGTAGGTCCAGTCCCGATTAGCCTTACTGTGCATAAAGTGGACTTAAAACACCAACTCAAACCAAATCTATCTTCAGTTTCTTATTCTATAGCACACTAGTAATATATACAAGGAGCGTATCATATTAAATTACACTATTTTATTCACACACAAACAGATTAGTTACAACTTGGAAGATACATCCACTTTCTCAATATATAGTTTCCCTTCAACGCCACTGGTTTGGCAGCCTCAAACCAGTTTTCTGGAGTGATGAACACACATCAGACAACTGCTTGCAGATCTTCGAAGTCAGCAAAATGATTGCCGTGCAAGGATTTTCTCAAGGCCTTGAACAGATGATACCTTGGGGGGGAGGGGTCGGGGGTACACCAGGGGAATATGGTGGATGTGGCAGCACCTGGAAACCCATCTTTGCCATGGCAGAGGTTGTTGCCTGACTGGCATGGGAACACGTGTTATAGTTTTGCCGAAGTACACCTTTCGCCCACTTCCCTGGTTGCTTCTTTTCAATGCCATGATGCAATCTGCTGAGAATCGCTGCATATGCTGTGCTGTTAATGGAGGTTCCCTGTTCGAGCTAGTTGGTGTGGATGATACTTTCAGTGTCCCAAAAGTGGAGCTGATTTGAAAGTAAAAGAGGTTTTGTGTGTTGAATATTCAAAATACAATCATTTCCTATGCAAATGAGATAGCGAAACAAGGAGTGAAATTGTTCAAATTGCTTCAACTGTTCCACATTAATGAAGATATTTATAAAAAAACTGAAAAGTAATGGTACTGCATTGTAGTACTTGCACCAGAGGTTTCCTAATTGACATCTGCTAAGCTGAAGAATAAAGTAGACTTAAAGACTCAAATTCAACAAGTTTTCAAAATTAGATTATTTTGTGAGGACGCAGAAGGTCCATTCACAGATAGGCCAACTGGGACTCAACCTAGTTTTAGAGTGGAATTCGAACCATTACGTGCCTCCTACTGGAATCAAATTCCAGTTCCCTAATTGCAAGGGGACACCATTACCATTACACAATCAGGGAGGTTACACAACAAAAACCTTGACTAAATTTTCCCAGTCAGTTTTACAGCTTTTTCTTGAACAAGATGTGTAATAGCGACATAGAATAACTATGCATTTGAATACCCTAACCCAGGCCCGTACCCAGGATTTTTTTGAGGGGGGCAGACCCATAGGCAAATTTTAAATAAATTTTCTCATATTATACACTGTGTGTGTGTGTGTATAAAAGAAAGAACAAATGAGGAAGATGATGCTGAAACTATGTTAAAAACTGCTCAAACTGACAAGAATTATGAGGGCTGCTGGAAAAGTTTCTGCAATTAATATGAAAAAAGACATGTGAAATTCTGGGAATGCCTTTATTGTTTTTCAAAGTATTCCCCCTTAAAATCGACACACTTTTGCATACACTCAAACCAATTTTGAAAGCATTTTTAAACTCTGAATGTGATACCTCAGAAATGCGTCAACAACTGTTTCAGGAGACACAAATTGCTTACCACACATCTTATTTTTCATGTGTGGGTACAAAAAGAAGTCATTAGGTGATAAATCAGGTGAGTACAGACAATAAGTCATTAATTCGACATTTTTGCTGGACAAAAAATCAACAGTTTGGTGTGCTGAGTGGGAACTGGCATTGTCGTGGTGAAGAATAATGTGACAATTCATTGATGACCTGTGGCAAACAAATTGTTGTATACCACTCAGCATTTACAGTCCTTCGATCTTCTAAAGCTATTGTTGTCACATGTCCGGTATAACCGAAGAAACAAGCAATCATTTGCTTGGCAGCACTCCTCGAACAAACAACTTTTGTTGGTTTTGGCTCACTTTTAAACACCCAAACAGTGGATTGCTGTTCTCGGGTTTGTATGAATAGATCCAAGTTTCGTCCCCTGTAACGAAGTAGTAAACCAAATTTGACTTGGCTCGGTGGAATCTTTTGAGCATTTCTTTACACCAATTTACACAAGCCTGTTTTTGAGCTTCGGTCAAGTTGTGTGGGATCCAATGGCTTGAAAGTTTCCGTACGTTCAGATGACCATGCACAATCGTATGTATTGCTTTCATGTCAATGTTCAAGAATGCCTGAATTTCACGGTATGTCACATGCCGATATCTCTCAATCATTTCACGCACAGCATCGACATTACTGGCAACAACAGACGTGGATGGACAACCTTCATGAAATTAATCACTGAGAAATGTGCGACCACGTTGGAATTTGGAAAACCAATTGTACACAGTCCTATTGGATGGTGCTTCATCCCCAAAAGCCAAATGAAGTCGCTTGATGCATTGTTTCGGTGTTAAACTACATTTGAAATCATAAAAAAATCATTGACCGAAAGTGTTCACGAGAAATTTCCATTTCTCACACGAAACTACTAAATTCAAACTGCTGTGAAAAATAAACTAATAGGTTTAAACAAACAATCAAAGATAACTTAAACATAAAAAAGGTCTATTCTTCCGATTTTTATAATAGCGGAACACTAGTGCCACTGTTGGTGGTCGTTTGCAGAAACTTTTCCAGCAACCCTTGTATAACTCAAGAATGAATAATTTAGAATATTCTTAAAAACTTGATGTATACTGTTCTAGATATTTAGAAGAAAAGAAAAAGGAAATTTTAGAAATTCTCAAACAGATCCATAAGAGAGAAAGGGAGGAAATAAATTCAAGAAAGTAAATTGGTATTTCTGAAAGGTAGTGCCAGTAAAAGAGATCTGTATTTAAGACAACTAAAGCAATACTAATATATAAATTCTGTACAATTTTGTAAGTAAAAGTAAATGCTTTTGTACCTCACTTATCTACTGATAAGTAATTATGTTATTAAGCAAGTGCAATTATAATTATATTGTACTTAGAAAAATGCACTAAAAATATTTTTTTAATAAACGCTGAAATCAAAGGACTTTTTGATCAGAAATCATAATTGTTGTTCTTTTACTAAACATCAGCATTTGTTTTGCTTAACATAAGTGTTCAAAATACATGGACTCTTTTGTTCTAAATGAATCAGTAAACTGTATTACTCACTGGAAATTAAAGAATTTTTTTTAAATTTGTAAAAGTGTAAATAAGTGAAAGGTATACTTATTACTAAAGTTCTAATACCATGTTAAGATATGATCTGTCTGATTTTTCTTTTTAAAGACCCAAAAATATGTAAAGAGACTAGTATATATGTGTAGGTACGAGGGGTGATTGTAAAGTTTGAGTTAATGTAACTGATACGAGGGTCACTATTTATATTTTGAGCCTAACAATGAAAAAACAGGAATTTGGCATTGAAAACTGCTTTATTGTTTTTCGAAGTATTCTCCTTTATGGTCAATACACTTTTGCATTCGTTCGAAACCATTTGTCAAAGCAGTTTTTCCAATCTTCTTCAGACACCTCCATAATATGGTTTTTGAACGCATCAACGGCGTCTTCCGCTGACGAAAATCGTTGTCCAAGCAATTTATTCTTGACATTCGGGAACAAGAAGAAGTCATTAGGTGCCAAATCAGGATTGTACGGCGGATGACCCATCAATTCGATTTTTTGACTGTTCATAAAGTCGGTTGTTAGACGAGATGTGTGACAGCTGGCATAGTCTTGATGAAGAATCATCTGACGGCGTTTGTTTGTTTTCCGTATTTGACCGAAGACCTCTGGCAAACAAATTGTTGTGTACCATTCAGAGCTGACCGTTCTACGTTCCTCTAAAGGCACAGTTGCCACATGACCAGTTTTCCCGAAAAAAACAGGAGACCATTTGTTTCGATGTGTTTCGAGCGCCAACAACTTTTGTTGGATTGGGTTCATCTTGAAACACCCATACAGTCGACTGCTGTTTACGTTCCGGCTCATATGCATATATCCATGATTCGTCACCTTACACAATCTTATATACGTCTTTTGAAGCACCACGATTGTATTTATTGAGCATTTGTTTGCACCAATTGACGCAATCGTCTTTTTGAGTTTTTGTCAAATTGTGTGGGATCCAACGAGAACATACCTTTCTCACAGCTAAATGATCATGTAATATTTTATATATGCTGGTGGAACTAATGCCTATGGTTGCCTCAATCTCACAGTATGTTACATGACGATCTTGCAGTATTAGGTTTTGCACAGAATCAATGCTTTCTTGAACAACAACTGATTTTGGACGACCTTCACGAATCTCGTCGGTGAGCGAATGGCGGGCACGATTAAGTTCGTTATACCAGCGTTTCACAATGGCAAAGGATGGGGCTACATCGCCAAATGTGGAAGTAAGTTGATCGATGCACTCTTGTCTTCATAATCCACGTCGAAAATCGTAAAAAATCATCGCACGAAAATGTTTACGAGTTGATTCCATTTTATTGTTGTCGCGCAATCTCCAAGGCAACATAAACAACACAAATGAAGCTATTGACAAAACATTTGAAGTACGTTATGGTCAATAATGCCAGACGATTCCGTGCAAACGTCAAATCGCGCCTAACTTCAATCAGTGTTGCCAAGGCTCAAAATATAAATAGTGGCCCTTGTAGCTCCCCAAATTTTGTCCATCTAATGACGTTTTTGGGGGAGAGGGCAGTTGTAACCAATTTTTGTGCCACCCTCCTTGTGCAACAGTGGTTGGCAGTATGTTGTAAGATAAGAAAGGAAAAGAAGGGAGAAAACAGGCAGGCTAGCACCAATGGTTTCTTATTCAGTCTGCATGGAGAACTCGTGCCGAGAAAAGTAATTGCGGTGTACGGCGGAAATTATTATTGTTTTAGTGTTCTTTATCACGTGGACTAGAAACTTTAATACTGTATCTAGTTGCTAGGATACTCTTCAAACTAAGTTACGGTTGTGAAGTAAACTTTTTGAGTGATTGTATTTACAAGAAAGAACTTGTATAAAGTATACTTTGAAGTTAGTGAAAAATGAATCCAGCATTGACGTGGAGTGTAAAGCAAGAAAGAAGAATCTAATGAAGAGGAGTACAGCGAAAGAGATTTCAACATATCAGGAAGTGTTATAGTTGTAGTTTAGTCCTATGTTAACAGTGTTTAGTGTTAGTATGAGTGCATACTAAAGAAGAAGAAGAATATCTGGTACATTCAAAAATTACCTGGAAATGAAGTAGTAGTTTATTAATGAATATAAGCAGCAACTATCTTGTTTATTAATTATTATCTTGAATTGTGTAGTAATGATAAATAACCACAGTTTTGGCTTAATCAATGTTTAGTCAAACCCTGATGTTACGTTCCCGCATTATACGTTTTCCCTGCTTAATACATTTGGGCATCAAGTCACGGAAAAAGGCTATGTTAAATAATAGGTCGTTCAACTCGATCTTACGTTCACTCTAACTCCAGTTTCCCCGCTCTATACGTTTTCCAAGGAGTACTGATGGCGTAAAATTTGCCAGAAGGCTGGTATGTTGGCCAGGCAACTTTTTCCTCCTTTCGCAGCTCTTTCAATCACCCCGCGACCTTGAACTTCCAGAAGTTAGGTTTTTCATGTGAGAGGAGGGAGCGAATAGGCATGGTTCCATGGGGGGGGGGGATATTTTACTCACTGACGGAAAAATATTTTTGTCATATCAATTGTGTGCGGGGAGGGGGGGGGGGCGAAGTTCGGATAAATGTATTATTCTACGTGAGGCAGAGAATGTTTATCTATGCATATTACGTGGCTCGTGTGTTGTACAGTGACCTGGCCAGGAAAAATGAGTGAATAAACTAGGGGTGCAGCAATATTTTCCGAGAGCTGCCAAATTTAGTGCACATCTAAATGCCATTAAAATGCGGGTGACCTAAGCTACCACATAAAGCGGCTCTGGAGCTCACCCAGCCTAAAATAAATTTGTACCTGGGGGCAACCTTGGGGGGGTAAAGGCTGGCCAAGAGTGGTGCGTATCACATCACCTCCAAATTGGCAGAGATCGAAGTATATGTGGGGTAAAGGAAGCCAGAACATGGTGCTGATCACATCATCTCCCACATCCCCTATATATGCATCACGGCATGGTGAAAAAGTGCACGGAGAACTTTATGTTCACCTTTTTCTCATTTGAAGGGGGGGGGGCATTTGTTTCTCACGCCCCCATGGTATCATCACTAGTCTTGTAATTACTGAAAAGTGCTAAGTATTTCTGCCCTGATTCCTTTGCTCGTGTGGAAGTGAACCCCCTTACATGAGACATCTTATCCAATTTTTATAAAGGCGAAACGCGATCTCCCGTCTCCTTTCCACTGATGTCTAAAACTACGCAGTTGCTCTTGAGCCTGAATATGTGCATTCAACGAACATACTCCCATCTTCCACATGAGCTCATTAATCCACCACTATGCACAGCTATGCAGCAATTGAACAATTGAGCATGTTTCTCATTCTTAAATGCCCTGCATCACATATCTTTCTCCTATGTCTGAAGTCAGTGCCGGATCTACAAATCTTGCCCCCCCCCCCCCCACAAAATATTAGCAAAGGTCCCCTCTACCTACCTACTTTCACACACCACACACACACATTATATATATATATATATATAATTGCACATATTATGTGTGTGTGAGACTCTTGATCTCATGTTGACTAAGTCATATACTAGGGCCTACAGGGTTGTTCAAAAGTCCCTTAACACTCCCTATAAAAAGTAAAGGAATTAGGCTTGGTACATGATAGAAACAGATTAGGCTTAGGGGAACCACATTGATATGTTCCAATCAGACGTACGTCATATTGGTGGCTGCCATATTGAATTCAACTTAAAACTTCTAAATGGGAAGGGGTGATGTGCATAAGGGGGGACAAAGGTAAGTAAAGCATACATACTGATTTTTTTCTGTTTGCAGGCGGGGGAGGGGCAACATTTTTTTTTTTTAAGTTGGGACCTAATGCCCTCGAGTTAAACTTTAAAAAATTGTAATATGTAATTATACAACATAATTCTTTACATGTAACTTTGATTATCATATTCAGTTTCAACTTCTGCTTGACTTTCCGAACGGAAACAAACATGTCTATTTTGCAATGGACTAGCTTCTTCCTCTATTTTCGCACATATTCATTCATAATATACCATGCACTTTCCTTAGTTCATTGTCGGTTTGAAAAAGGAAATACTGAATACAAGCACAAGAAAGACACTCAAACTGAGTAATATTCCAACATTATTGATTCTGCCCATTTCAGAGCAGAATTCTCCGTAATTTCCCACCTGTTGTGTGCGAAGTTTCTGTGTGCAAGAGTTATGTAATATGTTGAAAGTTATAGATTGGGCTCCGTATGGGGGGGGGGGAACGAGACCTGGAAAGGACCAGGCCCCCTGACCCCCCTTGGTTTCGGCACCCGTGGTGATATATGACACTGTTTTCTCACACCTGAAAAATGATACATTTGTTACAATCATGCAGTCATAACAGTTTCCTGATTAAAGATGGGTTGAAGAAACCTTTTCTCGTGAAATTCTAGCCTAATTTGATTCTAGTGTGATTGCCACACGGGAGACCCGGGGTGGGTGATCTGAGGTCGGAATTTTTCCAGCTTTGTCCCCACATAAAGTGGTTCCAGGGCCCACCCAGAGGGTAAAGGTGGCCGTAGAGTGGTGCTGATCACATCATCTCCAAGATGTCAGACATTGAAAATATGTGGGGTCCTACTCCCCCATACCCTAAATGTGCCTTCATGGCACAGTGCTATATGCACAGGGAACTTTACCTTCATATATTGGATTCGTTTCTGTACCCCTGAGTAACTATGTTTTTGTTTTTTTTACACACACGAACCCTCTACTATGTCAATGGCCGAGGGCCCCCCCTAAAGACTTACTTGTCTACGGGCCCCCTGCACTGCGGGGTTTTGCAGCTTGTAAATCCGACACTGTCTGAAGCATTGACATGACAACATGGGAGAGTGTCAAGCAATGATCCACCACATGACCTCATTAATCCGCCACTGTGCACAGCTATGCAGTCATTGAATAATGGAGCCGGTTTCTTTAATGCCCTGCGTCACATATCTTTCTCCTATATCTGAAGCATTGACATGACAACATTTCCTTCTTTCTTTCTTTCTGCAAGGTTCCCAGGTGGGAATGAGCACACTTCTGATAAGACGGCATTGGCGCCGCTCCACCACCTGTTCATCTCCCCCTTCCCCTCCCTGTCATTACAATACGGTCAGAAGGGTGTCTGCTGCAGCGGGCAGCTGGCAACCAGTGCCAATGTTTCGTCTCGTGGCTCCAGAGCTATGACTCATTCACTCTAAAGGGAAGAAAAACCGCAGTGTTTTGAATATCTTCTCAGCAGGTTGTCTTGCTTTGACGATTAGGAACCCGAGCAGCAGACACAATGCAAGAGTAAAAAAAAAAAAAGCTCATTTTTTTTTAGTTCTGCCTTCTGATCAACGCCTTGAACACACAGAGCAGTGCAGGAAGGAAATTCACATGATGCTAAGAATGATATAATCGCCGTTTTCTTTACCACCATTCACGAGCTGAAAATAAATCACGCAATATTAAAACCTTGACGGGAAGACAAAAAAAGGGGGAAACATGTTATTTACGGGGATACTATTGGTGGAAGGGGTGTTTGCCCTCCACAATACTTCTAAATCCAATAATAAATTGTCGATTAATATGGATGTAGATAACAATCAGTGGCATGCTTGGGGGGGGGGGGGTGATGGGGGTTGTAACCCTGAAGAAAAAAAAAGAATGTCATAGGCAGGAAAAGATGTCAAAGTGAGAGCTGACTACTATATGTAACCCCATTCCCCCTTTCGAAAATCCTGCATGCGTCACTGATAATTTGTTGTGATGTCTGTTTGACAAAGCTTGTTTTGTCACTTCATGCTGTTGGGCTGATCCGGACAGGATACATATGCAGCTCAAAGTGGAATCTGAACCATTCTACATGTCTTTAGGACACTTTCATTGCAGTATATAAAGATGCTTGCCGTCCATCCATCAACGGTCACCAACCCCTTCAATTCGGGACTTCAAAAACTAGCTACTAATTACCAGTTTACAGAGTAAATGAAGATCCCACACAAGCAAATTATAAACTGAACCTAATAGGCAGCAGTTAGAAGCAGTCATCCACCATACCTACCCTCGAAAGTGGATCCCGTTAATACGTCATTGACTGTCACAGCAGGTCTTGCTTCTTCCTTAGAAATTGATAATCATACTTCTATCCCATTGTTAAACAATTTTTGACATAATACACCCCTAAAAAGTTGATTGTGTAGTCATTTCTTACTGACACTTGAATTTCATCTCTCCCTTATGCTTTCCCACTTTTTACGTTTTCCTGCATTTTAAGTTTTTTATTTATAGGCCCCTGAAAAAAGTAAAATCGGGGTTTGACTGTATTGAGAAGGATCTTGTAAACCATGGAAAGCCGAGAATTAGAGTCCTTTATGTAAATAAATATTTGTAAGGGTATAATTTAAACGTGTAAAATATATAAAGAAACAATATATTTCATTTTTACGTTGGAACCACTCACCTTGGAAATTCAACGAACTTCATACAAATGGAAATAATCAGCACAAGTGTTATACGGGCAGTTAGAAATATTTCATTATGTCACTTCAATTTTCATTTTTTTCTCTTATGAATCTTTCTGATGGTGTGTTTCTCAAAAAGTATATGCGATAGAAAAACTAAAAACAGATTCAGAATTGACACACAAAACTCAAATTCAGCTTTTTTTCTCTCCAGAAAACATGCAAACAGTGTAATTTAAAATTGCAACTCTCATCAATCAGCCACATTCTCCTCCCAACTGCTGGTGGTTATACATTCATAAAGAAATAAATATATGAGATAGTAATAATAATCTGTAGCGCAACAGGTCCTGCGGGCCTCAGTCCTACATGCCTCAGCAGAGGTGGCGATCATCCAGCCAGTTACGAGGTGACATGTGGTTAACATGATGAGCCCCGAGTCTTTGTTGTAGGTTCTTGCATGATCAGGTTCCACTCATTCGTAGCTCCCCAATTTCCTCATGGTGGTGAGTGGCCACCGGTCCCATACACTGACCAAAATCTCAGGAGAAAAGTTATGTTTCTCCCCAGGAGACTTGAACCAGTGTGCATCCTGTAGCCCTAGCCCAAGCCCAAAGCCTTAGACTGCATGGTCACGGTGTGGGACAATTTGTCAGATACACCAATGAAATAACAATTCCACAAGCAACCCAATGTTGGCCACAAGCAACATTGTTGAAAAAATAAGATGTACTTCTTTATAAATGACGGTGGCCTGTAAGTAAAGAATCAAGTACTCATTTATTTAATATTTAATATTACACTTTTACATGTAACTTTCCTATTGTGAAGCTCAATCCATTTTTACAGTAACTGTGCCATATTTCTGTGGATTTGCTTAAACAATGAGATTTTTAGTAGCTGAGAAGGAAGTGTAACTCTCTGAGTAACGTGAAGATGTTCTTTGACCATATTGGCATACACACGCATGTTCACTAATTCTTTCATGCAAAATTGGCAAATACAGTTATATGATACCCATGCCCACTCCTCTTTGCAAGTAATTTGTTCGTCTATTGTCCTTTGGTACGAATGAGAATTCTCAGGAAAATAGCATCTGAAACTCTGTTTATGCAACAGCATTTACATAATAGTTTCCCATCTCACTGAATGTTGGACTTTCAGAAAAATTTTCACTACAATCGCACATTAAAATGTTGATAAGTATCATAATTCTCAACTAACAGTGTAACAACTTTTATGCATGGCTAGTGGACAAAGTTGCTATCACATTCAACCTGCTTTGAGTGTTGTTGTTATATCTGGCAAGTGCATTCAAGGACTGCTCCAATGATCACATCATTTGAAGTAAACAATATATCCAATATGACAATTGTCTATGGCATTTTATATTTGTGAATTCTGTAACGTTTGGTCACAATCTTTTGCAGGAAATGTTTTGTTGTATTGGTTGCACTGGAATGGAAGCTAGTATGTTTAATTATATTTTGTTATGAATGATTTGTTGTAATGACTACAATTGCATCATCATCAAGGCAGACTCGTCTGTAAATGATATGCTGCAATAGTTACAACCGAAGGGACAAATCTTCTCACGACTTCTAATATGTTTCAAGACCGGCTGGGATGGAAATGATTTCCTGCATTAGCTGCAATTTAAGGGGTGAATCCCCTCATGAGTTTTAACATGTTTAGTCAAGTGATTTTTTACCCTAAATGCTTTAATGCAGTATGGACACGGGAACGGACGAACATCATCGTGGACAGTCATATGTTCTTTCAGCCTTGATTTTCGAGTAAATGTCTTGTTACAATGTTCACATTCGAAATTATGTAGTCCATCATGACTCTGAAGGTGGATATTTAATGACCATTTTCGTGTAAATGTTTTGTTACATTCAGGGCATTCAAAACTTGCTGAACCATTAAGTCCTTTATGACTTTTAAGATGTGTATTCATATAACTTATCTGACTAAATGATTTGTTACAATGTGGGCAAATATATGGACGAATTCCCTGGTGATATGTGAGATGTCTCTTGAAACTTGATAAATGCCTGAATGATTTAGTGCAATGAGGACATATGTAAGGTTTCACCAAATCATGAATTTTATGATGTGAAGTTAAATGTGATTTCTTCCTGAACGTTGTAGCACAATATTCACACTTGAATGGACGTATTCCTTTGTGAACTGTAATATGGTCATTTAAGTTACTTTTCTGTGTAAATGATTTGAAGCAATAGTAGCACTTGAAAGGACGAATCCCATACAGGCTCCTTAAATGTGAAATAAGGCTATTTTTTTGTGAAAATGTTTTGTTACAGTGTTCACAAATGAATGGAGGAACAGACCCAACACTGTATGAAAGTATTTCACTGCAATTAGGATCTTCCACTGCAAATTCCCCTTCACCATCTTTGGATGGAGCCTCACCTATCAATTTGATTCTGAAAAGGAAAAAAAAATATTAAACAATTTTTGTATTATCAGCATTTATTTTTGTCTCTTTATAACCGAAACAAAAAATAAATGAGAAATGTCCAGTTTCAAATTATTAAATTTATTTTAAAAAATAGGAAGCTCCTCCATGTATTATGTATTATGGATCCTAACAAATGGATTTTGACTTCGAAAATAACCTCACAGCTTGTGCCCTTTCATGAATATATGCCAATTTCATGGAAGCAAGAACTGTGCTGCCACACAAGATTCACATAAAAAAAAAAGCACAAATAAATGTGAGCAGCATGGTATCAAACAGAAGACCTGGTCATCATATCTAAATCACTGGTTTTTAAACTATGTTTAAACTGCAGAGTTTCACTGTACGCCATGCATAACTGAACACATAAATGGTACAAAATATTGCTTAGTGGAAATATTATTTTAGAGCAATACTAAGAGCATATAAGGTGAACACCTAAGGAAATATTCAGATTCTGCAACAAACCTGGAACCATAGGTAGCAAGATTTTCATTTGATAACTGATAGGATTAAATATTTGATTCATTTAAATGTATAAAATAAACAGCTAAGGAATACTGGGAAGAAACCATTACATAATTTTTATCTTTCACAAATATCTATGCATTTTAAATACAGAAATGACATTTCATTGCTCATTTGTATGACAAACAATGCAATGCTACATGGCCTAGGTGATGAAGCAATTGCTGTGGAGCTAAGGGTCCTAGGTTCAAATCATGGGTAAAGCATGAATGTTCCATTCTGTTTCTTACCTCATTTATGTATTACTTATTTTCATTTCAAACTCTTTTGGCACTGACCACTGGCACTCATGAGGTAATCTTATCAAACACAAAGTATAGAAGAAATATGGAATTGTAATTGGAACAAAACAAACTACATATTTTCATGCAATATCACTGCAAATATGTAGAATCAACTGAAATATATAAAAAACTAAATATTAATGTGAGTGCCCTATTTGTGTAATTTATTGATATTTTAGGTTCTTAAGTGGCTACATACCCTGGAATACAATTACTAGGGAACGGATTTTTAGGTGTTAAATAAAAGAAGAGGGATTTAGGAATTTATAAACATCATTTTAGGACTTTTAGGTGCTGATAATAAATTAATAGGCATAGTTATTAATTAATAATAATTTTATGAAATAACTAGTTTTAGATGCAATTTGTATACGAAAGTTACTATTTTTAGTGATCATAGAATACTATCCTTTGATTATAAAATACAATTTGTCCAATGTAAAAACATTATCATATTTTGAAGCACTGCTCCACCATATGCTTTTCAATGTTCTCTGTGGTGAAGTTCTTCCAGTTGTCCGTGAGTATGTGCTTGTACAGTCACGGACACTTCTGGCTTCTAACAATCCCATTAACTTTCAATGCAATGTGATCGTTACAACCCTTCTCTATACGCCGCAGGACTTTATTGGTGCAAAATTCATAAACGCAACTGCTGCTGATTCCCAAGGCAGGTTTGCTTCTCCCCAAGACATAGTGGTAATGTCGTTGCCTTGTAACGAAGAGGTCGTAGGTTCAATATCCTTTGGAGGCATAAAGTGGTTCAGAACCAATTTAAACTGTAGGTCAAATCACAATTAGTCGATCTGTGTGCTCAAAAACCTCAACCTCAAAACTCAATCGCAGGCAGGTTTGCAGTGGTCTTCTCTCCTTTATGAACAGCCTCTATATTAGGGTAGCTGTAGTTTTCTGAGCAAACCATTCCCTTTCATCTAACTGTTGGAGGCTGGGAATAATGCCGGCCCTGTTTTAACAACTGAATGATTTTGTAGCTAGGATTCCATTCCAAAGCAGCCTGCATTTTTAATTTGTATCCTACACTTAAGGTCCTTTTAATTGCCTCGGAAGTACTGTGTTTAACAATGCCTCATCTAGTCAGTTCACTCCACATTTTTCCAATTTTGTGATGCAAGCTGGAAAATGGAGGGAATTAGCACAGACGTAGACAGCCCTTACTGTTGCATTGCTTTATTTGCCATGGTCTCAAGGTTCAAGAATCTAAAAACCTTTGTGGTGGAAATGAAGGGTCATTCTTAATAAAAGTTATTTGTGAAGTCAAGAGAATGGTTTAAAAGGCGTTTTTCAAGTCAAAATAGGGCATTTAGCTTTTTACAGAAATTTATAGGAATTTACAATTCATTTAGGAATTTTAAGGTCTTATAGAATTTCAGTAGAAGGGTGCTGGCTGTGTACATGAAATGCAAAGATCTCTAAATAGCATACGTCTAGGATGTAGCAAAAATAATAAAATAGGTATGAACCTAGAAATCCGTTCTCTAGTAATTACATAAAAATCTAGACTCAACTGGTCAGCCTCTGTGTATGAAACAATCTTTACAAACACAAACAATTATTCAGAAAATCTACTTACCCTGCATTTGGCAGTGGCTTTATATCCATGTCTTGAGCTTCAAATGCTTTTGAGGATTTCTGATTAACTCCTGCATCAACAGATGCCGGAGATTCCGATATAGAACTAGGAATACAATGAGATTTTGTGTCGAACTCTGACAGTACTGTACTTTTACTTTCATCTTCAGGATCGTTACCCTCTGAATAATCATATTTGTTTACATCCATAAAAGCTGTATCAGCAACGAAAGTCTGTGATTCCTCTGGCAAAGAATCTTCACATTCAACTTTCACTTGGCTCATGGGTTGTCCACATGATACAAATAGCTGTACTGTACTATGTGGTTCTTCATGCACATGCTTGATTGCAGTCACAAAAGGTTCATTCTTAATATTAATTGCTTTCCATTCCTTGTTCAAGTCATTCATGTTGAGGTTTGGTTAAATACTGCATATGTCAAATCTTCATCATCATGACATTTGATGTAAAGCAGGTATAGGCTTCTCTTCTTTCAGTGATATGGCCATGTTTAAATATTCCCTATGATTGACTAACTGATAAATAAAATCCATGTCTCATGTCTAGAAAGTTGCATTTACAAAATGCACGACAACTACCTGCAAGAAATAGAAATCTTTTAAATATATAACTTTAAAACAAAAGTACAAGATGAATACAGCCATAAATGTAAAATCCATACCCTACGGTGAGAATAGCATGCTACACAGGCAACAGCCCTCAGTTTGAATCCTGGATAAGGCACAGTAATTTAATTTTAGTTATAATCTTCCTTCGTATATATCATCAATTCGTTTATTCATTCACATTGCTGCAATTAATCTGGAGCGATAAAAATGTTGCATAAAACTATGGGAAAACAATAAATGTAAAGATCTTCCATATTAGGCAAGAAGCAATGCAAAATTTATTTTTTATCTAATTTATGGACTGTTTTGCGAACAGTTACAGGTTCTATTCATGTGGGAATCTTCAACATTTCTAAGTTGACCCAGCATTGTGAGGACAGTTTGGGGGCTCCTTGAAAGTAATAATGGAGAACTGCAGGCAAGAAGTTTAGTTTTTAGTTCAGGAAAAAATAATACTTCAGGCCAAATGCTGTTAACACCATAAATTGAATGAGACTAAATTTCCAACACGTATCTCATATGTAGTCTAAATTTTTGAAACCTAACCAGGTTATTTAAGGGGCATAGGAAAATCAAACAACAATCCATTAGAAGGATAAATTGGTTAAGTAATTGAGGGGGGGGGGACAGAGATTCATTTTAATAGCTCCGATCAGCGAGACAACTGCAAGATACATCTTAGAGGAAACACGTGACTACCAACTTCCGGCTTAAGATCACCTTAGCTTAATCACCGGGCGATAAAGCAAGTCGCACGAGGTCTGTGGATGGAACTAGTCAATGCTTGCTTGATTGATTTGTTGTTTTAAGTCCACTTTATGCACAGTAATGCTAATAGGGACTGGACCTACAGATTAAAGTGGGATCCGAACCACTTGTACCTCCACCAGATGTCAAACCCGGGACCCCTTGAATACAAGGCGACGACACTATCACTGCACCATCGGGGAGACCCTGAAACTAGTCAATGCAACTACTAGCATACAAGCTGTAAAGGTGAACATTATGGAGAATAAATATATTTAGGAAAGAATGAAGAAAGTAGCTACTATTCTCAGAAAGTTGGTAAATATGGTATATCATCTTTGGTCATAGATTTAATTATATTTAAGTAATTAAAATCAATTTTGAGTTCATTTTCATATTCAGCTTCATAATATTCAGAGTTCAATCAAAATATTTACTCTCAATATAAAAAATGTTACCACGTTAGGTCTCCATTATGGATATATATACTTAGCATTCATTAAAGGAGATTGTATTGTTCAAATTTTGCAGAAGTCACACTCTTCATTCTTTGAAGCAGACAAAATTATCTTGAATACAAAGAATGTTGTCAGACATTGTCAAATATATAACTATAGTCATCCCTGCAATATCATTATCCCAAAAAGCATATATCCCCATGGAGATATCTGCAAAATCTTGTGCAGACGAAACAAGTCAACTTTTCCTTGTCTTGCTCTGGCTGCAAGATGGCTGTAAGCCATCTAAATGGCTGAATGCTTTTACTCTCTAAGACGTGACGTCAACTTCCTCCCCCCAGACGGTAAACATGCATGACCCATCTGGCTCGCCCTACGGGGCTAATATGCAAGTAGTATCTCATTTATAGTTTGATGAAATACCATATACTCCATAATGATATAATATTGAAAATATTATAAAATAAATGTATCATTATTTCTTATAAATGAATCAAAAGCACAAATAAATCATTTTCAAAATGACACTAACTTCAAAATATTCAGGGGCGAGTTCAACTCTCAACCAATGGCCTCATGTTATAATGCTCGACCAATGAAGGATTGATTACTCACAAAAGACGTAAGTACTTCATTGCACTTGTTACTTCAAGAGTGTTAAACACAAACTGCATTGACTAGCTGCATAAAAGTTAGAAGCATGCCCTGGAGAAAGGTGGAGCAAAGGTGCTTGCATGCATTTTTTCCTTACAAAACTTTCACGCTTCCTTTTTATGGCATAGCGCACAGAAGAAATGTGTTTTCCAAGCCACATGCTTGTTGTTTATTGATTTGCTTTATTTTACCTCACTTTTGTGCCATTTTTGGCTAATTTGCAAAGATGGGGATGAGTGATGTGATATTAAATTGATGGACATTCACAAACATCCATGCCCAGGCCAGGATTTGAACCCCGGGCCCCTGGCATCATAGCGCGATGTGCTAACCACATGCCCGTTTCCAACCTACCCTCTGTGGGCTTACATTGCTTCTTACCCATCAAGGTTTATGTAGGGAAAGGAGATGTGAAAACTGCTTTTGTTCTGACTGTAGAGTGTCTAACATCATTGATTTGGTTCATTTACTTCACTTTACTGCCACTCCTGGCTAGTCATGAAGATGAGCATAAGTGGTGATATGATGAAATTGATGAAGGACCTCTCACAAATAACCCATGCCAGGATACGAACCGGGACCCCTGATGTAGAACAATGTGCTAACATCTTCCTCCATGGAAGTCAGCTGAGTGTCTGATAAGTCGCTAGTTTTATGAAAGATTTCATATTAACACTATAACGACGGCTACAATGACTATACGTTAATATCTGATCAGGTCTATTGGACCCAGGGAAATATTATACTTCTTTTCAGGCATTCAATGTTTCTAATTTATATCAATGACTGAAAATAATGTTTCAGATTATTTATTAATGACATTTAACCATTTACATGTTTCTAATATGTAACATGTTTACAAAAGAACTTTAAACATTGAATAACATATGTTAAAAAGAAACCCTTGAGTTTTGATTATAATGTTTTCTTACATTTGGAACATTTTTATCAGGCATCCAGTATTCATTAATGATTTGTAAGAATTTACATGTTTTTATTATTTACTGTTTGTTAAAAATAACTTACAACATTGATTAACATGTGTTACATAGAACACGTGAATGCTCAGTACAAACGTTTTGCTTACATTTCGAGCACACTATTTTTGTTTTCCGATCGACTTCTTCTGAATTGCTTCTGTCACCTTGCTCTTCATTTGAACATCCGTCGGCTTTCTCGTCCATTACTAGTTTGCCACTGAGCTCCTTTCCCATGTACTGCAAGAACTTTCTACGTCTACCCGATTTCACTCCCAATTCTTCCGGATGTACAAAACAAATGCATTTAGTGCACTGATGTCCATCATGTCATGAAATATAACCATTGGCCATCTCGTTTTTTTTCCGTTTTACACTGTAGTTTCATACCATTTGGTCCAATTTGTCAACACCAAATTTTGTGTTATTATAAGTAATTATAACATCAGGCTTTAGCTGTGCTGTGGAAACGTCAATTTTCGGCTGTACATGCAACGTAGAAAGTATAATCAGCAATATGATGCTATCATGAGATCATCTTGAAATCCAAAGAAAGTGGAGCAACACACTTGCCGTTTTGTGGCAGTAAACTCTGGCGGCAGCTCTCCTTTGTTATTTCGCATCATGCCGACCAGAGTAAGTTTCTTGCAAGAGATACACTGGTGAAGAAATTATCACACATGATGTTTCTCCCACTGCCTTCGAGTTCCTTCACTAAGTCCTTCACTACTCTCTCTCTCCTTGATTTTTCTCCCTATTATCTCCAGCTTCCTTTCCCTTGTAGATTTGAGCCTTCCAAACACAAGCTGTTTGAGAATCACAAATCAGCCACAGCTTGATTCCGTATATACAGAAGGTCGTTCGGGATCTCTGAGGACAATGTTGGAAGGGTGATAAGTTCATGAAAACCCATGTCGCCACCAACGATCATGCTCAATTGGAAAACCAGCATTCCGCTCTATAGCCCGACAACGTAATTTCCATTGCAACAGACTTTAGCGAAGAGTTATCATGTCCAACTTTTCCCACTCCTCCTGACAGGCTTTCCAAAGGCCATTTAGAGTGCGTGGACGTCTCTTTCCTAAAGCCCGTTTTAGGAGTCCAAATGCACAGAACTCCATGGGTGACCCATCTGGCACCTTGACCGGAATGTCGCTGTAAGGAATTGCACGGATGAAAGTTTCCACCTCCATTTGCTGCAGGAACAGACGAGTCGAACGGGAGGTATGGCTGGATGCTTTATCTTGGTGCACCCAGACCTGGTTTTTGGCCCCCCCATACAGTGCCGGGATATCTATGTTATAAATGGGTGTTAAAACCTCATCCTGACAGTACGTGGAGTTCACCTTCACATTATTAGCTACACAGCGAATTGCTAGCTTGCCATTATAGCAGTATCCAACAATGATCATGAAACCCCGTGGAAAACTTTCCTGGCATTCTCGATACAACGTTTGATAATTGTTTTTGTCGCGAGGGCGGTAGTAAATCGCGAGGGGTTTGTGACAGTCACTAAGGTAGACATATGCTTCGTCTAATGTCACCACATGTTTCCATCTCTCCCCTGCAAGATAGGTCTCATAGAGATTTCTAGCATTCGTGCGACGTTCCGCAATGTGACGAGGCAACAGCTTGTGAACTCGCCGCTTATGCCACATTTCTAGTTGCAGGTCCTTCTTGATTATAGTGTTCACTATTGACACAGACATTCCTAACTTACGTGCGATACTTCTTTGGGGGGCACGGTTACCACCTGACACAAGGGCCTTCACTTTTCTCACTATGTCCGGTGTACGACTCGTAGCTGCTCGTGGATTTGCCTGTTTCTTCCCCTGTGGAATTAGGCCCAGTCGGCCTTTGCCTTTTTTGTTCAATACCGCCCCGATCCCGTTCTTCGATATCACAAAACCACGCTTCTTGCACATTCCTTTGATTGCCGAATAGCTATATTTAGCATCGGAAAGGGCTGTTATGTAGCCCTCCCAGTATGGTTCAATTTTCTTCGGCATCGTTGTAGGTAAATAACACAACACTCTGCACACGCGTTCTCGGTACTGACGTGACTCAGCATGAGCTGTTTGGACGGACTGACGTTGATAACAGCGCCACCAGCGGCTTTCAAAATCGTCACCAGAGATCCCGAACAGCCTTCTGTACCAGGTTTTGACGGCATGTACTGTCTAAAAGGGCATCGACCTCTAAAAGTGACCAGTTGTTTGTCTACAATCATGCTGCAGCCAGGAATGTACACTTCTCGGAGGTAAACCATCCAAACCTCGAACACATCTCTTATAGGTTCGAGCTTATCTGGAGACCTATGCTTTCTTCTATTCTTAGCGTTGTTAAAACACATTACTCGAGTTATTGCCTTGTACCTATCACGACTCATTATTTGAGAATATAGCGGACGACCTTCTACTCTACTATACATTCCATTCACATCTTCATTCTTTGATTTCAATACGCCCATGAGAATGGCTCTTCTGTTGTCAGTTCCTTCCACTGGTCGACATACACTACACAGCCTTCCTTATTGGTCCACGAGCAAATCTTCTGAAGTGGTGGTTCTCGAAAGAAGAGAAGAAATGTTGACGCAGGAGATTCACATTGTCTTTCTCCCCAGCGTGTCCGACATTGTCTTTCTTTGATGACGTTGCATGCTTTGAGTCACCTAATTGGGTTAGCTAAGGGTTTCGAGCCCCAAATGTCTTTGTCAATACGTGAGATATACCATCTGGCTTCATCAGTAACTATGTCTTTTTCCAGTAATGCTTCTTCCTCATCGTCCATATTCCTTTCCGCTTGCTCCCGGTACTCTTGTTCTATGGCCTCTGTAACATCTCCTTCTCCACCGTCACTTGAGATAATCGAATCGGAATCTTCAGAATTTTCCAATTCCTCCATCATTATGTGTTGCAGCTTCTCCGCAGTAAGCCTCCCTGTATTTGGCATGCGAGCCATTGTATTTCTTCAATTATACACAAGAACTCGTGAGAACTAACAAATTTGTCGTCCTAACTACACAGATGCTCTGCACCAAACAAAGTGTGCATGCAGACTCGTTCAGAAAGATCTGGAAAATTGTGGCACCTGTGCTTTGAAACCAACAAACTGAAATAAGCAATAATGGTTATGCAGACTATTGTCAGCAAACAAAAAAAAAAAAAATCCACAGTATCAGTCTGCAACTTAGGATATTTGTTTTTCCTGGGTAAACTGAACAGGCAAAGGGTACCGTATATGCTGTTCAACTGACTGATTGATTTGTTTTATTTTACTTCGCAGTTTGTGCCTCTTGGCTAATTTGCGAAGATGGGGATGAGTGATAAAATTGATGAATGGACATTTACAAACCACCATGCCCAAGCGGGATTCAAACCCAGTACCCCTGGCATCACAGCACGATGTGCTAACCACTCAGCCACGGGGTCTGGCTATATGCTTTTCAAAGGTTGTGACAATCGTTGAAAAGTCACAGAGTCGAAGTGGGATATATTTCTGCAGTAGAAAAAAATATTTATTTAAAAAGTAAAATCTGGCCTAAAGGACCCGTCCGTCTGCAACGCGAGTAATACATTTTTTGACCAAACTTAATAAATAACCAAAGATCACAATAACTGATTTCAAATGCCTTTGAAATTTACAAAAAGTCACAAAAGGAGAACACATTCATTTGCAGCATTAAAAAATTAAACAGGTATAAAAATTGAAACCGAGCCTAAAAGACCCATCCGTCGTTACAGTGTTAATGCCATTTATCTTACTGTTGCACAGAATGAACGATGGAAGCCTCTTAACCCTAGGATATTAATATTATTTACTAGGTGCTTATTAGTAAAAACATGTCAAATTTAGATAAATGCACAATTTAGTTACAAAACAACAACGAAATAAAAAATATATTGGCAAATGTTTATTTCACAATACAACATTATCCCTCTATATGGGTAGCACATGAATAATGATGAACTCTTTTTATTTCTGTGTTATATCATTTTAAAAATAGTCAGGTTTTTCTGCACCAGTTTGTATATACTTGTAACAAATTTGTTTGGTGCTATTAGTTTATTTTCTTATAATTTTAAAAAGATGTGTTTTGATAGTTATTTTAGGCTCATAATTTATGTAAAAAATATATTGTTCTTTTGGGTGTTTTGTGGAAAAAAATTAACGTGTTCTAGGGTTAAGAAGCATATTGTTTACTATTGATTACAAGTTTGGAAATTTTGTATTCAAGAAATAATTTTTTTCTTAAACATTTTCTTAAATTAAAAATGTGTCAATTTTTCATTATTTCCTAGCATGTTCTGGTAATGTGTATTACTTACTGCGAATAACTTGTCCTACATTTTGACTCAAAAGTCCCACAATTTGGAACAACATGCTCTATTTTCCCTTATAGTGATCTGGTAATCCTACTGACCGTCCCCATAAATAGCAACACCATAAGCAATTACGAGCATAATTGAAGGCCTCGGTGTAAAACATGGTGACATTTTGGTCATTTCCGAGTTCATTAAGAAAATAGGTTATTAGAGGCTATGCTAACACTTTCGTATAGCGGAAACGGATTGCTTACTTTTTACATAACAAAGTACTTACGCAAATCATTTTCTTTAGCTTTTTCTTGTATGTACACATTGCTTGCATTATAGAATTATTTTCCTGTAGTTTACGGTTATTACAAGCATAAGAAAACAGTTTTTCTTTGTGACATTTCAGGAGAACACACGCTCCTTTCATCAGACATTTATTTTCATTTTGACTAAAGATACAGTTATAACAATGGTTAGTAATTTTTTAAACAAAAAGAATCTGTTATATAATGGATGTTGTCAATGTTACATTGTTGTAATATAGCAACTTAACTGTGAAAAAAGCAGTCTCTTTTATTTTTATTTCAGATTTTTTGAAAATTGTGAATCCCAAATATCATCAGATAATTCAAATTCATCATTGTTTTCACAAAGTCTCTTGATGTTTTCTGTTACATTAAATTTTAAAGATGGTGGCTTACTCCATTTGTGTAATAATGAGTATCGTATTGCAAGTTTTGATGTTGAAAATTTATATCCTAGTGTCCCAATAGAAGGTGCCACAGATGCATTACACAGATGGCTTATTGAGATGAAGGTTAACCCAGTAGAATCATGGGAAATGGTTCGATGGTTTACTGTATGTGCAAATTACAATTACTTTATATTTGATGGCAAAATCTATCAGCAAAGTAATGGTCTATCAATGGGAAACCCAGTATCCGGAATCATCTCCAGCATTTTCCTTCATTACATAGAATCTCCAATTGTTAATGCGATAGGTGATGATATCAAACTCTACATCAGATATGTAGATGATGTGCTAATTATTGTTAAAAATGAGAACACCATCATGGACGTATTTAAATTGTTAAATGAATCACATCGTTGCATAAAATTCACTTGCGAACCCATGAATAACAATGTAATTTCTTTCCTTGATCTGCAAATTAAGACAACTGACTCAACAATTCAAACATCAGTCCATAAGAAAAAATTAGCGGGGAAAAAATACATCCATGCCAATTCAGAACATTTGCGTATAACAATGGATAACATTTTTAAATTTTTCCCTGAGAGCACAAAGACTATGTTCTAATAACAAGACTAACCCCATATGCTAATGAAATTATAGGTGATTATCAACGTGGATATAAACGCAACAGATCAAATTTTTCACATCAGACAGACACCTGAAAAAAAGTGGGAATATAATCAAAATGTCCATCAGCTATTCATTGATTTCAAAAAAGCATATGATTCGGTCAAAAGAGATAAATTATATAATATATTAGTAGAGTTTGGAATACCTAAGAAGCTTGTTAGTATGATAAAAATATGCACCAGTGAAACAGAAAGTAAAATTTGTGTGGTTATTAATATGTCTGACAAATTTACAATTCATGATGGGTTAAAACAAGGAGATGCATTATCTCCATTGCTCTTTAATTTTGCCTTAGAATATGCTGTTAGGAAGGTAAAAGAAACTAAAGAAGGACTAAAATTAAATGGTGTGACTCAGTTGTTAGCATATGCAGATGATGTAGACTTACTGGGGGATGATGTGAATACAATTAAGAACAATGCTAAAATATTTTTCAAAACTGCTAAAGAGATAGGTTTGGAAGTTAACAAAGAGAAAACTAAATATATGCTTACAGGCCGAAACCAAGTGTTAGGTAATAATCAAAATCTAATTATTGATAACAACTCGTTTGAAACAGTTTCCAAATTCAAATACTTAGGAGTAATATTAACAAATGAAAATTATATTAAAGAGGAAATAAAAAGTAGGCTTAATTCAGTAAATGCATGTTACTTCTCTCTTCATAAACTTTTGTCTTCTCGTTTAATATCTAAGAAACTAAAAGTTAAAATATACAAAACAGTAATTTTGACTGTAGTATTATATGGGTGTGAAACTTGGTCCCTTACATTGAAAGAGGAACATAAATTGAGAGTATTTGAAAATAGGATCCTTAGGAAAATCTTTGGACCTAAAAGGGATGAGGAGACAGGTGAGTGGAGAAGGTTACATAATTTAGAACTACATAATTTGTATTCATGTCCAGATATTATTAGAATAATTAAATCAAGAAGACTTAGGTGGGCAGGCCATGTGGCACGAATGGGAGAGGAAAGAGGAGTTTACAGGATTCTTGTTGGGAAACCTGATGGTAAGAGACCAGTAGGAAGGCCAAGACGAAGATGGAGGGACAACGTTGAGATGGATCTAAGGGAAATCGGTAGGGATGGAAAAGAGTATATATATCTTGCTCAAGATAGGGACAGATGGAAGGCCTGTGTTGCTGCAGCCATGAACCTTCGGGGTTAAGAAGGCTAGAGAGTTAGTTAGTTAGTTAGTCTAATAATGAGGATATCAAAAATGAAGAAGAAAGGCTCTTTAATATAGCAAAAGAAAATGGCTTTCACACTAACAGAATAAACCAAATCAAAAAACAAGTCGCAAGAAAACTAAAGGAAAAGAGAAATACAGACAAAGATGAAAAATCTGTTGAAAAGAAATGTGTGCATTCCATTCCGCAAGGGATTCTCACATAAAATTGCAAAAATTTTTAGAAGTTTTAATTTCAAAATTGTTTTTAAATCACCAAGAAGTTTGGAATGTACATTTATGAGAAACTCTCTACCAGATGTGGAAACCACAGGAATATATAATATAAGTTGTTCATGTTCAAAGGATTATGTGGGACAAACAGCAAGGAAAATGGCAATAAGATGGCACGAACAAGATTTGGACATTATGAATCTAAACCCAAGAACAGGTTTGTCAACTCATATCATCGAAGAGAAGCATTTGATTAAAAAGAGAATGGTTTTAAACAGATTAACGGGAAACACAGAGTTGAATGTCTGGGAAGCTTCGTTCATTGCAGAAAAACACTGGAATAAATTAAATAATGAAAATGGTAACATAGATCCAGTATGGAGTTTTCTTTTTCACAAATGGAGTAAGCTACCATCTTTAAAATTTAATGTAACAGAAAACATCAAGAGACTTTGTGAAAACAATGATGAATTTGAATTACCTGATGATATTTGGGATTCACAATTTTTAAAAAATCTGAAATAAAAATAAAAGAGACTGCTTTTTTCACAGTTAAGTTGCTATATTACAACAATGTAACATTGACAACATCCATTATATAACAGATTCTTTTTGTTTAAAAAATTACTAACCATTGTTATAACTGTATCTTTAGTCAAAATGAAAATAAATGTCTGATGAAAGCAGCGTGTGTTCTCCTGAAACGTCACAAAGAAAAACTGTTTTCTTATGCTTGTAATAACCGTAAACTACAGGAAAATAATTTTCTTTAGCGTTGTTGAAGTTCGGGAATGTAGTTTTGATCCATTTTAATGTGAAATCATGTGTTTATCTGCCAAAATATCTCTCTTGACTCGTTTTTGCTGCTGCCGCAATTTGCTTTCTGCACGTGAGCATAATGTTCCATGTGTTACATGACGTAACCTCCAGTAAGTGTTTCAAAGCTCACCGTGTTTTCACTGTAACATGACGTGTTGAGTATTTTTATTTTTTAAATTTTTTTTTAAACTATGCTTGCCTAAGCTAACAGGAAATGGTTTGGGTAAATGTCTGTTATATCGGAGACACATTTCTTCATTTTTACAGAAGAAATGAGTTTCTGTAGCATTTTGAAAGTTCGTGGAGGTATTTTCTCACTGTAGAATGCTGAACAACAAGAAATAAGCACTTTGGATATAATAAACTTGCATTTTGTGCAAAGCGACCACATTATGTCATTGTTTCCATTATGTACCTGCAGATGGCGCAAGCGTCGAAAGTCACGTGGTCTCGCCAGTGCTTCCAAACGTGCCATTTTTTTATGATAATTTTTTTTTAACTATGCTTACCTAACCTAACCTTGCCAGAAATGGTCCGTGGGGCTTTCCGTCAATGGTTCATAGGGCTATCCATCAATGGTTCGTGGGGCTATCATGAATAGTTTTTTGGGCTATCCATCAATGGTTTGTGGGGCTAGCGTGAATGGTTTTTAGGGCTAACAACAATGGTTTGCGAGGTATTAGCATAATTTCAAATCCGGGCATGAAAGTAAGTATTTTTCGGTGAACAAGGTTGCAACACTGCATAAATCGACAAAACACTCGCACAACGGGCGATGAACCAGTATGCTATCGCCATAATGTGTGTTACAGAAATTCATTATTACAGCTACAGAAATGGGCACGAGTTTACAATACCGGACCATTCTCCAATTTCTATAAAATTTCGCCTACTTACTAATTTCGCTGTCCTGATGACGTATCTGTAGTTCACATTTGGCGGTCACTTGTTAAAATTGTACATTTATGTGTAGAACTTTTAAAATAACCTTGCGATTTAACACGGTGATTGCCCATACACAGCAATTCAGAAACATCTTTCTTTCGCAATTCATTAATGGTCTTCCTTTACGCACAACAATCAAGCTACCTTGAATATTGACGTCAGACGAGTAATGCTTACGAGGTTAGGTTAGGATCCATTAGCATAAATACAAAGAAAAAATAATATTTTCGCTAAGAGACGCGTTACCTTGTCTTGCCTAACATGAAAAAGCTCTCTCCCGTGACGTCAGAACACAATGTTGCTAAAGTGTTGTGCGATAAGTGACACCCATTCGGGGAACATGGCATGTTCCGTGGAGCTGCTGTTATGTTACGTTAAGAAATCATAGTTTATTTCGTTTTTTTCTCGATTTCCATACTCGAGCCCTTCAATTATAACGCTAATAGCACAAACCTGAACCACCTAACCGAGTTCCAAAAGCTTGGAAAATTCGTTCTGCATAAAACACAAATCTATCAGAAAATATGTTGAGGATGTCCTTTTATACAGATTTCTATTCGCGCAGAAAGTGTGTATCATCATGATACTGGAATTAAACTATCGGTGGGCCGATATAAGCTCTCTCTTGCAGTATAAGAGAAGTGGTGTGCTATTAATAGTGGAAATTTTCCCGTTACTAATTTGTGATTACCTGCCTTTTGGAAAGAAACTTTTGTACTTTGCATCGGGACTAGTGAGGCCGATGTTTCATCACTACATAATTGTCTTGTTGATTAAAAAATAAAGTATCCAGAAACTCTCTTTGAACATGTATTGTGTGTATGTGTACCCATGAAGAAAATAACAATGGTACGTCGTTATTATTCCGATTCCGTTCCTTATTTCAGCAATGGAATCAGTTACTGTAAATCAGTGATGATCAACACATCCCGCCCCATTGGCTGCTGATCTGTGGGGATGATTCCAAATGTGAAGGGTTGCAGGGGGGGAAATCCAGTCCTCTTCGGGAAATATTTGGAACCCGGAGAGTCGGAAAATTACAAACTAGTTACTTTTCGATGTTTCTTCGCATTGTAACTGTCTGAAACTTCTTGAAAATTGTAAAGTTTTATTCCCAGAAATGAAAAACTGTAAGGGCGCAGTGTGTGGGATCCCGATAAGTCGGGACGTCCCGATTCTGACTTCGGGAGATTATTTCCATACTGGATGTCTACTTTCAAGTAAGCGTGTTTTAAAAATTGGTTAATTCTCCAGTTGAAATATCTTGTTATAGTAGACTAGAGTAGTATTTATTCAATAAGTGTAAAAATCAATCACGTGGGATTGAAATCTAGCGCTGTATATAAATAATACTTTTATATATTTCGTTTGTTAATTACATTATCTTGTGCAACACATCTCGTTTCGGTAGTATTTAAATAAACATTTACCACATTTACGTAGCTCGATACACGAATGCCAGAACATGGATTTCATGCGTAAGTTGCTCAACATTTATTATGCCATATGCTTAAGCTGAGTAAAATATACTTTCTCTCTAGAAGATAATGTCAAAACATGTGCTTGTTGCTCCCGTGTGTACGCACATGACATGTCTCTATGATGACATGTGCATGCACTAGCGCTCAGGTCAGGCACGTATCCAGGAATTCCTTTCGGGGGGGGCTCAACACCATTTTTCTAAAGGGTATAGTAAGAACCTCACAATTGTTTGTTTAAGACCAGTGGTGGCAATTGGGTTCCAAAACGGGGGGGGTGGAGGGCGTTGCAAGGAAAGTTTACTTTCTCTTGGTAGCCAAGGCTTAACATTAAGAGGCCATAATTTTAAAGCAGAAAAATAAAAAATGGGGAGCAACTATCCCTTAAATCGTTGCAACTGTAAGGCTATCATTTTAATCAGAACGTGAAATCGGAACATTTTTTACCACTCGACTCCTCTGTTTCCATGCATTAACATTGTGTGCCGGAACTAGAGACCTGCACAAGACCCGGAGAAAACCCGTCTGCGAGGAGGCGCGCCTACAATAATATGCAACACGCACATCAAGCCCAGGTGTTCGACATCGCGCAAGCGAGCTTCACGTCACAGTGTTGCACAGGCTTCGATGCCTGCCAGGTTTTTCTATTACCCGGGTCTTAAGAAGACCCGTGAGACTCGATGTAGTTCTTGCAGGTAGACGGCGAGCACTACTGTCAGTGTTGCCAACGGCCATTATATTTCACTACGCATGGAAATATTTGAATTTCTGCTAGGCGCAGGTGCCTTGAGGTTGTAGAATCATTGGCGTAGCAAGGGGTGATCGAAGTGGGCGACCACCCTGGGCCTCGCGCATATAGGGGCCTCGCGTCCTATGAGGTTGATACGAAAAACGTAATAAATGGAAGTGAGAAAGATAGAAAAGGCTAATTTTTGTGGGCAATAAAATTAAGACCTTTTTAACTGGCTTTATATTCTAGTTTAACGTTATAATTTGAATGAATACGTCAAATCAGAGGCGGGCGGGAGCTCTAAGCCTAAGGGGCCCCGAAAAAGTCAAAATAATTCTCATTTCTCATGTGAAACATCAACGCAAAAATTGCTTGGACAATTTTATCCATTTTTCTTCTGTGTCGTGACCTTGCATAGCCTACCCGATTTTAATATGTTAATGTTAAAGTACCTCAAACTGCCACGGAGCAAAGTATGGGGCATTTAAATGCTTCTGGTATTTTAAACTCAAAAAAGGTATGGATAATATTAGCAGTTCTTCCTTCGTTCCTACAACTTCAGACGCAGTTATTGCCCTCTGTAACGGGCACGAAGATGATTTATCTTCCGAATTTCCTGATCAAGTTCTACGTTTCAGGAATGTGCTTAAATCTGAAATCAAGTGCTTTAGGAAAGTTTCTTCTCCTTGATACCTCTACACTAGCTTCCAGTGTTCTCTGTATCCTGTACCGCCTTCTGTTTGGGGGAAGGGATATTCTTTTGAATACATAAATGTCAAAGAAAGATATGTTGTAATATGTGAAAATTCAGAGTTAGAGCATCGATTTGTATAGTTATTAATGTAAGTGCAGCCACAACCAGCCATTCTAAGTAATTACGTAAATTTCCTGGAAGAAGCTGACTGTACTTGAGGGACCCAAGTTTATTTCTTGCGGACGCGTACTTTACGATTTTGTTACGCCACTGCGTCAAATATTTAATATTACAAGAACATTAAGACGTAACAACAAAATGAGATTCACAGTTATTATTATCATCTAAGTCCTAAAATTCAAAGTTAACTGGTACAATTTATGTGCAACAAAGTCAAAATTGCTAATTAAAAAAAAGTGAAAATTGCTAATTTTAAAAAAAGTCAAATTAGCTGTATCAGTTGATTACACCAAACATTTCACATTTATTGTGCAAATGACTATCGTTTTAAGATTTGCTGATGTTGAAACCGATTGTGTAGAAGAGCTTGTAGGTAGATACATTGGGCCCCTAGACAGGATTGTGATTTAGCGCACTCCCTTCCCCCCGATCTATCAAGCACTGACATTTTATGTGCGTCCTTCCATATTTTCTACTTAAGCCATGGTTTGTGACATTTACATCCTACAAACTTCGAAATGAGGAAACAAAGAACGACTCATTAAATAATATATAGGTTATATTTCAAGATTCTTACTTTGTATTTCTGATTTTTTTAAAAAAAGTTTAGCACACTTAAGGATATTTCAGTTATCTTACTGCCTAAAGAACATCTTAAAAAACGTACTATTACTACTACTTTGGTTAATGAAAATTCCAGCAGCGTGTTACTGTAGCTCTGCCAAGTGTAAATTTCTCTGTCGCGTACTATTAAATATAATTTTCGTCAGAAATTAATTATTATTGTAGGCTATTATATAAATATGATAATTTGCTGACGTTTCCTTGATGACTGTGTATCAATTTACATTGATATTTCAAACTTAAATCATTCAAATCTCGCCCAGGACCTCGCGATATGTTGCTAAGCCACTGCACCTAAGATTTTGTAACTTCTCAAATTAGTGTCATTATGATGTCAAACCAACTACCACATATTTTCTAAATTTGTTTCGATGGTCTTGAAATAGGTTTGTGTGTCTTGTTCATTTTATGTCACCTTTCTGGTCTTGAAATCGTAAATCTTCTGTCGGTTTCATTTTTACGTTGTTTGTTTGTTGAAATGTGTAAATAGCATTGCCTGTTATTTGCACCCGTGTGAAAATACAAGCTAACAATTATATTTTGTATCGTATTACTATCAATGCGGTCTGAGAACAAGATAACTAGCAACAACACTAGCGAACGACGATTTGTTGAAAGAGATGACAATATTCAAAAACCTTTTATAATGCAAATTCTGATTTCATGTTCCATTTTATGGACCATCGTGGCTTAGTGTTCAGGGGGGGGGGATCTTGAGCAACTAATTCGGATATTGAATTGGCAAAGTTACACCAGAGAGAAAATCTGTTTGATTGATTGATTCATTTATTTGGTCAATTTATGCACAATAAGGCTAATCGGGACTGGACCTATAGTTTAAAGTGGGATCTGAACCATCATGTGCTTCCACCGGGTATCGAACCTGGTACCCTTTGATTACAAGGCGACGACACTACCACTGCGCCATAGGGGAGCACCCCCAAAAAGTATAATGTAGAACAACCACCAGTCACAAAAAGTTCCAAAGTATTTACGATGGCACTTTTTGCGAAACTTGGTTCGTACTCCTGTACAGGTGGCAGCAATTAGGGGCGGGGCCGAGAGAGTGCAGTTGCCCCCCCCCCCACTTTTTGCTACTTTTGCACCACGCTAACCTCATGTACCAAGGGAAATTAAATTATCCTTGCCCCCCCCCCCCCCGTACATTTGCACTTTGGCCCTCTAGTTTTGGAACCCAATCGCCGCCACTGGGTGTGAGCGATACAAATGTTTTCTAGCAAGGAATAAATGTCTGCAATTTCAAATTGATAAAAGCGATGAACATTTTAAGTGCTCCTAGAACAGTTTAGAATCTAAAAGTTGGCAACGGTGACTGCGTGACTCATGTATCTGGAGACGGTGCAAAACCGGAATGAGCGTTCGCTGAATATAAGCAAGCTTCGTCTTGCAAGGTCTTCCAGTTACCCGTGGGCTTTCGATGCTTGACGGGTCAAAACCCAGGTATATAGTTTTACCCGCCCGCCCGACCAACCAGGCGGGCCTAGTAAGCGATTCTGGCCGTTGTGCAGCCCTCTGGCTGCATCTCAGTATGTGTGTTTGTCCATTTCTTCTCATCAGGTATAAAAAACATCTATGGTATCTTTGAGTGTTTTTATGAAGCTGTTACACATGCACAGGATGGACAATCCACTCGACAACGCGAGATTCAAATTGTGGGTTGCGAACTGGACGCAGACAGCTCTCGAATATTTCTCTCTGATTCGAGCCTGAACACCACTAACGTGTCTTGTCCTCCCATTTTTTCAGCTCTTGTAAAAGCCGAAACCCACCAAATTGTTCAGATTCAGGCCTTAGCACTCACAAGTGTTCAAAAATGCCTGTCACAGCTTCCGCTGTCTTGTTATATATCGGCACGAAACAAAGGAAGTCTTCTCGAATACAGGTGGATCACAAAACAATTAATGCATAATGAAAACCCTTCCGTTCCCAACACATCTAATGTTTCGTCTCCCAGTATGATCAAATGCTTACTCATTTATCTCCATCCCAAGGGAGGGTTGGTGAGGTAACAACCCCATTTGACCCAGTATTCCTTTTTTTTAAAAAAAAAAAAAAAAAAAAAGAGGAACGTCAAAGACAGGGAAAAAATGGCAAAATCAGGACTGACTACCAAAAATAGTATGCGTAACCCCTCTCCCTTCCGAAAATCCTGGGCACGCCTCTCTTTATCTCGGACACATTTTTTAAAATGAACCCACCAGAAGTTTTTATCGTCTGCCTGCCTTCACACCTAACCTTAACAAGGCCCTAATCTTCCATCCTTGTGACTTGGATTTTCAAGACTTAGGAAGATTTCAGACCGAAGGGACACGCGATACATATCGATTGGAATGGGCCAATCAACAGCAACGTTTCACACCGTAGCGACACAAAAGGCCGCACAAACCTAATCTTCAGGCGACACGGTGTGAAATCTCCCTTATTAGGCCACTGTCATTGTCACCTTGAAGTAGTAGCTCTTGTTGACCACAGAAAAAAAATATCCTCAACCGGTGATAATGCTCCTCAATTTTCTTCTCTCTCCTATATTTTCTGTGCTTGTTCACTATACAGGCAACAACACCTTACGATTTGATATACACAGGACATGTACTATGTAGACATTTTAACGAAAAATCGGTTGAAGTCAAGGATGACTAGGTGGCTCAGTTGGTAGAGCCCTGATTTGGGTCCTGGTAGAGCCTGCAATTTCCGCCTAAAATGTCTACATATTCAACATCTTCTTGCTTTCTCTTCTCGACATTCATAAAATTTTCGGCTCTCTCTTTATGGTAGTTAAGTGTTTGAATGTGTTTCGAACCCAGTAGGCTTAAACAAAAGTATTTTTTTATATCATGAAATTCTCAGACTGCATATATGAAATTTAGTTCTGGCAAAACTAAATCATCACTCAAAACTTTGATTTTCAGTTGATCTACGCAGTTTATTTCTGTTTTAATATCCGGTACTGATGAAATATTCACTTTAGAGAGAGAGAGAGAGAGAGAGAGAGAGAGAGAAAGAGAGAGAGAGGCCTTGATCTCTTCGGCCCTTGAACCGAGCTAGCACTACTCTGAGGCCCCGGAAGTTCTGCTGTCGTCAATGTCTTCATTTTCGAATCACTATATCTTATAAAGCAACCAGAGGACGCTGACTGATCTGATCACCAATCGACTGTATGAATTGTCACACTTACCTCTGAAATGTCATTAACTGATTCTTTGTACAGATCAATCGAAAAATTGAATCGGCGTATTTATATCCTCATTATATTGTAGAACGTTCCGCAGATAAAAGGATTCGTTAATATTGCCAGTAATTGACTCCTTCTCTCATTCAAGAACGTACCCTCTCCCGCCTTCCAGAGATTAGAAATTACAACGAATCGGCCTATGTGTGGCTCTACCTTTGTTGTGCAGGTTCCAAATGCTGACAAGTCTCTACATAGTCCTCAAGTGCGCTGAGACAACACCGAAAGCGCAAGAAAAGTGTACGTGCAATATTACCAACAACAGGGTTATAGAACATTCTCTGTCTTGCCTCGATACTTGTCTATCTCCTTAAATCATCGTCATATTATTCAAAAAGCCAAAAACCTAATTTTATCTAGTGTAAAATAAAAAAAATCCAGGGGGGGGGGGCTCGAGCCACATCAACCCCACCTTGGATATGTGCTATTAACAATAACAGGGTTATAGAACATTCTCCATCTTGTCTCGATAATTATTTCTCCCAAATTATCATGACATTATTCAAGAAGCCAAAATCCTAATTTTATCTAGTGTAAACAGAAAAAAATCCTGAAGGGGGGCTCAAGCGTCCTGATTCCCACCTTGGATACGTGCTATTGACAATAATAGGGTTATAGAACACTCTCCGTCTTGTCTCGATAATTATTTCTCTCAGATTTATAAATTTATTATCTTCACATTATTCAAGACGCCAAAAATCTAATTTTATCTAGTGTAAATTTAAAAATTTCCTGAGGGAGGGGGGCTCGAGCCACCTCATCCCCACCTTTGCTACATGCTTTTAATAATAACAGGGGTATAAAACATGCTCCGTCTTGCCTCGATAATTATCTCTCTCCTTACATTATTTTCACATTATTTAAGAAGCCAAAAACCTAATTTTATCTAACGTAAAATGAAAAATTTCCTGGGGAGAGGGTCGAGCCCCCTGTGCCCCATCTTGGATACGTGCTATTATCAATAACAGGGTTACGGAACATTCTCCATCTCGCCTCGATAATTATTTCTTTCCTTAAATTATTGTCACATTATTTTATTTCACACCACAAGAAACAAAAAAAACTCATTTTATCTAGTGTAAACCTAAAACTTTCGGGGGGGCTCGAGCCCCCTAAGCCCCCCTCTGGATACGTGCCTGGCTCAGGTGGTACATCTAATCGCGAATTGTCGTAACAACAGAAAATATTTCACTTCCGGCGGAGAACGTGCCCTTTTGGGGGCGGATACTACATTAATTCCCGAACCTAAAACGCCCCAGACCTCAAGTTTTTAAGCCCTCGTTTGTCTGTAATAGCGTCTTCAAAATGGCGGTCATAACGAAGATTCTAAACCTGAAACCTGTTTAGTTTATTGCAGTTATTTATCATTCGTGACATCTTATTTTCACCTAATTTGCAGTTTATAACTGTATTATGATAACAAGAAATTAAAAAGACCCACATGTTCAAATAATATTAGATATGACGGCCAATATCGCCGCGAAAAGTCTAAAAATAACCCTTTCAGCTATTTCTTCATGTTTTGGATCAAGCCATATGTTTTGGATGTGCCAGAACTCAACGGTAGCATCCAAAATTGTGTCAGACTAGGCACATGAAATAATAATAGTTCAATTTTTGACAATCTGTATATACATGTACAGGATGTTTCAAAAGTCTTGACACCATGGGACAACTGCGTTACACCCGCTTTAGACAAAACCATTTTCCTTAGCATTTTTCTTAACATTTATGCCATGACCAAAATGCTATCGTGTAAAGCGAGAAATCTTAAGGCATTTCAGATGCCATGGTATATTTCATGGCATTTCTCAAGGATAGGATCCGTCCTATTTCCGTATCATTTTTCGTAGCATATAACCAATCAGAAGCGACCTCTAGATCACGAACGCAGTTGTATTGGCTGCCGCGTGAGATGTAAACAGCGTATCACTTCACATTTTTGGAACACGATAATTATTCAACCAAGAGGAATCACGCTTCGTATTAAATGGTTTTAGGTAGAGAAGCATGACACTGATTAAATATATACTTTACAATGTTTATTGTGCACGTATGGAATAATATTTTAGTTTTTCAATTGTAAACACCGTGCACTCGATAAAGTGTGTAACTCGACGTGCCTTTCATGCTGTATGTGTCATGCATTGTAATCGCAAAAGCTAGCCGAAATGCTTGCGTGTAAAGTACTGTTATAAGATTTTTGGAAGCTTTTACATAGCATTTATGCTAGCAAAAATGCTAGAACAAAATGCTTTCGTCTAAGGCCGGCCTTATTAGTGCAGATGGCGAAAAATAGAAAGAGGGTTATGTGTAGAATCACCAAATGGATGATCACTAATTATACGCACTATTACAATCAGTAATGTAAAAGGAGGAGACTCTCGTCGATGTGTCCGGTATGCCTCGAATCTCACTGTCCTTCTTGTGTCCTGAGTCTTTCACCCCGGCTTTCATGAGTCAATCACCTCGCGTCTGGTGAGGCGGAAGGAGTTCCTTCTCCCCCCGTTAGGTGGCAGCAACAGTCAGCGGCTTTCGCCACACCACAGTGTGTGGGAAAGACCTTGTGTGGGAGGCGAAACGTGACGCGTCGACCGGAACGGTGACTGACTCTCATGAGGTTGCGCCGATGGTGGTTGGTTGGTAGGGTGTTCGTTGGTGTCTCTGAGTGATCCTTGGTTGGTGGGACGCCCTCCATCCAGATGTAGGCTGGTTTGGCCCGGTCGATGCTGACGCGGGTCTCGCGACCGTTGAGACGCATGGTGAAGGTCTTGCCGTTTTTGCTGAGAATTTGGTGTGGTCCGGAATACGATGGTTGGAGGCTGTCTCGTACAGAGTCGTCACGGAGAAAGACGTGGGTGCAGGTTGCCAGGTCCTTGAAGACGAAGGTGCTGGGTTGATTGTGACGGGAACCGGGTTGTGGTCGCAGGCGAGCCATGTGTTGCCGGAGTCTGGAAACCAGGTCAGAAGGGTCTTCCATCCGGGTGGCTGTTGGTGGCACGATGGGAGTCGGAGAGGTTCGCCGTATACCAGTTCGGCGGGCGATGCTGCGAGGTCGTCTTTAATGGCTGCGCGAATCCCAAGGAGCACGTGGGGCAGGGCTTCTATACAGGTGGAGCCAGGGTGGCACATGAGTGCTGCCTTGAGGTGGCGGTGAAAGCGCTCGACCATGCCGTTGGCGCATGGGTGGTAGCTGGTGGTGCGATGGCGCTCGGAGCAGATGATCCGTCCTAGTTCGCGGAAGACTTCAGATTCAAATTGCCGCCCTTGATCTGTGGTGATGCGGGCGGGGGAACCGAATCGAGAGATCCACCACGATGTGAGGGCGGTCGCGACGTCCACCGCGGTGATGCGTTCCAAGGGGTAGGCTTCGGGCCAACGGGTGAAACGGTCCACGGCTGTGAGGCAATACTTGTAGGGTCCCGCTGGTGGGAGAGGCCTGATCAGATCGAAGTGCACGTGCTGAAACCTTGCAGACGGAGGAACGAAGTTGCCCAATGGTGCGTGCACGTGTCGGGATACTTTGGTTAGCTGGCAGTCTTGGCACGATCGACCCCAAGCGCGGCAGTCTTGCTGGACTCTGGGCCAGAAGAAAAAGAGACGCGATTAGGCACGCGGATGCTCGGATACCGGGATGGCTGAGGCCGTGCAAAGCATCGAAAGTGCGGCGGCGGGTACATACGGCCGGGGTTTCGCGGTGGAGGTGTCGCAGTAAAGCTTGACTTCGGTGCCAGGTATGTCCATTAGCTGGAGGTGGAGATCACAATCGCCGTTCAGGACTCACGGAGCTCATCGTTCTCTTCTTGGGCGGAGGCGAGGGAGCGCAAGTCGGGGGAGGGGTGCTCCCGTCAACTGCGTCTACTCGCGATAACGCGTCCGCCACCACGTGCGAGGTGCCTTCAATGTAGCGGATGTCCGTGGTGAACTGAGTGATGAAGGAAAGTTGGTTGAGTTGCACTGGAGGTAGTTTGTCACGCCGCTGCTGGAAGGCGTAGGTGAGGGGCTTGTGATACACGTATATGGTGCAGTGTTGCGTTTCCAGGATGTGACAAAAGTTCTGAATGGCTGCGTAGACTGTGAGAAGTCCGCGGTAGTACGGTGGCCACTCAGTCTGCTTGGTGGAGAGTTTCCGGGAGAAAAAGGCGAGGTGTTGCCACAAGCCGTTGGCGAACTGTTGCAGGCATGCGCCGACGGAGGTGGCGGAGGCATCGGTGAAAAGTCCCAGCGGGACGTCGGGATGCGGATGGGCCAGGAGGGTGGCGTTGGCAAGTCTGGTCTTGCAGGCCTCGAAAGCTTGTTCTAGGTCCGGCGTCCATGGGAATGACTGGGATCCGCGAAGGGTGGTGACGGCAGCATGCAGAGGAACTTGGTGTTCGGCAGAGTATGGAGGGAAACGACGGTAGAAGTTGATCATGCTGAGAAAGCGACGCACGCTGCGAGCCGTGGCTGGTCGTTTGAAATCCTGTAGGTCTGCGATGCGGTCGGGAAGCGGCCGTGTGCCGGCGGCGGAGACTTCGTACCCAAGGAACGTGACGGAGGGGGTCCCAATCACACACTTCTGGGTGTTAATCAGGATGCCGTGGTCCGAGAGGCGTCCGAAAATGGCGCGGAGGTGCTCGCGGTGTTCCTCGTGGTTGCTTGAGGAGACGAGTATGTCGTCGATGAATGGAAAGCAGAAATCCAGTCCTGAGAGCACTTCGTCGATGAAACGCTGGAACGTCTGCCCGGCGTTGCGTAGTCCGAAGGTCATGTATGGGAACTCGAGTAACCCGAAGAGCGTGGTGATCGCTGTCTTCGGAATGTCGTTTGGGTTGACGGGAATCTGTGTATATGCCTTGACAAGGTCGATGACCGAGAAGACGGTGTTTCTGTGGAGGTGGTTCCTGAAATCATGGATATGCCTCACTGGATAATGGTCTGCAATCGTCCGGGCATTGACAGCTCGGTAGTCCCCGCACGGTCTCCAGCCCTCCATTTTCTTGGGTACCATGTGCAGCGGCGAAGACCAGGGGCTGTCGGAGCGACGTGCGGTGCCTTCGCGCAACATGGAGTCGAATTCGGCCTTGGCTATTTGTAGACGATCTGGAGTGAGGCGGCGAGGTCGGCTGGACACGGGGGGGGCAGAGTGGTCCGGATGTAGTCCACCGTGGAGTGACGCACTTCTCGCGGCGTGCCGGCGGGACGCGTGAGTGTCGGGAAATCGGCGATGACATCGCTGTATGGAGACTCGTCCGACAAGGCCTTCATGCTGGATTGCGTGGTGTTCGTTGGCAGGGATCTCAGAGTCTCGTTCATCCGTCGAGCAGGCGCTTGTTGCGACAATCCAGTAACAGCTCGAAGTGGTCCAGGAAATCCGATCCGATGATGGGCACGGAAACGTCCTCGACGACGAAACGCCATGAAAACTCGCGACTCAGGCCGAGTTTGAGGCAGAGGGGCAGAATTCCGTACGTCTTGATCGTCGAGTCGTTTGCGGCACTGAGCACGTAGTCGGTCGGATGGTGTCGGTCAGGGAGCAAACGTCTCGGGAAACAACAATTATCCGAGCCTGTATCGACGAGGAACCTGTGGTGGCTATAGCGGTCGGTCACGTACAGGCGGCTTCCACTAGGCCGGCAGCCGTTTGCCGCGACTAGCGGCTGTCGTTGGTGTTTGTTGTCGCGGGCGCGTAAGTGCATGGGTCGTTACACCTCTGAGCCTGGTCGCCGAAGCGGTGGTGATACCAGCATATCCCCTCATTTCTTCCTCTGGACGGCGATCTGCGGCCGTAGCGGCGCGGGCTGGTACGGTCACACGATTGCGGGCGACCGCGGAAGGCGCGAAAGTAGCTTTGCAGAGACGCGACGTGGCGAGTTAGCTCCTCGACGCGCTGGAGAAGCCGAACCGTGTCGGAGGTGGGCGCGAGTGGCGTCGCGGTCGCGCAGGTAGCCGACGGGTTGGGCGAAGCGGACGGTGCGGTGATGTTGCTTGTCGCGGGGGTGAGCAATGAGGGGCTCATCTCCACGATGCGGTCCGCGAGCGAAGCAAGTTGGTCCAGCAAGTTGGTCCGAAGATTGCACCTGCGGAATCGCTTGGACTTGCGCGGGCAGGCGTTGGAGCCACAACGTACGCAGCAAGTCGTCACGCATGGGAGTGGTGCCTGCGAGTGACTGGAGGTGGCATAGGAACTGGGACGGTTTGCGGCTGCCCATTTCTTCTTCCATCAGGATCTGCCGCAATCGTTGATTTTCAGACAAGAATAATCTTCGCGTGAGTTCCGTCCGAAGCCGGCTGTAAGGGTCGGTCGCCGGTGGTGTACGTATAATGTTTCTCACTTCGAACTCGTACCAACCTTCTAACTGTCCCACGACGTATGCGAACTTCGTCTCTTCCCGGGTGATGTGGGCGATGGTGAACTGGGCCTCCACTTGCGAGAACCACAATTCCATGTACTCGGGCCAGAATGGGAGAAGCTTCACACTCACTCGATGTACGGAGTCCTGTTGTGGTGGTACCGCGTGCGGTGCTGGAGTCCTCGGTTGAAGTGCTTGCTGTCTGAGTAGTTCAGAGAAGGAAGGTGTTGGGACAAGGAAAGGTAGCGTAACCATCAGAGATTAAGGTCTCCAGTTGTCCAGAGTATCTCCAAAAATGGAACTAAAGATTGGATATGGATATCGATGCCCTCCATGCGTGCCATTGGCAATTTGGCTGTGTGCCAGAGGCGTCTGGAGGAGAAGCAGGGTGATGACGGAAGATAGCAACCCGTAACACACGAATCATTACATTTTCAATATTCTTTTCTCTGCTGTTTTTGGTCTACTCTACTGCCTCCTTCCTTTTGATGAACGGTACCAGATGTCCTTCCTTATTCATTGAGACACACAAGTTACTCGATACGGCGAACCTAGGGCACCGAAGGCGAAATGTGCGTGAACCGTTAACCTCTTAATCGTCATTATTGTTGACATTTACGGTTTGCGCTAACAGAAGATGATGTCTGAAAGCAAATATATTTTAGTGGTCATCTATCCTGATTAGAAGGGGAAAAATTTAAGATCTCTTTCGTTTCGAAATTTTATCCTTTGTTCATATCACTATGCCCTGAACAACCTCTATTTCAGATAATATTAGCCACAATTACAGGTTTTGCAGTTGTGTGCTTGTGCGTATGTGTGCGTGTTTCTGTACACACACACACACACACACTTCTTACTTTACCTCTAATTTTGCGTCATCATTCTCAATTTACCGAGTACAGTACGGTGTTGCGATAACGTAAATGCCCCTTTAAGGACGAAGCATGTGGCAACAAGGCAATGTCAGTTCTCATTGAGGCTCGTACCAGCGATCAGCCTCAACGGTGCATGCTACGTTGAAAATTCAACCACATTATATTGAAAACCTCATATTTCCAACAACTTTCCCCTCTTTCCATTTCTCGCCATCTGCAGTAATAACGCAGTTGTCCTATGGTGTCAAGACTTTTGAAACACCCTGTACATATACAGATTGTCAAAAATTGAACTATTATTATTTCATGGGCCTAGTCTGACACAATTTTGGATGCTACCGTTGAGTTCTGGCACATCCAAAAACATAAGGTTTGATCCAAAACATGATGAAATAGCTGAAAGGGTTATTTTTAGACTTTTCGCGGCGATATTGGCCGCCATATCTAATATTATTTGATAAAGTGGGTCTTTTTAATTTCTTGTTATCATAATACAGTTATAAACTGCAAATTAGGTGAAAATAAGATGTCATGAATGATAAATAACTGCAATAAACTAAACAGGTTTCAGGTTTAGAATCTTCGTTATGACCGCCATTTTGAAGACGCCATTACAGACAAACGAGGGCTTAAAAACTTGAGGTCTGGGGCGTTTTAGGTTCGGGAATTAATGTAGTATTCGCCCCCAGAAGGGCACGTTCTCCGCCGGAAGTGAAATATTTTTCCATTTTTCTTGCTTTCGAACCTCACTAGTAAATAAATTGTACAGCGCATTGCCCAAGTTTTTCTAGGAAAGAAAGGACGTTTTAAGTAATAATCAGTGGCGTAGCGCAGTTCTCTGGGGGTCCCCTGCAAGTATAATATTGGGGCCCCTTAGTAAAAAAAAATCGAGACACACAATAGTTAGCTACCGTCCCCGTCCCCCCTAGCTTAAATCAATTTAACTTTTACCGCAAATACCCCGCCTTCCCATTTTTTGTCACTGACATAGGTGACTAAATCAGAACAAAACTAAATCAGATAAAAAACTAAATCAGAATGGTCTGAATCTCTGAACAAACTGGAAGAAGAAATTAGAAATAATTTATCTTCCTTCAACGCAGCTGCACAGGCAGGATTATTTTTTGGAGGAGGGGGGCGAGGCTTCACACAGCCAAATATTTTGTTCGTGGTCATTTGTATTTTTTGCTCGAAACGTTTTTTTTTTTGTTTTTTTTTAATTAGGTTACATATAATACACTTGTATAAATACTGTTTAGGGAAATTGATAAGCATTGCTCTTTTGTACTTTGAGGTGGATGCGCATGCGCGCCTTCAGCCCCCAAAGCCTGCCTGCGCCAGGCTAATATTCTACGTAAGACCCGCTCACATTACACTTCTTATACTAATTGTGAGTTATATTCTCAAACAAACTTATCATTTCAGTTTTGGGGGTTGAACCGGACCTCTTGTCGATGGTGACCTAGCATCACAAGGTCAATTGCAATCGGCTACGAAGAAAACGCAACGGACTCCAGTCTTGAGAGATAAATAATAAAGCGGCGATGGGACTTTATTCATTGAAAATTTGTCACTCAATGAAATGTCGATTGGAAGGACTGGACCTTCCCCCCCAAAAGAAAAGGTTATTGCCGCATGGGCACGGTGTTTAATTTTGATGTTAATGGACCTGAATATTGTTATTCATAGTTTAAACGATGCCATTTCTTTTCGATAAACCACTCATATTTCTTTGAGACGTTTTCATGAAACAAGAACTATTTTGTTAATAGATCATCAGTGCTCGAAGAGCGTGTGTAAGGGGGGGGTGTAAAGGACGCAGGGGGTCCTATCCCCCAGCTCAGAAGAAAATTATGAAGCATCCTCCCCACCCCAGTTAGGATAATTTGCATAAGCATCCTACTCCATCTTCTGAATTGTCTTCACGTTGATCCATGTAAGGATCCTTCCTTCTATCCCCTAACTCGAACAAGCAAATTCGCAGCTAGGAATTCTCACTTCGAGCACTGTATATGCCCCTGGCGGAATAAGGGTAACTGTGCCACAGACCAAAAGGGATAATTGCCCCTGGGCTCCCCCTCCTGAGTTTTTGGACCCCTTTGAAGTAAAACATAAGAGGTGTGGATAATGTCGAATATTTATCTATGATCTTATTTAGTGTTGCTCACGGGACGGGACAAGCCTTTTGAAATTCGAGACGGGACGAGACGGAATGCCTTTCTCGTCTCGTTTTCGAGACGAGACACGAGACGGGACGGGCGGGACGGCTTTTGAAAAGTCTCGCCTCGTCTCGAATGTCTCGAAAAAATAAAAGCAAAATATTTAATCAGTTGCAAATACTTGTTTGCTTGGAATAAAGTATTTACATTAGAGACGTTGATAAGCGTGTATTAAGTCAAAAGAAAACTATTCTAGAGAGAGTAATGAATGAATTGAATACCTAAACTTATTTTCTATACTCTTTCGAATCACAATGTTACTCCCCATTTTTTTCAATTTATTCCAGGTTAATAACTTTATGTTACGATAGTACTCCAGATACTAATACAATTCTGAATAACATCAAGTAAAAGGGCAGGTAGAGAAGGTGGAAGGAGGGAACAAAACATCGTGGAGTGTCCGAGTCCGAGATTTATCTTGTAAAAATAGTCTCAGCTTTATAGGTTGGAAAGATAAACGGACCGACGAATAGGGTTTATTATTATTATTTAATTTTTACATCAAAGGGTGTACAGAAGTGAAGTTATTAGGATGTAGGAAAGACATTGTAGGAAACATGGCAGTACAAATTGATAAGGAGTTGTTGGGAAAGTTTTTAAGGAATCCAAGATATTAGCAAGACTAAGAGAAGGAGATAATTAGGGACAAATAATCTTGCATTATCCCACTCCGAGCAGCTGAGAGCTAAAGAGGAGGAGAAAATACGGGAAATATGGAAATAACTAATTTGGTGATTTTAGTGTTTACAGGGAACCATGACAAGATTTTACCACATTATTATTTGCAAGGGTTGCGAAATTATTAGAATGTTATGGAAATTTCGGAAATGTCTTTGTTCAGAAAATTCTTGTTGTTTACCTCAGGCAATCTACAGGTGGTTGGATTCGATTTCTTTACGTCCGTTTGAAGATTATTTCCAATGCTTTTTTTTATTTATTTATTTCTTATTTAAGGAGAATACTATTCCTTGGATTGTAATAACGAAATACCGAGTCTGATATAGAATAGATTTCAAATGAAGAAGAGCACAGAGTTCTGTATAATCACCGTAGAAGGAAAAGTTGTTCATCGGGACTCCCCGATGGTGCAGTGTTAGCGTCGTCGCCTTGTAATCAAGGAGTCCCGGGTTTGATACCCGGTGAAGGCACATAGTGATTTGAATCCCACTTTAAACTGTGGGTCCAGTCCCGATTAGCCTTTCTGTAAATCAGATGAAGGAATATGTAGCTGTTATTTTAATTCTGCGAATTTAGCCTTCAAAACAAATTTCACAAAGTAGTTTTATCAAATTTCAGAGGGAAGGTGACAGAAATGTCAGGGTGGCGGGTACCTGTTTATGGCCAGGGTGTATTCCGAGACTATTTTTCGCCGTTCCCCACTGACAGAGGTTTCGCTTTGAACAATGGACACCGTTGCTTCAGGGGGCAATCACCAAACATAGGGGCGAGGTTGACCTGCAGGAGCGGGTAACTGCCATAAATCCAGGCCTGAAGTAGGAATGAAGGTTGATGCAAGGGAGAGGCAATAAAAATTCTGTAATTTGGTTAGCTTGCTGACGAAGTTTTGCAGGAAAAACTGAAAAGGAAAACGGCAGACTTTGAATGAAAGAGGGACAGTGAACACAAGTTCTTTGTATTATTCGCCGACTCGCAAGCTTCCATTTCGGAGGTGAGGCTATCAGCAGCGAAGTTATTAGAGGGTTGGAAGCAGTAAAGACGCCAGGGGGGCAGACACTTCGCCCCCGGCCCCCCAACTGAAGTTAATGAAATATCGAATAATAAGAGTTCATTTATAAGAGTATGACGATTTTCACCTTTTCAAAGCGGTGTATTCTGCATCATATCACTTTCCAGCTTATAATACCAACTTGATTAACAAATATTGATTTGTTTTAGTATATACGTATATAGCTATGTGTGTGTGACTTTCTTTCAAGATTCGAGCGCCGACCTGGGCATAGGTGATTTCTCATTCATTTATGTCCTGTAATAGCGGAGATTAACCTAAGTTTTAACCAGTCTTAAGATTTGGGAAAAGTGTTGAATGTGGATGGTTTTAAAACATCACGAATATTTTCAGGACCACAAGCCATCATCTGTAGTACGGGCAAATTATTCTAATCGTGGTCGTTAGTGACAACGCTAATTATTAAAAGACATTCAAAGTTGATTCAAGATTTGGTTGGTTAGTTGATTTAATGTTTGAAGTCCACTTTATGCACAGTAAGGCTAATCGGGACTGGACTTATAGTTTATAGTGCCTCCACTCGGTATCGAACCCAGGACCAAAGGTGATCGAAGAAAACCCGACACTACATGTCAGTTGTGGATTCATCGCGGTTTCTTACTATTCAGGGACTTGAATTTCGAGATGATGAGTCTGAGGAAACCTTAACAAAGTGAATTTCTTCGATACTCTTGAAGTTAATGAGGGGATATTATTTGGAAATGTATTGAACGTGAACCTTAAAATGCAAATTAGACTTAAAATTCGATTCAAAACATATATCGGGCAGGTAAAAGAACGCATATTAGGATTTGCCACTCTTCAATCATTAGATGCAGGTTTGCTCTTTCTCGTACATATCAAAATCGAAGAACTTCTTCCCACGAACTCCATAGGTGCCTGTAATTGGATAGCACAGACATACGTTGGAATGGTAGAGTATGAGTAAGTAATGCCAGGGTCAGAATATTTCTTGAATTATGACATAACTGAAACCTTTGTCTGATTTTTTATCCTGTGATAACATTTCCCTGAAAGGTGAAACACAAATTTTGCCCAAAACTCTTCAGCGTTACGAAGATGGTTGTCCTTAAAATCTTTGAAAAGGCTTGCTCGAAACAGGATGCTGGATGCAAACTGCCTCATTTGGCTGTTCTTGCCATTGAGAAGAAATGTCAAGTCCTGGATGTACCAAGGGTGGGCAATGTGTTCTCCAAAGCACATAGAGCAGAATTCTCCTACGGGAGAATTGCACTTCACTAAGTGCCTCACATTGTTTCTAATACTTAAGAAGATTAATTTCTTCCAACGTAACGTTTATTTTCCAAGAAAATTAAACTCTTCGAAGCATTTTTTCGTCATTTATATTATTATCTTATAACTTAAATATTTATATCGGTAGTTTCATCTCAAGAAAGACGATGTATTATAAAATTATGAATGTCTTCCAATACTGAAATAGGCCACTAGAGACAACGCAACTTACCAATAAAAAAGAATTAATGTCTTTATTAAAACGAATCATGTGGAGATAAACTCGTAATCAAGAAGTAAATTTAGGCAGTAAACGTCCATTCTAAATAAAAGACAAACACAAAACACCATACATTAATATACTAATAATTATAATAATAATAATAATAATTATTATTATTATTATTATTATTATAAGTATTATTATATATGTATATATGTGTAGTGTTTTCGGGCGTTTTAATGTGACTGCCCTCTTACAATATTTTGTTGCCAGCCTTCCGCCCCCCGCCCTACAGCCACATTTCCCTGGCGCCGTCACTGGTTGGAAGTAAATTGATTAGGACGAGGAAAGTAACATTAGCTGTTGACAGTGTTGCACCAAAGGACGTGATATGTGCTACTGTTTGTATAAATGATAGGAAATTTAAGCATAAATTTATAATTGTTCAGACTTGAGAGTTGTTTCCGCCATTTGATTGTAGGAAGAGGTTTTCTGAGACAGAGTGGGATTATTTTACACATACATGAGAAAGGGTGGTTGTTTAAAGATAGAGACGTATTTTGCACATTTTTTAAAAGTTCAGATAAAACTAGAATTTAGCCTTACTGTTATGAAAAGAAGTAACGCAGTACAGGGAAAGAATAACTCTGCACATTTCTCGCACCTGGTGGGATATAACACACATTCACAAGGTATTGCAGGAAGTCTATGAACGAGGATGAAGAGGGATACGTGAAATTTGACTTACCTGCGGGTGAATTAGTGGATTCGAATATTCTTAAGGTTGATAATTTTTTAAAATTTTTTTAAGTCCACTTGATTCACAAATAGGCTAAATCGCGAACCGACCTACAGTTTAAAGTGCGATCCGATCCACTTTGTGACTCCATTGGGTATCGAACGCGAGGACCGTTCATTACAAGACCTCGACGTTATTACTACGCCATCGGGGAGGCACCCAATTTACACAAATATGTTGATTCCAATAACACGTTATATGCATAATCTGATAATGATGCACTTTTGGTGCATCTAAACATATTTTTTTCAACTATAGCATGTCTAAAAGAATCAATCAAGTTGGGATTTTTATAACTTCAGGAGGCACGGCTCTGTAAATATGCGATATAAACTAAATGCAGGTTTGCCTTCCATACGTGGTGGTTTTGTTACGTTTCTTCGCTTCTTAAAACATACACTTTTGCAGGAACGGCTTCTTGCATCCTCCTGGGGCCTTGCTCTAGCTAAACAAAAAAATATATTTGTTTAGCATAATCGAGGGTTACTTGTTCCTGCCGAACTTACTAGAAAACAAGGATTCTATTTTGATGCATGACAGTATCAATGAAGATTTATGTACAGAAATATTAATTAGGAACTTTTTTTTCGTAAACTGGATTTAACATCCTTTTTTGTTATTCAGCAAATCTTCAATTCATCACCTTTTTTGACATTAATTTCCTAGCCAGGACAGCTGTTTTTATGCAAATTTTGGCGATCTTAACTACACGTAAGCTAGATATTAGCTAATATTCGTGCTGTTATATTACTATCCTTGTACCATCTTTGTAACATTGCATGTAGTAACAATAATAGAATTAATTAATTTACATATTCAAGTGAATAGACCTATGAATTATATTAATGTAGTAATTTAAACATTTGCTTAATTGTTGTCGTTAATGTTATTATTATCATTTTTTCTGAAACACTTGGCTCGGACACCTTCCCCGACATATGTTTCTAGATGCGTGCCTGCCGAAGGATAAATTAGATCAAGCGGTGGCGGTACCGGATTTAGAGGCTAAAGGGAAAACAAAGTATGTGCGTCATAAGCTGAGCGTAAGAAACAGCACAATATCACAAATAAACACTTTTTGAAACTTATATCATAGAAGATGTTTAACAATATTAAGAACAATAAATGCTTTCTATTTGTAATATACTAAGTATTGAAATTTTAAATAGTCTTTTGTGTTCGTACTACACATTTAAAAACTTTTTTGTTGCTCCCAGCGACATTCAGAAAGAAAGAAGGTCTAGTGGAAAACACTTGAAGACTTCCAAAAGGTATAGCAGTAATGAAAAAGAGCACTCACTTATGTACGATGCATAGACAGTTGTATGGAAGCGAGAAAAAACACAAGGTAGATTTCATAAGATACCTAGCAATCAGTAACCAACAAACTGCATTTTTAATAAGGTAGGTGTGCGCAATTTCGCCACGTTAAGCTTTGAACGACCGTTACAAATTCCTGATAAGTATGATGATAACGTCTGTACTGGAAATGGATAGTATATATGTTACGGTATGTGTGGAAAAAAAACACGTTCATGCGCTATTATTCAGGTACTTCAAAAGACAAAAGAAAAAAACCATGCAACTGGCGAAATTGCATACACCGTGTACACAATTTTGCCACCCACTGTAAACAGAGGGGACAGGACAAACCGCGCTACAAAACAAACATATTTTCACCCCATGAATATAATGAAAAAGTATAGATAGTAATGACATACATAATATACAGGGTGGGCCAAAAGTCCCTTACCACCCCTTGTAAAAATCGTTTTAGTGGAAATTGATGAATAACAACCATGTGTGACCACATTAGGCCTAGGGGGAAGTCATAAAGGGGGGTGCCCTTGACGGCGGCCATCTTGAAAGCCGCCATCTTGGATACAAGTCCAGTTTTGTAAATAGGAAGGTAGGCATGCGAGACATGGCGAAATTGCAAGCACTTCCAATGACTACACAAATGGGGTGAAAATATGACTCTCAATGTATACGACACAACACTACACATATCATTGTAGGCAGAAAGCGTTCGTCTTCACAATGCAATACTTGCTACATAGCTTCGAACCCTCCTTCCTGGACAAAAGGACCGCACTTTGTTGCTCTCGATCTTATAACAACGCTACGTCTCGCACACACAATGGCTGCCTGTCTTTTCCGTCTAGCTCCTCCCCATCAAAATGAGACAAAACACGATCAGCGTGCGCTACCTACCTATACACTAGCACCATCTGCCGACTTAGGCCGACGTGTTGGGAAATACAGGTATCTGGCAGAATTGAAAACATGGCGAAATTGCGCACACCCACCTTATTAATGTCCTCGTGATTAACGAACCTTATTTATTCTCACCACGCAATGGGTAAACTATTTGGAGCTTTATCCCACTTTCCGGAAAAATATTGTGTTTCTGCTACTTTTGACTTTTGTTGGCATGATATCACGGATCACTTTTACGAGACGAGACGAGACAAAACGAGACGGGACGAGACGAGACGAGACAGAACCCTTCGAGACAGGACACGAGACGGGACAAACGAATATTTTCGAGACGAGACAGCATTTTCACGAGACGGGACGGGACAGACCAAAGTCTCGTCTCGTCTCGTCTCGTGGGCAACACTAATCTTATTTCAGTTTCATATTGAGGCTACGTTTACGATAAACTGCGTAGTTATAAACGTATGAGATGAGAAAATTTTCCATCCGTGAGTAAGTTAATTCTGTACTTCGGAGACCCATAATGTAAGTTGCCCGGGCCCCTCTGGCTGAGACAATACGCTACTGCTTATTATCGCAGACGTCATGTTATTGAGAACCAGATTTCTGTTTCATAAATCCATTTTTTAAATAAAACACAATGTGTTGAATTTCTGGGATTATAAAAAATATCAGAAGTACAGAGAGAGAACATAGTAGGGACCCTACACCTGGAGGCCCCCCTGTGTTGCGGAGGTTGTGGGGGCGGCCGATACGCATATATCCCCAACTCCTCTCTCAACGGCCATGCTGCTTGGCTCAAAATTCTTGCCACGTTATTGATATAATAAAATTCTGCTATTACTTAGAGCTTACTTTGAAATATCCATGTTTGTTTTGGTAAATTCAGAACACACCAAACAAAAGAGAACACTCACTTCAACCACTCGTTTTCCCCACACAAATGGGAAATGTTCCGAAAAGTGATATCAGCGGGGGAGTAAAAGAACTGACTTGAAGCTTAAAATTAATTAAGTTTCGGAATAATAGGTCATTACAACGGGAAGAACTTGCGCCTGTTATTTTTATTAAAATAATGTTAATAAAAATAATATTTCGAGTTGGATAGCATTTATGACAACGTTTTTGCTACTTGCAGGTCTCAGAAGAGAGTTTTTTGCTTATTTTTCTTACATACGTTTTATCGAAAAAACATCTGTTTATTGAATTTGTTTGTATGGAAACTCACAATAAATATCGTGTAAATATTTGGTAGTTGTCAACACTGGCGTGGCGTTGAAATTTGGGATCAGAGAAGTGTGATGCGGACAACAGCCAGCTGTTCTTAAAGTAATGGTTTAAAGTTTGTCTACATGGAATTTGGAACAGTTGTAATAATTTATTTCAATAATTGTGTGTTTATAATAAAGCAAATATTCATCTTTAAGATCGTGTTAACACTTAATATGATTTCTGCTAGTAGTGTCTGCTGTCTGTTTGGCTCGGCTGTTTTCGAGAAGCCGAAAAGCAGATCTTTTATTAGTGGTTTGGGGACCGTACCCGAGACCGTATATACCTTCACCAGCTGTAACGTATTGGTCGTGTACTAGAAAAAGGGGCAATAAAGCCTTATGGGAAGCGTAAAGAAACAGGTCCGGGATCAATTAATGTACGCGCTTTAAATTAAGCAACAACCAACAGTTACAAGTCACAAGTTGTTGAGGTTATAGGCCAGCGTTTACCACCGCCACCTCAGTCTCAAAGGAGAACCAATGATAAGACTGTGTCCAAAGAACAAAGAAAAATATAATCCTCCGTTCGAGCCTCACCTTTAAATCAATCAAAATAAATTTATAGGCAATGGCATTCACAAAATATCGTGGAAAATTTCACTCAGGTTTGGCAATTCTTTAAAGTATCCAGCAATACAAAAAATACACACTAACTATTCACAAAAATCCGCAGGATCAATACTACTCAATGAAGTTCATAACTTCCTTTCTTACCAATAGCAACTTCGCAGCTTCACTTTCTTATGTGGAAGGTTCGTGAACAAAATGTATAGAACAGTATGCAGATCTTAAAGACTTGAGTCAAAAATTTATTAGATTCAATCTCGAACAAGAAACGATTAATATCTCAATTATCAATAACATGAGAAACATTTCATCGTGAACAAAGCCAGTTTAATTGCATTAGAAAATCACTCCAATTATAACTTTAACAAATCTTGCTTTCAATCTACCACCCGTCATTTGACGTATCAGGAATATGTATTACAAATTTAAACGTTAACAGCAACATGAATTACAATCACAATTAAATCCTTTCACTTGTACGCATTGTAAAATCCACTTGGGCATCAAACCGAATATTTACAATTAATTAACAAATGACTCACTTTGGTCTGTTATCCTTTTGTCACAATAAATTATACAATTCTCCCTTTTTTTACATTTGATGCTCCCACTACTTTAATTTGATATTGTGCCACCCTAATATTAATTACTTCAACATTTAAGAATTCGCGGCGATGGATGGGAATTGTCACGCGTACGCCTCGCTAAATTTCAATGTTATGCGAACGTCGCAAGTTTCATCATTTTCATTGTCGTATCACAATATATTCAACAAATCGTGTCACATTAATTAGCCAGAGTATGCTAGTTGCAATTTAGAATAATTTAAACTTTCGTCGTCCGTTTTTCCTTCTTTTACTCATTTAAGTTTTGACTCAATCGTGATAAAGACACGGGATTCTAACACAGTTCACGACTTGGACTTCGCAGAACTAAGAGAACGTATCGACACCGTACATACCTCCATTAAACTCCTCCAAAATGTTCCAACATCCAATTCGACACTGCAAAGGGCGGTCAGTCAAACGGAACTCTGTCCTCCTTCTCGTTCTGGCCTCAGAACATTGGGGTAACGTCTGGAAACGTCCATCAAATTCGTCCCTCAGCTATAACTCTGGATACAGGTCCGCGTTGCTGGAAACTGACGAAATCTAACAGGGCGTCGTTAAACTTCTCACTCCAATCAAATGCAACTTCCTTGCAAGCGTATAAGGTCCGTCCAAAAAGATAGTTCTGTCTCGCGTTGACGCGTCGAATTTCAGAGAGAGTAGCAGTAACATAGCGTGCAAACACAATCAGAAAAAAAGTTTAAGTCTCGCCCGCGAGACGACTTGCACACTTAAACCAGCACCATACTCTCTGCCTGCCTTCCTCTCGTGACCCAAGTCACGCTGACAGTTTCGCGAAGGTCTGCCAAGTCGGAACTGAAACTGCTGTTTTTTTTTTTTGAGTCTGCTCGAGAAGCGAGCGCCGAGCGAGAGGTCAGTGGAGGCCTCTAGCGGGGGCTAGTATAATCAACCAAAGACAAACGAGACGCAAGGCGTACGAAGAATGAGGAAGTGTGACGCTTTTCCACGCGGAATTATTACGTAATACTTTTTTGTACGCAAAGCGTAGGAAAAACGTCACACAGCATCTACCCTTTTCCATATGATACTTCAGGAGCGTTAGTTTCCCCCGCAGCACTAGTAGAGGAAACGAACGGGAGAAAAGGGCCTAACTCGGAAATAATTGGAACACAAATGTTTTTTGTGCCAGATTGTGCGGAGTGGTATAGTGAATAATACACTGCTCTCCATAAATTAAGCAACAAATGGTGATCATCCAAAAGAATCAAACACAAGGCCGGAGGGTGTACATATTTTATTTGTAACGAAAGAAACAAGTGTCCCACGCCTTACAGAACAGAAGAAACACAAAACAAGGTACACTCGTGGGCAAAAGAAATGAAATGTATGCATGGAGCATCACAGGTGATAAACGTTGGAGACGGAAAGTGACCGTTGTCTGACACTAATAAGGGATATGATCACCGCGCGCAGCAATGCACGCCTCACAACGCCGACGCATGCTGCCAATAAGGTTGTCCACCAACTCATTGGGTATGAGGGTCCATTGTTGGGAGAGAGAGAGTTGAAGGTCTTGGAGTGTTTGTGGAGGGGGCGCAAGGCCAGCGAGACGTCTCCCCAGAGCATCCCACATGTGTTCTATGGGGTTAAGGTCCGGGGAACGGGATGGCCACACCATGCGTTGAATATGGTGTTCGTCCAAGAACCGATCGACTAGTCCTGCCCTATGGGGACTGGCATTATCGTCCTGCAGAATGAAGCCCGGACCTCGTTCTCGTGCGAAGGGTTCCACATAACGTGCAAGGACCACTTCCCTATAGCGCTGACCTGTCATGGTCCCACGTGGGCGGATATAGAGGTCAGTACGTCCACCAATAGAAATGCCACCCCATACAAGCACACCTCCACCACCATATCTGCCCCTTTCAACAATATTGGAGGGATGGTAACGAGTTCCTGCCTCTCTCCAGACCAATCGGCGTCGCGAATCACTGTCCAGTGAGAACCTGGACTCATCAGTGAAGAGAACGGACCGCCACTGGTTCAGTGTCCAGTTCACATGTTCTCGTGCCCAACGTAAGCGGGCTGTCTTCTGACGCTGGGTGAGTGGAATACACAACACTGGTTTCCTGGCATACAACCCACCCTCGTGTAGCCGTCTGCGTACTGTACTCGTTGACATAGGCCGTCCTGTGGCAGCAATAGCCGCTGCACGCACTTGGGTAGCTGTTGCGGACCTGTTACGCCGACTTGTCAAACAGATATATCGGTCATCCCTGACCGATGTCACACGCGGTCGACCTCCACTGAAACTCCGCGATGCATTTTGCGTTCTCTGTAACTTGTTCCATAACCTGCTGACAACTGAACGATCGACATTGAGCCACCTGGCCACTTCGACCTGACGCTGCCCTGCTTCTAGTCTACCGATGGCACGCCACCGTAATTCATCAGCCAAATGATGTCTGGTTGCCATATTCGACCCTTTCCGCGCACTTGACTCACCTCTGCACTCTCCAGATAGAGACACACACCTCTTCCGTGCACGCGCGTCTTCGACTCCAATACCTGGTACGCCAGAAATCCGTGCGAGGGCACGATGATCGCACTTTATGACTCACCTGTTTTCCCTAACGCATTCGTGGCTTTCTTTCAGCGTGCCCACCACTCATTTTCTCTTTTCTCCAACTGTTTTCTCTTTTACCTCACATTTTCTTGTTGTTGCTTAATTTCTGAAGGGCAGTGTATATTAAAAATCCGCCATCCAAATGTTTGGGGAAAATCCGCTATCTTGGAACATGGCGCCAAAAATTCAACTTAAAATATTTAAAAAAATATCTCGAAAACGGTGCATTGTACACAAAAAATGAAGCTAACCAAAATGAAAGAACAGAAAATTTACTAAATTATGGTTTTTGTTTGATATAGCTATCATAAATCTTAATTGAATTAGAAAGATTCAAATATTTTCCTAAATTTTTGGAATTAGCGTAAAAGTTGGTTTCTGACACAAAAAACAGCAAATATGTAACAAACTATGAAATTTACGTCCTAAAGTCACTGAACCAAATAATTTGCTCTAGAGATTGGTTTTTGTTTCGTGCCTTTAGAGTTAGAGGTTGAGGAGGTATGTAGTTTAATGCAGATTCATGTGTTTCCCTAAATTTACGTGTTCCATTTCCTATGATATTGGTTGATTGATTGATTGTTTTGATTTCTTTTACTTCACTTTTGTGCCACTTTTGGCTAATTTGCGAAGATGGGAATGAGGGATGATATGATGAAATTGATGAATGGACACTCACAAACATCCATACTCAGGCCGGGATTCGAATCAGAGACCCCTGGCGTCGTAGCACGATTATGATATTGGTGAGAAGGAGAACGTAATACATTGTTTTATGCAGTGATTCGTTCACGTGGCGTTTGTTACGTACATGTTTTTTTGTTGTTTAAAAATGTATGCACACAGTGGCGGCGATTAGGTGTCTTAACTGTGCCGGCCGGTGTGGAGGGGTCAAGGATAGTTTACTTTCTATTGACTGCAATTAGAGAGAAGCGTGAAAATGGAATTCGGGCAGATGATTTTGGGTCAAATCTACTGGTAGACAAGGCTTAGTATTAAGAGATCATAGTACGGGGACAAAAAGTGTGTATAGGGGGGGGGGGGGACTGATCCCCATCCATAATCGCCGCCACTGTCAATGCATTGAACTAATATGATATGGTAAAATACTGTTCTAAACCGGTCACTTTGCCTTAGAGTCCATTACAGACGTGCACTCGTAGCACAGGTGTTGCCCCTGATGCAGCAAAAGGAGAACATTTCCCTAACTGATTGAAGATTTAAACCCCACTTCCCAATACGCTCGGATTTAATGAAATTCCGATGAATATCGAGCATCCTAATGTATTGCAGCCACATAGCAGCAGTATCCTGTTATCTTTCAGAGTTGAACCAAATGTAGATAAATTTTTTTTAGCACCTCATAGCTTGAACTTACATTAGCGTCTACTTCTGAATTGAGAAGTATTTGAAAAGAAGAAGAATTTAAAACGCCACGTGAACGAAACACTGCATAAAACAATGTATTACGTTCTCACCAATATCATAATCGCGCTACGACGCCAGGGGTCTCTGATTCGATCCCGGCCTGAACATGGATGTTTGTGAGTATCCATTCATCAATTTCATCATATCATCACTCATTCCCATCTTCGTAAATTAGCCAAAAGTGGCACAAAAGTGAAGTAAAAGAAATCAAAACAATCAATCAATCAACCAATATCATAAGAAATGGAACACGTAAATTTAGGGAAACACATGACTCTGCATTAAACTACATACCTTCTCAACCCCTAACTCTAAAGGTACGAAACAAAAACCAATCTCTAGAGCAAATTATAAGCTATGAATTTGGTTCAGTGACTTTAGGACGTAAATTCCATAGTTTGTTACATATTTGCTGTTTTTTGTGTCAGAAACCAACTTTTACGCTAATTCCAAAAAATTAAAAAAATATTTGAATGTCTAATTCAATTAAGATTTATGATAGCTATACCAAACAAAAACCATAATTTAGCAAATTTTCTGTTCTTTCATTTGGTTATCTTCACTTTTTGTGTACAATGCACAGTTTTCGAGATTTTTTTTTTTAATTTTTAAGTTGAATTTTTGCCGCCATTTTCCAAGATGGCGGATTTTCCCCAAACATTTGGATGGCGGATTTTTTGTATTATTCACTATACCATTCCGCACAATCTGGCACATTTGTGTTGCAATTATTTCCGGGTGAAACCGTATATTTCCTACACTATACCTGCAAGCAGCGAGTCTCGTGCTTGCCAATGGGATGCTGAGAGAGTTTGCGGCCGTAAAATTTCTCGAAATCGAGTGCGATAGAAACTAAATAAATATGGCTCTCAACGTTAAGTACATTAAATTATATTTTTATAGTGCTGGCACTGCTTGCATTGCTTGTACTATATCTTCGCCACTGGTGCCTATGATATTGATATTGATATGAAATAGCAAGACATTATTATTCTGTTCATGTGAGTATTATCTACCTTGAATCAAGAGAATATCATTGTTCATTGTGTATGTTAACGAATAAAATACGTTCCGTAATCACGCAGATCGATGACGGATACTATAATATGTGGGATATTCCTGGGTAAAAAAAACAACAAAATAATATATATCTGACAATTCGATTATCGAAGGCGGGGATTGAACTTCTGGTTTGGCCAAGTTTTCAATTGTTAAAAAAGATTGGATCAGCGACTTGCCCCCACTCATCATCGAGGGGGCAAGATATTATTTTTGCCCCCGTTTGTGTGCTAAAAACAGGACCGCCGTTAGGGAACGTGAGGCCCTGTACGAAGATGTACAGTACAGTGGCGGTGGTGATCTTAAATTTAACTCTTCTCTTCTACATCGCAGCCATGTATTGCAAATCCGCGAGGCCCCTGTATTATGAAAAGTGAAAATATCGACATCACCCGTTTCTCGTAAAATTCTACGTTAAAGCAAACATGGATATTAGTATCATGTACCGGTAATTATTATGTATTGTTATACCCACGCGCGTGTTCGTACTATCCCCTTTACCTTTTACCGCCAATGAAATCTAAAATTTGACACCCTGTAGAGGAAGGCGACATCAAGGCAAACAACTTTCTTAATGACTTTTGCTGATTGAGACCTTGTTTCTGCGCTGCAATCCCCCCCAAATATATATCCTGTGATATCGCAGCCATGTATTGCAAATTTATTGTTTAAAACCGACGGCCACTCAACTGAGTCTAGAAACAGAACTAATCTATCATCTGGTGCAGAAGATGAAATACACTCTTCCTCGCAATTTATTCCTACATTGCCACCTGGCTCACAGAAGAGTTAAATTTAAGATCACCACCGCCACTGGCACGCACGGCTGCGACTGTATCACCACCAACAACATTAACACTAAACCCCAGGATTTCGCCATTATTTCCGTTTTATCGATCGTGGCGAAATTGAAGCAAACGATTTAGAGGTAGTAACAATTTTCCAAAGCGCCTTTCTGGCTTTTTAAAAACACGTCTCCCCTTTCGTTTTTTTATAGCCTTTTGGAATCCTGAATAAAATTTACGAAATTTGTCCCGTTTACTAGACATTTCATTTCTTCCCATAATTTTCTATTCATCTGCGGGGGAACATGCCTATCCAAGGTCCGTTGACCTGTTCACTAGTGTTGCTCACGGGACGAGACGGGACAGGCTTTTAAAAATTCGAGACGAGACGAGATTGATCATGTGTCCCTTTGACAAACGAATATTTTCGAGACGAGACAGCATTTCACAGCATTTCCACGAGACGAGACAGGCCAAAGTCTCGTCTCGTGGGCAACACTACTGTTCACCGCCTGCCTTGAGAGGACTGTTTACTTAGTATAAAGCCCCTTCTTGTAAATGGATAGAGCTGTAAAGTTTGACGTCAGAGGGATGAAAGGTTGCCGCAGAAAACATAGGACATGCCTGCTGAGAAAGTGAAACGGGGTCGTAGCCAGGCAGGGGCCAGGTGGTGCTCAGCCCTCTCTGAAATTTGGTAAAACTGCTTTATAAAATTTATTTGCAGTTATTATTGAAAATGTAGACAGCAGATATTATTTTTCTCAAGACTTGATAAAGGTTAAATTCACAGAATAAAAAGAACAAATATGACAATCGTTCATCTGATTTACGAACTGAAGTCATGGTAGCAGGAAGTAATTAAAATATTCCCCCGGCATCAGCTATGAGTGGGAACAAGGGGGGTGTCCTATATTAACTCAATAACCCCCTCCCAACATAGTACACACACGCATATAATACTGTTAAACTTTTGAAAATGGACTTACTTTATAAAGCTTCCTCTGATAACCCGTGACGTCCCCACACCCCCACCTCCCACCCTGGAGATCGATTCTAGCTACGGGCCTGAAGTGAAATATGCTTGTGTATTTTTTTAAATTATATTCGTTTGTTTCTTCTGAGAAATAAATCTGTCCGCAAGTATATGTTGAAACTACTAAAATATAATTTTAAAAAACTGATATTTATTTTCCATGTTTCCTTTCGACAAGAAATAGCTAAAAGTTATTGGAAAGACAAATTTGAGGTAAGAAATTATAAATTTGCGCTTTATTTTTTCACGAGAGTGTTACGAGCGCTGTTAAAAATCTGAAGTGCTTGGAATATCACCCTATAAGGGACTAAACAAAGATGGACGCCAATCCTGTGTTGCGAATTGCTCACCTCGAAAAGCCCAAATGAAAACACCATGAAAAAAATCTTGCAAACTGACTGCTGTGCAGTCACAAGTAATAAGAGGCAAATGATTGATTTTGCCAGCAATAGAACTGTTCTCAAACGTATTTTTATTCCTGCTTTTCTTATTTTGCTTTACTTTTGTGCCTCTTTAGGCAAATTGTAACGATGAGCACGAATGATGGTTAGATGAAATTGAAGAAGGGACACTCACAGATAAACACCCATGCCCACCACTAAATGAAATGTATGGATAATCACAATGAAATGAAATTAAACACTGAAGCCCAGGCCAGTATTTGAACCTGGAATTTTCGGTGGGGTTGACAACTCAACCACCTTGACCACAAAGGTGGGCTCGTCGTCTCAAAATAACAATGATTGACTTTCTTACCAGAGAACTCAATAAGAATGCCCTAGATAAACTTTTCTTGCAAACTTTGTGGGGTGGAGAATTTTCATTTTAGAAGAAAAGGAAACTGATTGTTAAGCACACAAATTACCTCGCGCCACGAGTAATGTAAACAGGTAGACATCAGAGGCGAAGATATAGTACAAGCAATGCAAGCACTGCTTGCATAATTCGAATATCATTTAATGTACTTAATGTTCTAACCGTATTTAGTTTCCATCGCACTCGATTTCGCGAAAAAATGCGGCCGCAAACTCCCCCAGCAGCTCTGTAGCAAGCACCAGCCTCAATGCTTGCAGCCGCTCTGCGGGAAAATAAGGCCTCCGAAGGAGTCACATGGCGAAGCGTGAAATTTTGGTGGAACCCGTCCACAAAGCTTCTACAAAAAGCTGTGCTTTCCGAGCTTGCGTGATTCCCGAAAATAGCCGAGTTCAACCGAAAGCAGAAGGATTCATCTATGGGTACGTTGCCAGCAAAAAACTAGTAACGAATATTTGTCTTCATGAACACGTAAACAAGATCGCAAATATAATAATAATTGTTAGTCATAAAATAACTAAAAGAAGTTATTATTACTGTTCTAAATTCCATATATATCATATTATATTACAAATTATTTTAGATTTCGCGAAATGTAAAACGCGTAAAAAAAGTTGACATTGGGAGTTGGGGCAGTGGAATTTCTGCACCCCCGTGAAGAGTTTTCTCAGGAAGGGAGGGAAGATTGGACGGACCTTGGTCCCGCACCCTGCTTCCTGGTCGGTCCAGCTCAAATTACGCCAGAAGTGTTGACCGCTACCAGTGTTTGCAACTGCCAAATTATTTACGCAGTAATTCAAGTGAGCTCTTTCACAAATTTTACAATCAATAAATTGACTGCTTTTGAATAAATCTTGGGGTGAAAATAAAGCTATCTGAGAAAGAACTATCTACTGATATTTGTACATGGCATAGAAGTAAATCGTATACATTCTGCATATTATGAGCACAAGAATATGTTTTAATGATTGATTGATTGATTTGTTGTTTTAAGTCCACTTTATGCACAGTAAGGCTAATCGGGACTGGACCTACAGTTTAAAATGGGATCTGAAACACTTGTGCCTCCACCGGGTATCGAAACCGGAACCCCTTGATTACAAGGCGACGACACTACCACTGCGCCATCGGGGAGGCCCGAATATGTTTTAAGTTCTATTATTATGACGCAAGTGGTGTTCCCAGGGTCTTTTTACGGTCCACATTTTGTCATCTTTTCCTTCCTTTGACGTTTTTTCTTAGATATACTGGGCCAAAAGGGGGTTATGTCTACCATCCACCCCCCCTTCGCCCCGGGCACGCCATTGAATGACACTTTATTACTTAAATATTAATGTACATACTCGTTCTGCTGAAATGATTCTGATTCCTCCGCGTAATTTTTATCTCCAAACTGATATATCTTTCCTTTGTGACGGATAAAATTAAGGAAATAGGTTGGTATCACTTTCTGTTGTTTCAGAGATTTTCAAATTGATCTTGTGTGGATGCTTGTATTTGCAGTTGTGGAAAGCGCGTGGGATAGTGTGAGTGTTTGTTGCTTCGTGTTTTGTGCTGTGAATTTATCGGAATGAACGCGTATTTAGGAACGGTTGATGTGAAGTGCGGGGGTATTATTGAGCAATTGAAAATTGCTTCGTTTAGCTCGAGAGAGATAAGTGTTAAAATGAAAATCGTGGAAGGGGGTCGACCAACACCAAGAGTTTGAAATTTATTGTGGTGAGTACATCGTCTATGCATGTGTTTCTTTGCTTTGAAATGATTTTTTTATTGTTTGTGTTTAACTTTTTATTTAGTGTTTAAGTTACTCCAATGCGGTTTTTAGGGTGCCCAAAAATACTAAATTACATCATGCAGCGTAAAATAAACAAATGATTCCCTTTTTTTTTTTATCTAAATCGGTTTGGTCACCGTTTGACCATATTAAATAATAATGAACAAATAAAGGTACTAATAAGTAAGTAAGAAATTCCGTCTCCCTTTAGTCGTATGCGGAAAGTTCGCATATGCAAAACGTTTAATATCATATGAATAACGTTACCTGGATTTTTTTTAAAAAGTAAATGTGACGTTTGCGGATCATATGGTTTATTTTTAGTACAGTCACTTTATTACGATATTTTGACAAATCCAGCGACTGGGTAAATGAGGCTATAAACCTTGAATCTTTCCCCTCGGCATGTCGTTGTACTACATGTTTTGTTGTACTGAAACATTGCTTGCAGAATGTAAGTGGTATCCCCCCAACAATAAAATTCTAAATAAAACACTTATAAATAAAATACTAGCATATTCAGATATAAAAATTAAAGCAAATCCGCCAGCGCTATAAGACTACGCTTCGCTACTGGTAGACATAGTCATGTATGATTTACGAAACCAATGTATTAACCAATTTATCGTGTAGATGATGGCCTTGTCTCTTTCTCTACTCGACTATTACAAATTATGACAAGTTGTTAAACTATATTCACAAAGTTTTGCGGGGAAACACTAATAGAGCAAACGTAATTTGCGGTTTGCTTGGATTCTGAAGAATAAATATTATGATGACAGATTGTTAAAAAAAAGCGAGAGCATTTTTTGTGAACTCGATATTTGAGTCGTAGATATGAAAACTGGGATGATATTAATTATGCAAAAGTGCTGAACGTATCCATAATTTCGACGTTCTTCACATTAATGCTACTACAAACAACTCCAGCCCTCTGAGGGCCAGGGCCTAACAAGTAGGCTAACTTTTCTTTTGGTGGCATGTGGTCTGCGTATAGAGTCCCATCGCCTCTGTTTTTTGGCTTTGGAGACTGGAGACCGCTACATCTTCTTTTCAAGTAGCTCCTCCATTGTCCTGACGATGCTGGGTCAACCCGAAATTTTGGGGCTTCCCACCGGGAGCAGGACCACTCGCTCCAAAGCTAGAGCGCTAACCACTACGCTACGCGGGAGCCCTCTTCATGCTTTCTTTTTATCTAAAGTATTTTTTTTTTCTAATTTCATCTACCATCATAGTCACAATCAGCCCAAAGAACAGAAAAGTGCTTTTTTTTTATCATTGTGGTGCCCAACACTCCAAAGACAGTTTCATCTTACCGTCAGAGAAACTCTGCTGCAGTTGTAAACACGAGGGCTTGTAAAGAGCCCAAGCTGTCCTTCAGGACTTTGATGCCGAGTTCGATTTCCGGGGTGGGAGATTTATAGTTGGAATTTTTCCAGCCTTGTGCCCGCATAAAGCGGCTCCTGGGCTCATCGAACCTCAAATCAATGGGTACCTGAGGCGTGGTGCTGGTCACATCACATCCAAAATGTCCAAGATCGAGAATGTGTTGACCCTTCGGAACCCATAGATACGAATGTTGTGTCGATTAACCTTCCCAGACGTGTGGAAGATTGCTTCGCCAATCGTCAGTGAAAATAACAATCCTCAGGTAGTCGGGGTTTTGCTGGATTCGGTCCATCATCTGAATAGCAAACTTTTCGCTTTCTGGTCTGTCTTGTGGCTGCAACGCCTGAACAATTTGCACTTTGTAGGCATACAGACGAAGATGTGTATGCAGCAGCAGCACTTTGTGGTACCAGTTTCATAGATCGGAGACACATTAAAATGGGATATTTTTTGTTCCGCATGGTTCGTACTTACCAATTGTGTATTGCGGAACATAGTTCAAGGTGCCATTATGCTTTTTACACGAAAACAAACACTTTTTCTACTAAAATAACGCATTTTTCCAAGTGCTACCGAACGCACGTAACGGTGCGATATCGCTTACTTTTCGAAGGATATCGCTTCTTTTGTTTTCGAATATCACTGTTTCCAACCTTCTTCACCGAAAAATACCTACTATCGTGTTCGTCAAGTGTGCATATTATACATTATGCATGGGTAGCTGACGGATAGCCCCACGAACCATTCACGGATAGCCCCACGAACCATTCCGATAAGGTTAGGTTAGGTTTAGTTAGGTTAGGCAAGCATAGTCAAAAAAGAGGGGGTTGGAAACACTGACAGTGAATTACGTCATCCAACGTATGGAGCATCCGGTTCACGTACGAAAGCAATGGCAATTGTGCGTCGGTGAGATATTTCTATTGAAAAATACATGATTTCTCGGTCAAATTGATTCTACGATGAAAGAAAATACCTCAAGGAATGTTGGAAACTTTAGAGAAACTCATTTCTAAGTAGTTTCTCCTGCAAAAATGAAGAAATGTGTTTCCGACGTATGAAAGTGTTACCGCACTTTGCGAACTGTTGAGAGTGGGATGTTCCGCTCTCGTGGTGACTGAGAACTGACGGACTTCTCTCGAAGGCCTTCATTATCACCTCTTCTGTTTCATCAGATGTGCGTTTTCTGCCAGAAAAAAGCCAGATTGTCAATTAACACTCCCAGTGGCTAGGAAATTGTCATACCAAGTCTTAATTGTCTTTACGTCTGATGGATCCCGTTCGTTACTTCTGTGAGAAGAAAACGTTGCTGTATGGAACGTTTCATCTGTCTGTAGCACCTTTTAGTGACTGACGTTAGAACTGTTTTTGATACTATATCCGAGATTATTCTTCAGTTGAACATTACTTAGGATTAAAGTTAGCAGGTCTTTACAGCAGGGACGATTCCTCCATGTAGGAAGTGAGGAACTTCCTACAGTTCATCTATACTTATTTCCAGTTCTGTAGTTTATAAAGAGTTTAATGGGCGTTATAAAATTTCGATCGCAATCTAGGTTCGCTATTCAACTGTCAAGAGTCAATTGCTATCACTCGCTCGCTCCAGATCTACTGCCCAAAACGACCATTATTTGCCTGCCGCTGAGCGGCTGAGGAAGCTTTTTCCTGATACTATAGCCAGATGGATGAGGGGCAGTGCAAGGGAGGGAGGGAGTTGCCCAGTTATGCGTTCCGCGAGGAAGCTCCAGTGGTTTCCTCAATCGGTGATGCCAGCCCTATTATAATAGTTCTAAACCTAACAAAATTTGAACTTCGTTGGCACCTATAGCACTCTTGACATAATGGTAAAATGCAGCAGCATCTAAAAAACGGGCGTCCATGGGAAACAGAGAAATTGAATTCCAAGGAAGATATTTTGAGGGAATATTTATTTTTTAAAAAATCTACGGATCTTGTTTGTACTTCTACAGCGGACTTGTTTCAAACAAAAGGAAGTATGCCCACCAAAGGAAAAGCTTTTACAGGCCCATCCTCTTGTTTTCATATTTTCCTTATCCTCCCCGATTTAACAAGTGAAAAACACTGAAAAGAAATCGGTAGAAAGTTGGGGGTCACAAATAAAACAAACGGGCGCCGCTACCTGTCGTCGAATTTTCTTCAACTTTTTTCAAGCACTATACTGAAGTCATTTTATTGAATGGTCGAAATTCCTACTGTCGCTTAACTATAACAAATAACGCAGTTCAAAATAGCTGGATAAATTGAAGTTAAAACTACCACAGTTATCAGAAAATGATAATGATAAATTAGTAATAATTATATAACGATAATAATTGACCTTAGCATAATTTTATCGCATTTAGTGTACAGGAGGTTGCTATTGGCAAAGCTGTCCTCAATTCACACACAACAGGCAGGGAGAGGGCCTGCAGCTAACATTATGAATGCAATGGCTAGAACAAGGTACAAGCGATACGTGTGACTGTGTAATTGAACGCATTTTTGAAAACTTTCCTCGGTCTGTTTACCATAACTTCCTACACCCAAAAAAAAATCCACGACTCGCCACTGCTTTACAGTCATCTCAGATTGACCTTCTGTTGGCAGTGAGACATCTTTTAAAGCCACCCTACAAAACCTACGTGAAGATGACGACGCATGGTACAAAACCATATTCACAAATACTATTGACATATGTAATGAATCGGATATATGTATAATTTATGTATTATACATGCCTGTCAAAAGAAAAAAAAAGTGTCTCACCGACTAGATGATACATATATGGCAAAATGAAGTCCAGTTCAAATCAAAAGAGGAAGATTTCAAAGAACAAACACTTTACCCCCTCCTTGACTCCTCAATGTATAGGTTTCAGGATACTAAATCTGGTGAAAGCAGTGAGCAGGCTTTTTAAATTCAAGCATAATGAAGACCTTAGTTTTACTTCTGCTCAGTTTAATGTGTCCGAGATGGAGCTACGTGCAGAGGTCCGTCCGGCTTCTCCTAAACAGCTCTGCAAGTGAAAGTCGGGATTCCAATCTGGAACCGCTGTTGTTCTAGTGTCCGGTGCAAATTAACTACTCCACCACGGAGACCGGCTATCTAATATTTGCAAAAATATGTGTCCCTTTATTTTGTAAGTGCGCGCTCGTGCGCGTAGTGAAAGTTTTAGTTAAAGAAATTTGGGTTTTGTTAAGATTCGGCTTACCCCTTATGCTAAATAAATATTAGTTCCATTTCGACATTAGAGGTATGATATATTATTTCCCCTAAAATTACACAAACGGGAGTTTCTGGGGTCCGAACCCGCTCTGTACGCACCAATACAACAAAACAGTGAGGTGGATTGATGTTTTCTTTCCCCGACTGAGATTCCATGAAGGCTTTTATTCTCCCCCCCTCCCCCATAATCAGAGGATCTGTGCAAGCCTATGTTAGCCATCGAGCGATATTTCTGAGGATAAACTTTAAATTAAACGTAATTGAAAATAGCACTTTCGTGCTGCCACCTGTGACGTTTTTCCTGCGCGAATTGTAATAAAGACGTATTACGTCTATATTTCGCGTAGAAAAAGCCCCACATTCCTCCTTCGTAGTACGCCTTGCGTCACGCTTGTTTTGTTGCTTGTGCCAGTCGCCGCTAGGTGTCTCCACCTATCTTTGCCCAGTGCTGCATTTACGACCGTGTAAGTTGAATCAGTTCTGATCTGGCCGACTTTCACGTAACAGCCGGAGTTTGCTCGCAGGAAACGAGCGAGAGAGATAGGAGCATGACGTGCGATTAGTGTGGAACGGTGTCTCGCGGGACGAGACTTGTATTTTGGATTCTAATTGCACTCAATAGTTTTGGACTATCTCTCCGTACTTCGTACTACCAATCAAAGTGGCTCGTTCTCGCAATTTCGCACTTGAAGTTAAGTAGCGGAAGGACTACATTTTTGAGAGGAATCTAATTTGCGTGTACCGAGTCCAGTTTGACGTGAAAACAGACTGTTCGGCGTATTCTACATGATTCACGTTGTCACTACTTCTACGGAGCTGTCTACGGAACCGTGATTGAGGGCAAAGCGGATTTTCGTCATGTCAATGTGAAGGAAGAGACGACCGCACGAGAAGGAAGCCAAATCTCATTCGATGCTCAGGTGGCAGAGATTGATTGGTCAGATGGAACAATTTTGAGTCGACTGTTGAGGTATGTACTGTGTCAAATCCCTCATTTGTGACATATCAAATAAAGTGAAGTGCGTCGGGTTTATATACTTTGAATCTCCAGTTCGAATAATGGGAAGAAAGAGAACGTAAGCGTCGAATTATTGGAAGTATGCAAATAGAATTAATCACGTAATTGTTTGGGCAAGCACGTCGACGTCACTGTTTTCTCGTGTACAAAAATAGTAAAGGAGAATTTCTAAGTTCTTAACGTAAATTCAGCAAGGCGTACACTAGGGCAATTTATTATTGCGTCTCAGAGGACGTTAGGATACGATGAGTGATAATGTTTGTTTGGCACAATAAAAGATATTAAAATAAAGTAACTAGGGAGCATCAAAGTAAAAGGGAGATAAATTGTTACAAGAAGAAATAAGAGTTTTTTTGCTATAAAATCTTGTTGAGAATTTTAACTTGTTAAAGGTGTTTGACATTATATCATTCTGCGTTTTGGTTGAATTTATTCTTGTTTGTTGTCGTAACTGTAACGACCTAATGTATGAAAGCTACGGAGTAAATCAAGGGGAGAAGTAATTGTTGAATCTATTTTTGGATATAATCTTGTGAGATTTAAAAGACGGGTTTCTCGTTAATAATTGTTTGATGTACATGTTTTCATGTTGGGACGTTAATCAGTCTTCGCTGCGAGATTAACGCAATAAATTTTGACTTAAGGTCTCAAATGAAATATATTCTCTCTTTTCTTTTTTTTTTTTTGGAACCTTGCTTGCTAACAAAGAACGAAAGATTACCAACGTTAAATGAAAAGACGAATTGATTGGTTAATATTGCATGCATTTTTTGTGGTGTCTCGTGTACACTCCCGTACATGAATATACACATATCAAAACTGAATGATCGGTATAGTGTGAAATTTTCCACGATACTCTGTGACTATATTTATTGCATACCTTTTGTTTTGCTTAGCATTTTTTTGGGAGGGTCCCGTATCTTCGGACGCGTGTCACCCCCTTTTTTCCCATTTTTCCCAATTTGCTTTGTCTAAGTATGTTCATTAGGACTGCGGGTGAGTAACGATTCCTCTGTGCCGCCAGACTTTGCCACTGCTAAAGTACTTTATGTGTATCATTTTCATTATCTCTCTATCTGTGTGTGTGTGTGTGTAAAATAATTTGAAGTGACGGAAATGTTGATTTTTAAAATTTCAGATAAGTTTTATGCTAAGGAGTCTTCACTTCACGGATGGAAGGAAATTGTTATCTAGGAGATAACACGCATACCCTGATAATGCTCTACCATATCGTGTGTGCTGCTTTGTGACTGCAGGAAAGGAGATACGTTTTGGAAATGCATTTTCAATCTTGGCAGTGGGAAACTGCCAGTGCATAATACAAGTAAAAGTAGCGGATAATTTGAAGAATAATCAAAACAAAGACCCAGCATGCACATTGTCAGTCGCACACCATTTTCTGAAGATGAAGTTGGCGACAACCTTTGCAATGCTTCTGGAGTTCCTCATATTTCAGGTTTGTCATTATTTAGTACAAGTATTTTCATCTGGTTTTCATGTTGTATTGTATATTTCTAGTTATTGTACCTCTCTTTTCTGTCTCTTTATCTTAATCAGGACGATGAAGATGACGTGAGGAAATGAATGAAAGATCACTCATTCACTACATTTCAGCACCGCTGACATTCGTGTCCGGATTCACGTTCCAGTGACAGATCCAGAAGTGATAATTGGGAGGGGAATATTAGTCTCGCTGAAAGGGGCATATAGTGTAATCAGGGCCGGCGCTAATAATTTTGCCGCCCCGGGCAGTGGCGGCAGATGCCACTTCCTTTCGAACGCCTCTCCCCCCCCCCCCTTTCGTCATTACGCAGCAACGGGAAATTGAAAATCAATATATTCCTAAGTAAAACATAAAACTATAAAATAAATAATGAGACCTGTTACGCTACATGGTATCGAGCCCTTTCACTGAATAAAGGGTTTTCCAATAAGGGCGGGTCGATGTTGAAATGGAATAAAACAAGCTGTGTGTGAGGTATGAACGAAATTCTTTTTTTATTTGAAAGGCCCATGTATGCCATTATGTATGGAATATAACATCGTTCAAATGTCCGCCGTGGCTTCTCACGGTGGCACGTATCCGAGTGGTCCAATTTTCAATGACTCTGCCGCATAGATCCGGCTGAATTTGAGCGATGGCCTTGGTGATGTTGACTTTAAGGGCATCGGTCGATTGCGGCTTATTGGCATAGACCTGCGACTTCAGGAAACCCCACAAGAAAAAGTCTAGCGGGATCAAATCGCACGATCTTGGTGGCCAATTCACGTCACCTCTGCGAGAGATAACCATACCTTCAAATCGTTCATGCAGAATGTCCATCGTAGCGTCCGCGGTGTGGCACGTAGCGCCGTCCTGCTGGAACCACATGTCGTCTACGTCCATCTCGTTCAATTTGGGCCAAAAGAAATCGGTTATCATCGTTCTGTAGCGCTCGCCGTTGACGGTGATGGCCTCACCAACGTCGTTTTCAAAAAAAGTACGGACCAATGATGCCGCCGGCCCAAAATCCGCACCAAACAGTAACTTTTTGTGGATGCAATGTCACCTGGTGAACCTCGTGTGGGTTGGCGTCGTCCCATATACGGCAATTTTGCTTATTAACATAGCCATTCATCCAAAAATGCGCGTCGTCGCTATAGAGGATTTTTCGGCCAAAATTGGGGTCCTCTTCCAAACGCTCCGAAGCCCAGTCAGCGAACAAACGGCGTTGTCTATGGCCATTAACTTTGAGCTCCTGGGTCAGTTGGATCTTGTACGGGTGTAGGCTCAAGTCCCGACGCTAAATTCGCCAAGTTGAAGTCTGCGAAAGGCCGAGTTCTCGTGCGCGGCGAGGAATTGACTGCCTCGGGTTCTCCTGCACATTTTCACAGACCGCGGCGATGTTCTCAGCCGATCTGGCGTTCCTTTGACGTACGGGTGTTGGCTGATTGTTTACCGAACCGGTCGTCAGGAATTTGGCCACCAAACGTTGGAGAGTCGACTTTGAAGGGCCACCGCGTCTGCCGTAAAATGGGCGAAACGCGCGCAACGTTTGCACTAACGAACACTCATTTGATAATAAAGTTTTATCATTTGGACGCGCTGCTCAATCGTGTAACTTGCCATGGTGATTTGGCATCAGTGCCTGAAAAGGAAACAACAGATTAGACAGACGCCACCAAAACAACATGGCCGCCACAGGCTGCCAACATCGACCCGCCCTTATTGAAAAACCCTTTACAATGATAAAAATCTAGCTTTTCTAAGGCTAATATTTGTTTTGGTAAGTAGTTGCAATACTATTAAGCACAAGGGGATGTCTCGACCACAGCAAAACTTTAAAAAATGTCACACAAATTTTATGAAATCTCTCTCTCTCTCTCTCTCTCTCTCTCTCTCAAACGTATCTAAAATGTAACAGTATGAGGAAAGAAATGAAGGCTTGACTTCATATGTTTACCGTTGAAGGCCTATGTTATATGATTGGATTTTTTAAAAAATTACATTTAATATTCCTTATCCCCCGCGTGGGTGATCTAAGGTCTGAATTTTTTCCTGCTTTGTCCCCGCATAAAGTGTCTCAAGGGCTCACCCAGCTTCAAATCAATGGGTCCCTAGGGCTAAAGGCGGCCGGGGATTGGTGCTGATGACATCACCTCCAAAATGGCCGAGATCGAGAATGTGTGTCACCCTACCCCCACATCCCCTAAATGTGCTTTCATGTCATGGTGCTATACATGTAATATTCTTTTTCGTATAATGCTAACTTGCATAAAATGGAAACAAGCGTGTTTCATACCTGATTGACCGAATATAGTATTTTTATTAGCCATAATTTCCACAAAAAAAACTTCGTTCGCCACTTGTCACGTTTACCGACAAAGTAAATAAAATTCGAAGTGCAACATTCACATTAGGTGCATAATCATGACTCTTTATCAGTTTTAAGATCTCCTTTGATGTCATTGTTTCATTATAGCCGAAAGCACTTTTAGTTCATCTTTTAAATCAGTAGCCTTCATGTGTTAACATACTGGCAAGTTTTGTACACTTTTCAGACAAAAGATCAAGTGGCATGTATTTAAGCTTACTAATATAAAATAAATCGAAAAATTCACTATAATGTCTAAGCTGCTCAAATCTTTTTAGGACCTGGCAATACAAATCAACTTTGTACCGTTTTTGTGGATCTTCAACAGTTTCATCACACTGAAACTGCTTCTTCTTTAGCTAAGGGGAAGTAATGGGACCAACAGTACCATCGAGCTAAAAACATGGGATATATATTTTGCAGAACTATACAAAATACCAGAGGAGGAAGGGGGAAACAATGGCGTAAATGGAATTTTCTAACCAATCCTGGGGACACATATTCCTGTCCTAGACAATGAAATAACAGAGACGGATGTCAGACGAGCAATACAAAACTTGAAAAGCGGGAGGGCTGCAGGGGCGGATGGAATTTTGGGGGAAATGGTAAAAACAGGACTACAAAGGCCCAATATGATGGGAGTAGCTACACGTTTATTTAATAGTATGTACAACAGGGGATTATTCACCAACTTCTGGAGCCAGTCTATCATTTGTCCTATTTACAAAGGAAAGGGGAATATGGACAATCCAAACAACTATAAGGGGTCTCGTTACTTCCAGTATTAAGTAAAGTCTACACGAGCATACTGTACTGGAAAATTAAAAAATGGACTGACATTCGACAAAATAACGCATTTACAAACCGGATTTAGAGATAAAAGCACCACGTTGGACAATATATTTACACTCCAAACATTGATGGAAGAAAAACTGAAGAAAAAGAGAGGGAAGCTATATACCTGTTTTGTCGACTTCCAAAAGGCATTCGATACTGTAAATAGAAAAACACTTTGGGACAAACTGTGGGAAATGGGAATGTCGTCCATGATGATAAAGGCAATATATTCAAAGGTCGAATTCTGTGTACGGATATTGACAGAGAAACTAAAATCAGAAGAGGGGGTGAAGCAAGGATGTGTTCTGTTACCCCTGCTCTTCACTCTCTATATAAATGATATATTGGCGTATATAGAGGGTGAACAAGCCGACATCCCCAAGGTCGGGACGACAAGGGTACCGGAGCTCCTGTTCGCAGATGATGTGGTTCTGAACTCAGAGACAAATGCCGGCCTACAAAGGGCTCTGGACGGGTTGGAAAGATACAGCAGAGAATCCAAACTGCAAGTAAATCTCACAAAAACAAAAATTATGGTTTTCAAGAAAGGATATGTATATGGAAAAGACGAAAGGTGGACTTTCAGAGGGCAAGAATTAGAAAGGGTAAAAATAATAAAATACTTGGGATTAGTTCTCACTATGGCAGGGACATGGACAAGACATATGCAAACGGTACAAGGAAAGGCTGGGGCAATAACAAGTGAAATAATGCGGACAGTATGGAAATTGGAGAAATACGATATACATTTTGTGGAAAAACTGTATCGTACATTATTAATAGGGTCAATAGGGTACGGGAGGGAGATATAGGGAGCAAAGGGGGGCGATGTACTAAACAGAATCCAATGCACATTTTACAAGAGGATTTTGCATATTAGTATGGGCACTGCAAACTGCGGCGTACTACGGGAACTTGGACTGGTAAGAGAGAATACGTGGGGTATGTTGAGAAGGGTTAAATACTGGGCGACATTAATATCGAGAAGGGAGAACTCGGTAAAAGGGCAAGCGCTGATGCAACAGGTACAAGGGGAGGAAATGTGAACATGGGCGAAATAGACCAGAGGTAAACTATACGATATTGGACTGGGATGGATCTGAGAGGGGGGACACGTCGACCAGGGGACATTGCAATTAGTGAAAGAAAGATTAGAGGATAGCCTATAGATAGGCAGGAAATAGAAGGGGACCGCGGGAATGGGGACAAGTAGCGTACATCAAGAAGGTGAGCATGGTGGCAAGAAAGGGGTTGGCATGGACGAGGCTAGGGGGATGGAGACACAATACAGAGATATAAATGCGTATTATGCAATGGTGATGATGGGACAGAACATTTATTCTTATGTCAGGACACGCGCGTTCTGCAGCAGGAGAAGCTACGCAACATAAGCTTGGAAAGTGTGTTCGAATCAATCGTAGTGCAAAGGAACATGGAACTATTGGAAAAAGTGGGGGTATACTTACAAACAGTTAGGGGAAAAAGAAGTGTTGCACAGAGACGGGATAAGGACGAGGAATAAGTGTTAGTTTAAGTGAGAACAGTTAAAACGACCAGAACTGCTATTTAACACCTATACGGAATGTAATGGAGAGTGTAGTCTGTAAGGAAAATCACAGTTGTGTAATACGAATAGATGTAGTGCGCACAGCCGATGGCTCGCACATGAGACAAGCAATAAATACTTACTTACTTGCTTCTTCTTTCGATTTCACCCCTGTACAGTGTCGCCTATCTTTGGATCATCTATATCTATATTCGATGCTATAAGTGGAACCACGAGCAAAACAACCTGCGCAGACCCGCGAGTCATGTGCACCGTACCCCCGCGAGTAATGGAGGGGAAGAGTTAACCATGCTTCCTTATGGCCCGAGGTGGAGGGAAGAAGGGAAAGTTGCGCGGGGACTGCTCGTCCCAAGGTTTTTTTCCTTGTGGTCGATCTAATAATTCTTTCTCATGAACCAGGACTCACAGGTCGCCGCCCCCCGACGCCTCCACGAGTGGAGGGAGAGAGGCCCTTCCAGGCTGCCAAGTGGTGTCTAAGAAACTTTGAAATTTTTCATCACGCCTGCTTTTTTCAAAGAGCTGATCTGATATATTTGCAAGAAATCCAATAGCATCCAACACGTCGTAGATTAATGTTTTGAAGACATTTGCTCATTACATTACGTGGAGTAAAAAGTCATACCAGATAAGAGATAACTAGTGAGCAAAGGAATGTAAAGCCACGCAACTGGTTTCCAATACACTGAGCTTAAATGTGCGACCATTCGGACAGTTTATTGTCGCCACTTATTTCCAGGGTGGTATTTGTAGGGGGGATATGGGAGAATTCCCCCTCTAGATACTTATCTCCCCATCTCTGCTTGATAAATTTTATCCCTGGGGGGGAATGATATTTGCGGGGGTGGCAATTTAGTTACTTTTTACCACTTCGCCATTCAATTGCAACACTTTTCTAGGGGTCCCGGGTTCGATACCCGGTGGAGGCACAAGTTGTTCGGATCCCACTTTAAACTGTAGGTCCAGTCCCGATTAGCCTTACTGTGCATAAAGTGGACTTAAAACAACAAATCAATCAATCAATGAAAGCAACACTTTTCTGTCAGACAACTGGAAGCTCCATTTGGCGAATGCAGATATGGCCTCAAGCATTGCTCTATTCCTGGAACTGTCAAACAAGTGGCCGGGGTTGAACACCACCTCCCCTCTTCCTTTTTCTTTGTCCACGGAATTTGGCAGAAAAATGCAACCCCAAACCCCAATGAATATGAAAGTTACAAATGAGTTGTTACGTGAGTCAAACTTGTCACCACAGAACGTCTGTATTTGTGTGAGTTGGACCAGGGCCGCCGTTAGGGAACGCGAGGCCCTGTGCGTGCGAACCATATCCGTGAGGCCTTTGTGTTATGTAATGTAAAAAAAATTAAAATTTGGCAACCAGCTTTTCTTAATGACTGTTGATTGAGACTTTGTCTTAGCCATACAAGCCCTAGAAAAAAATATGTTATCCTGTGTGTTCACAGCCGTGTATAAGAAATTTGCCCCTGTTGTTGATATGTATTTTATCTGCAGAAAACGCACTAAATACGGAAAGGGGATTATGACAGCAAGAGCCGGCCCCAGGGGGTGGCAACTCGGGCGCTCACCCGAAGCCACGCGCTAGATAAAAATAATAGTTTGTGTTCATATTTTTTACGAGTTTATAGGATGCTGGTGCTTCCAATTAAGTAACTAATCTGATATAGCCTGCATTCGTATCTTATTTTGACATACTTAAACATATCCAAAATTACTGAAATCATAAACAAAGTAGCTACTACATAAATATAGTGTTCCAAATGTTTGTATCACAAATACATAACATATATTGTTTGTTTACTTAAAGAATGAAATATGATATGAAAATGTTCTCTTATGGAAACAATGCAAGTTCACTACAGTGTCAAAATTAAATGAATAGTAAAGAAAACAATTATGTTATTGCATATGATTAAATATTGCTACTTCTTTAGTTAAAGTAACAATATGATATTGAACATTCTCGGTTTTGAAATTAAATATGTACTAGGGGTACATGAGATTGATTGAGTGATCAATTTGTTGTTTTATGTTCACTTGATGCCCAGATAGACTAATCGGGACTGGACCTACAGTTTAAAGTGGGATCCGAAACACTGTGCCATTTGCCTCCACCTGGTATCAAACCCGGGACATCTTGATTATATGGCAACGACGTACACCAGAATGAGAACGAAATGAACATGTAATAGTGTTTAGATTATGATTTTGTAGGACACCTGTACTTCAGACTCAGGAAAAAAAAATATTGAAAAAAAAATAATTATTATACTTCCCGCGAATATTTTATGCCCCAAATCCCGTAATGCAAGATTATGCTCTGCCAAATACTTAAGGACATACAGATACGGTATTCGTTTGAAAGCCTCACGCTAGTGCTGCTTTTCCTGTGAAATCAACAGTCCCTGTTGGTCATCAATAGTTGTCTTTCTGCAGTCTAAATTCACATTTGGCCAATTTTTTAGGCATTGAATTTTACTTTCTGATATTTCATGGTTTTGCAGTCGATAGCTTAAATGTCTTCAATCATTGCAACCTTCATTTGCTAGCATACCCCCACCCTTCTTCCCAAACAGTTTACGACAAGAACAGAAAATCTTACCTCTCCTCTTCGAGTATACCAACCACATTCTGTCGACAGTTTCCCCATTTTGCATAACACGCTTATAATGTGCAGGTGAAAAGTATCGATTATCACCATTAATTGGGTGATCATGATTTATGATGCGAATTGGGCTCTTTTCAATGATTGAATCAAATTCGGAACTGTTTAAAACTGACATCCACTCGCCTGGATCTAAAAGCAGAGGCGATCTGTCACCAGACTCAGAAGATGAACATGAAACATACTCCTCCTCTCAATTAGTTCCTACATTTGGCACCTGGTTTACAGACGAGCTACATTTAAGGTCACCGCCGCCACTGGTACATACGACTTGAACTATATCGCGAACACACTCCGTAACACCACCATCATCACCACCAACACTAACACTAGAACACTTGACGTCAAGTGTATCTACATTATTTCCGTCTATCGTGGCGAAATTTGAAATGGAAATTGTATTTACAGGCAGCAAGATTTTCTCGAAGGAATCCTTCTGATTTTTTAAAAACGCGTCCTTTTGCCCTCCCTTTTTTTAACCTTTTTGAATCCAGTCAGATTCAAATTTACGAAATTTGTCCCATTCCCTAGACATTCCTATAATCTCGATTCTACACACCCTCACGCACTACTGTGTCAAACAAGAATGACTTGACATATGTTTACACTTCGGCATGGTTGTAAAATCGGGCAAAATCCGGAAACGTTCCTTCTCTGGGAGGATTTGAGAGGCATTAAAAATAAAGTACTCATATCTCCAGATCTTTTCTATTACACCCCTGATTAAAAAGTGAAATAACCTTGTGTAATTTTTGTTGTATTCGTGTGTTCCTTATGGTTTATTTTTGTAGGTTCTCATTTCATATCTAAGTTTGAGATTGTCGTAAAGTACAGTAAAACGTAATATTAAAAAACTGATATTGTTTTCCATGTTTCCTTCCGACAAGGAGTTTCGAAAAATTATTGAGAAGACAAATTCGACGTGACAAATTCTAAATTTGCCGTTCATTTTTTACAAGCGCTATTTACAATCTGACGCCAATCCTGTGTTGCGAATTGCTCGCCTAAAATATCGGGAAATTATTATACATGCAGAAAAGCTAAAATGAAAACACAATGAAAATGAATTGTAAACTGAGGATTGCTTAAATACTGCAGTCATATTTCAGTGCATAAAAGTGTCAGGCAAATTATTGATTGTGCCAGCAATGGGACTGTACGTCACTTTTCTGCCTCTTCAGTTAAATCGTAACGATGAGCATGAATGACGCTTATATAGAACTGAAGAAGAGATACTCACAAAGGAAAATCCAAGCCCACGTCAGGATTCGAGCGAGTGCATTTTTTGAGAATTAGATATTTGAATACTAGGAATTTAAAAAATGGGATATAAGTGAAGCAAAAGAACTGAACTTATCTTTAATATCGAAATTCTTCACAGTAATGCTGCTCCAAGCAACTCCGTGGCGCAAGAGCCGTCTTAGAGGCACAGCCTGCCAATCAGCTTTTCTTTGTGTGACCCGTGGTAAGCGCATCGAATCCCATCGCTTCTATTTTCTGGCTTTCGAGATTGGAGCCCGCTACTGCTTCTTTTCAAGTAGCTCCTTAGCAGTGGCGTGGCGTGGGATTTTTAAAAGTGTTACCGGTTATCAGCAGTACATTTAAGGGAGGCTTGGGCGCCTCCCCACCTCATGCCCCCCCCCCCCCCCAATGTCTTCCAAGTAGTTCATATAATATTAATCTGGTACATCTGCAATTCAATACTAGATTTTGGTAAAGGTAAAGGAAAAAAATATTGACATAAGGACTGAAGTGAAATCGCAAACATTGGTTGTTTACACAATAATACGTAATTTGATACTTACAGAAACATCGAAGGCTACTTATGGAGCAGATCAATCCGACGACTGACTCTTCTTTGAAAATAATTATATGATGCTGGGGTCCCGGGTTCGAATCCTGGCTTAGGCATGGACGTTTGTGATGTCTATTCATCAATTTCATTATATCATCACTCATCCCCATCTTCGCAAATTAGCCAAAAGTGGCACAAGCGAAGCAAAATCAATCAAATCAAATCAAAAAGTTCTATGATCAGTGGCGAAGCGTGCTGTCTCGGGAAGGGTAGGCACAGGACGGAGCAGGGTTTGGGGGGAGGGGAAGATGTGATTTTTTTAAACAGTAGTATGTTAAAATATAGCCCCTAGAAAATAAAAGATAACATATTGCCTGAATCTCGTCTACTTAAGTCGGGATAGTGATTGTAAAGGATAATGTAGTGATTAACGCTCTCGCCTTATAATCAAGAAGTAGAAGGTTCGATTCCTCCTGGAGGCATTGGTTCAGATTCTACTTTAATCTAGTCTCGATTAGATATCTGAGAATAAAGACGCTTCTGTCTCGAAGGTCAGAAAAAAGTGACGATGAGACTCGATGTTCTGACCACGCGTCACTCAATGAAAAAGCCGTTCTGTCAGGCCCTAGCCATCTTGCTCGTAAAAATTATTTGCTACTTCAATAACAGTATTGTAAATGTTTTTCGCATTACAGAAATGGTTGGTTCACTTGATCGTCACTTAGCGTTTATTTCTTTTTAATGCTGACCTCCGCGGCAGATTGGTTATAACAGCGTGCTACGACAAGGGCCTCAGGTTCGAATCCCCACCTGGGCATAGGTGTTCTTTATGAGTGTCCCTTCGTCAATGTCATCATATTATCGCTCATTCTCATCTTCCCAATTAGCCAAAAATGGCAGAAAGCCAAGTTAAATAAACTAAATCTATCAATCAATTATTTCTTTTTAACTTTTTTATGCATATAATTCTTCTTCAACAGGCGACTTTTTTTTTAAAAAAAATTATAATATGATTTAGAAAATGATGAAATGCTAAATGAGAACACGGACTGTGTAACACACCGACCAGAAAATTTCAGTAACATGGATTTTCTCTATATGTTTGCATTGTACGTACTTTGCCCCATTTTAAAAGTAGCGCGTTTTCAGTTATGTCACTAATCATGAAAGGAAATTTCGTCTCAATATCCCTTTCCTCAAAGAAATAAAATACTTTCCCTCTCTGAATCGAGATTGTTGTGGGGCACATCCAGCAGCTAACACTTCGCGAAAAGCGGTTCCTCAAAAGAGCTGAAAGCACCAAACTTAACACTGGTAACCAACTTGCATGCATTATTTGCAGTTAGAATTCTAATAATGCCTACTTTGATAGGTTAGGAGGCCAGGGTTAGAGGTGTTAGCAACACATTTTCGCTACATGTTAGCAGCTGGGTGTGCTCCGCTCCCGGCATAGCTCTGAATCTTCCATGGAAACACTGCTTCAACAAGCTCTGTACGTCCACTGCCTGCTTCGTCACGCGCTCGTACACGATCGGCACTCTTCGGAAGTCAGGGAGAGAGGGTGAGAGAAAAGAGGCCGGCCTCTCGGGTTACATTACAGGCGAACGCACCCCTGAAATTATGCTTTCCCGCACGAATCACATAGGTTGTTATGGGACCAGCTGAGGCACTCTCGGGCGGGCCTCGCTGAATGCTCAGATACGGTTCCAGGCAGGGTAGCAAACTTGCGGTAATTATTGGAAGACCAAGAATTTCAGTTTTCTTTTATTAAGGGTCGTTTAATGAAATTTATAAGTAATAAAATAATCCGTTATAGACAAATATATTAGGGTAGGCCCGGCCTCCGGGCCTCATAGGACGCTTCGCCACTGTCTATGATGCTGTCATAAAGTGAAGTTTTTCATTTGAATTTGAATTTTTGGGTGCGACATGGTCATGGTCCATGTTATCCACACCTGAATTCCACACTTTTTTTCACTCGAAAATAGAGTACATGGCCAACAAAAGAGTTTCGACAACTGCGCACATCCACGTAACCACGGATAGTCGTTATACCACGAAACATTGAAATGTCGGTCATATCCAGCAGACGACTTGGTTTTTAAATCGTTCAAAATAGGCTTTGGCCTCCCTTTCACCACAATTTCGCTTTCTTCTGCAAAAGAACGAATCGAAAGATTGCTTCAAAATATCTATCGCACGATTACACACACTGTTCAAATAGGATGAACCCGCCACCTCGGAACTCGGAGCAAGCTCCATTAATTAATTGACAATGCCCGAAAACAACATAAAGACGAAAGACACCACTCACAAAACTCGCACTGCACAGTCCTTCCCACCAACCGTTGTTTACTTTTGTAACACGTGAAGCACCCTCCTTGCCCCCTCCCCTCTCAGCATCAGCGCTTCCCCACTATTTCCTTCGGAACCTGCAAGAAGTCCAGTTCTACTACTGCTGCCATCTTAGTTCTTTTGAAACCAGATTTGCCCAAATCGCGAAACTTCTCGTTTCAAATAAGACGTATGTAGAGTAGCTGTTTCCTAACTACTCACACTCCCATGTTTCGCTAAATCCACTGAAATCTCATTTCTGACACCACTACTATTTCGTATATTTTACGTCCTTTGCTACCTTTAAGGCTTTCACTTTATAGGATAATCGTGACGATGAGGATGCATGGTGAATTATTGAAATAAAATTATTATTTCTTTGTGTATGTAATTATTAATTTTTATAATTATGTAAGTAAAATAATAACAACGAACATTGAAATAACCATTTCTTGCTGAGGATTCGAACCTGCGACACCTGACACTTCAGAGCGTGCTAAGATAACAATCTGGAAATTATGCTTGTAAGTAATGTTTTCACCCAAAAGCAGTTCTAACACCTGAAAAACATTGCTTCAATCCGAAATTATCGCATTCCTGCGACAACGTATGTCAATCTCAATCGGCCCTTTCAAAAATTATCACAAATTCCTGAAACCGAAATAATATTATATGTGTGAAATATAGAATTTTAGGTTGACATTTTTAGAAGGACAGCAGACCCCTTGACCATACCCATCCCTCTCCTCTCCTTCTCGCCCATGATGTCGAAGAAGGACAAAGAGGACTTTCGTAATCGCTGATATTTAGAGTAAATACAAAATATCACTTAGTAGTTTGCTTTTCCCCCAGTGTGATTTGATTTTTTTAAATTTTGATTTGGCGGTTTAAGTCCACTTCATGCACAGTAATGCTAATCGGGACAGTTTAAAGTTGGATCCGAACCACTTGTGCCTCCACCGGGTATCGAACCCGGGATCCCTTGATTATAAGGCGGCGACGCTACCACTGCGCCATCGTTCCCCAGTGTGAGTGGACACCTTCAGAGTAAGATAGACCCGATTAGGCGACTTAGCTCTTTTCCGTCAATTGAGTATGGCAACACTGATCTGTATCCGGTAAGGATCACCGGCAACTGCGCCGGCTAAACAGCCCGCCTCCTCCTCCCGCCATAACAGTCTTTGCTGCTACGCGAAGTCTTCCTTGCGGTGGCTCAGGACCCTTTCCTCATGTTGCCTGAGGAGGGTACCGGATCAGTCCTCCTCTTGGCTTTTCCCAGTGTCAGAAAAAATGTCAGTCTGCAATGTTTACTTTACGACAATATTACCAGTTTATGTACGTAATAATATTTTAAGACGGGTTCTTCAGTTCTTTATATTTTGGTGTTACCTGCGGTAACAGCGGTTGCATGCACGCCACGCCTCTGCTCCTTAGTTGTTCTCACGATACTGGGTTAGCACAGAACTTTTGAGAGTTCGTACTGGGAATCAAACCCGGGACCACTCGCACCAAAATCTAAAGCGATAACCAGTAGACTTCGCGGGAGCCCTCTTCACAGTAATAGGTACGCTTAAATGTATTTTTTTAATATAAAATAACATTCTCCTAATTTCATCTAATCACCATTCATCATCGTCGGCACGATCAGACCAGAAAACAGAGAAATGGATTTTTTTATCCTTTGCGTGCCTATTTGCCTATTTGATTCAGAGGTTTTTGCTGACTACAAATCCGCACCCCTACCCATTTTTCTCGAAAACAAGAGCGTTACGTGCTTTGCACTAATGGAGTATTTATTAGACACTTGGTAGACGGTTTCATCTTGCTGCTGCGGTTGTAAAAACGAGAGGTTGTAGTAAAGAGCCCAGCGGACCTTCGAGGCTTTGATGCCGACTCTTGTTTTCGTATTTTCCCGGACCGACACACCCTCAAATTTGTTGGGCCTCAGTTTCCAGAAAAATAACCATTTTATGATGCCTGTCCTCGGTCGAACATTAGGCAGGAAATCAGGGAAAGTTGCAGTCACAAATGGGTCGTTGATCCTTGTCGGCGAATTTTTACTGGTGGCTTGACAAGAGGGGTCATATTTGTCTGTTACCAGAAATACAACTTTGTTATGATGAAATTTTCTCTTTTCACAACAATTATGTTTTTCTTCCTTCTATTCGAGTGCAATCACGTTTGCACAAAATATGAGCAAATAACTGATTTGGAAGCGCGAGGCCCCTCAAAATTAATTTTACTGAATAATTGTAGTTTTCTTTAGAGGACCTAAGTATGGCTTTTTTTGCACAGTACAATGTTGTTTTTCACCCTACTTTTATAGTTTTTTATTCAAAGGATTCCACTCCCGAAGCATGAGCATGACGCGCTACGAAACCAGAGGTCCCAGGTTCGGGCCTTGGACAGGTGTGGTTGCATCATGTCTCTCGCATCGCTATTCCTTCGGATCATCATTCAACCTCATCGTCGCATTTAACCCAATAGGTAGAAAAGCGGCGTAAAATAACTAAATAGAAATGATTGATTGACTTGGTTCATTTTACTTCACTTTTCTGACACTTTTTGGCTAATCGTGAAGATGAGAATGATTTAAGATTAAATTGATGAAAGGACAATCACAAAGAAGACATGTCCAGGCCGGGATTCGATCCCGGGACATTCTGCTTCGTAGCGTAACCTGCTAACCACTCCACCACGGAGTTGTCGGCCCAAATAGAAATTAAAATTAGAAAATGCAGTCTTGAATTTGCAGGAACCGAGTTCACCACCAAGGGCCAAAGAGTTTCGCTCCCACTAGGATAGGCAAATGATACATGATATTATTATGTAAGTAACTATTATTCGCTATATACCTTCGGATTAATTTTATTTGTATGTCTAGTCAACTTTCCCGCCTAAGCAGCAGCCACAGCGTCTGCATTTGCGGGTGGAGGCCAAATAAATTCAATTTCCATCCAGGAGAGAAAATCAGCAAGCGAAAATGGGTTCTGGACCGTAAGGAACCTCTTCATCTCTAAAGTTTGCAATTCGGTCCAGGAATATTTTTTCAGATGAATTTAATTTCGGTCCAGGAACCTTATTTCCTGATGAAGTTAAATACGGTCAACGAACATTTTTTTCCGGATCAGTTAAAATAGGATCCAAGTTCCGTATTGAAATGAAACAATTCGCAACTTGGTACGAATTTAAATTGTGCGAGAAAATAGGTTCCGGTCCTGTTACGGGACCCTATAGAACAAATTAGAATGTATGCGTTCCTTGATCTTTAACAATCACAGAGTTGTTAATGGTCCAGGAATTGTAAATAAATTCATTTCACATTCGGGAGAGAAAATTAGCAAGTGTAAATGGGTTCTAGGCCTCAATTCGGTCCAGGAACCTTTTTTCCGTATGAATTTAAATACGGTGCAGGATTTTTTCCCCGGTAAAATTTAAATACAGTCCAGGAACCTTGTTTGCGGCTGAATTTAAACACTGTCCAGGAGTCTTTTTTCCCGGATCAGTTAAAATTCGGTCAGGAATCTTTTCCGGATCAATTTAAATACGATCCAGTAACCTTTTTTAATGGAACAATACACTACTAGGACCGAATTTATATTGTGCGAGAAAAAAGGTTCCGGTCCTGCAACGGAACCAAATAAAACTCATAGAACGTTCGGATTCATGGACCTTTGACAACCCTGGTGGAGGCTAAATGAAGAAAAATCACAAAATATGCAGAATTCTGAAACGTAATATTTCTAGAGCATGCTCAACTATAAAAAGTTTACTACATACCTCGTTTCCTTCCATAAATGAAACATGACTTAGTCTACATCAGATGTGAGAACAACCGCCCTGGGAGTCAAACCCGGGCTCCTGTGTGGTAGTCGGATACCAATTTAGAACGTCAATGTGTTGGACATTTGGTCAGGCCCGTAGCCAGGAATTCTTAGTAGGGGGGGCGAAGTCAATCCTAGAGGGGGCAAATTTTTAATATATTGTGTTGCATTTTCAGATATAGCAAAGTACAGAGAGGCACTTCCCCCCCCCCCCTCCTCCAAAAGTAATAAGTAACAGGAAAGGGATGTTATCTTGAAACTCCAACGAACAAGAAAAGTTCAAGCAACATCAAATAGCAATACTTCGATTATAACCTTTCGGACTACCAAAGAATACAAAGATAAAGTTTAACATAAATAGGCTAATCGGGACTGTATCTACTTTATATTTACAGGTCAATAATGTTAACAGATGATTAATATGTACCAACAACTTTGGGCTTCTGTGCAGAACTGATTAAGGAAGTCATTTATAAATCGTGCTTCATAATGTCTCCCACTAGTTTCCAGTATGCACGATTTTTACGCACAAAGGAATCTAACGAGAATCCAACACCATTGTGTTGTGTTATGCAAGAAAAATCGAATTAATTAAATAAGAATGGTTACATATTATCTAGACTTTGATGAATTGTGTAAAAAATTGTAATACATTTTTTGTAGGCCTACTTGCTAAAACATTGAAACATGGGTCTCTTACTCCACCACGGATGCTATTGGCTTCAAATGAAAGACTCTTGCATCACTACAGACAATGTTTGCCTACTGGTTACGTTAACCATTTTGCATCCGACAAACAAATAGGAATCCCTTGATTGATCAATGACTTCTTGGATTACAGTGTCATCATTAATATTTCATATCAAGTTTTATAGAGGGAAATTTTGTATCCTCTTTACATTATGAAAAATACCTTCCTTAATGACTATGGTACGAAACCGAACGATATGAGGCCTCCTTCACCTTACCCCATTTCCGCGGCACGAAGTCTCTGGGCCGCTTATCGTCACCACTTTTTGAGCAGAAGCGTACAAAACCCAAACATCAGTTTCTTTATACTGATACTCTTCTCAGTCACTATTTACTTGTCTAATTCTACTTTCGATGTTACAAGCAATCGAAATATGGCATCTTCTGTTCTTAATGTATGCAATCCCATTGATAGCTTCGCAGTTGCAAATGGCATTAATTTTTACTGCAGTTTAAAATTCTGAGAGCAATATATAACATAATATGGAAACGATATCATGCAAACAGTAAGGGTTGAAACTTAAATTTTCCTTTATAAAATGGATATCATAACACACACCTATGTTGCTTATCATATTTGATGCATTTGCATAGAGAAATGATTCATAAGATTTGAAATTGATATTTACACTCCATAGATGCTTAGTGTAACTCTTATCAAACTACAAATTTTATAGTTTTCTAACCGAAATAATAAATGTGAAACACTATCACATTTTCATCATGTTTGATAATAATTTGAGCCAGTAAGCTGTCCCACATCTTTCATTAGCCGACCTCCATCATAACACACTACGAAGCCAGGGGGTTCCAGGTTCGAGCCTGGGCAATGAGTGTTCTTTGTGAGCAGACGCGAAACCACAAATTTTTATCTGGAGAGGGGGTCAAGTACCATAACAAACGTGCCAATAATAATAATATTAATATAGTGCTGGTAGTGGTAGTAATAATAGTAGCATTAAAATACGTTATTATCGTCGTAAATCATGCAAAAGGGGGTAGAAGTCGGTGCTAAAGCATTTGTGTTTCAACAAATTATGTGAAATATTAGTCCAACACATTCAATTTCATATTAGCTAGTAATGGAAAACAAGCACGCAAACTGTATTTTTCAATGACAGAATATGCATGACGGACATTATTCTTTTTGTACATATGACACGTACAGTATAACTTCCATGTACACTTCATTCAGATCGTTTTGGCTTCCAAGGCTGACTTCCGCTGCCCCCTAGCTATGGCTCTGAACTTGGACTATATGAACAGTAGGTATTTTGCTTGCGAGCGAAGCGAGCAAGAAAATTTTACGAAATGTACTTTTATTTGTATAAAATTTTAAATCGAAGGTGCAATTGCCCCTCTGTGCCCCCTGCAAGTGCCCTTAGCCGTCTGGAAGAAAAGTGCAAGAAATACTTGAAAATTAATTACATCTCGAGTATCCATTTGTCCGCTGTTCTTAGATTCTGCTAGTCATATTTCTTTACTTCAATGTTTGCCCCCCCCCCCCCCCTAGATTGGACTTCCGTCCAAGATTGGGGGGACAATGCCCCTACCACCCTGTGGTTGCAACACTGTTTGTGAGTGTCTCTTCATCAATTTCACGTCATCACTCATTGTCACGATTAGCTAGATGTGGCAGAAAAGCAACGCTAAGTAACAAAAATCAAATATCCGCTCCCTCTCTCTATCACATGAATCGCTATTACCAAAAGGTAGACTTGGGAAACAAAAAATTATGCAGTTCAAACCTCATAGCAACACATCCAAGAAAAACATCCAAACACATTAGGCACCTTTAATACAAGACTACTCAAATTGTCACAACTGTTCTATATACTGAAAATTGCGAAATCATTTCCCGAAGTTTGAAACTGGAAGGGAATTCTTTCTCCCCAGTACGGAATCCACCTTCATAAATCACAAAATCAATAAATGTTTTTGTTATGTTGCTAGAGTAATACAGAATATAATTGTAAAGATTAGTGAGAATTCCAGGTAGGAATATTGATTGATTGAGTGATTGATTTAATTTATTTGACTTCGCGTTTTGTGCCTCTAGGCTAATTTGCGAAGATGGGGATGAGTGATGAAATGATGAAATTGATGAATGGACATTCACAAACAACCAAGCCCGACCGGGATTCGAACCCGGGACCCTTGGCGTCGCAGCGCGATGTGCTAACAGGTAGGAATATGTTCTGTATTTTTCACAGGGGGGGCAAGGCAGGCTCTCAGGGGGGGCAGTTGCTACGGGCCTGCATTTGGTCGATCAGTCGATCCTACTTCAATTTTTTCGAGAGGAATTTTTTTTTTCTATTTTTTGCTTTACAGGTATGTAAGAAATAGTAAGTTATGTAAGGGTTCCGTTTAAAAATGCAACAACTGATGAAATTTTATACTGCCTAAAAAAAATATTTTGCTTGTTAGAACCTATTTTAGGTTTATGCACCTAAATCAAGCTTTTTTAAAAGGTTTTTATATATTTTTAAAGGTTTTACAGGATTTTTATGTCACCAGAGGCATTTGCTTTGTTTGGTCACGGAAAAACAATAACGAACGTCTTTGAAACATACTTTCTGTCAATTTCCCTTCCTCCAAGTTCACGATGTTTTTTCAAACCTCTAAACAAGGCAAAATGTCTGGCGCCACTGTTACCTGCACAGTCCAAAGTGCAAACTTCTGATCCGTGTGGTCTTCCTCACTTTCACGTCACTTCTGTGCTTTGTGGCATTCACCCCTTCCAAACTAACATTTCAGCATTGAAGTTTGCACCACTGACTATGTTTTTGTTGAAAGATTATTTTCGGCATATAAGATGATCATCACAGACAAAATTGCGGAGTTTGAATGTGGATAACATGAAAAACATTGTTGCCTAACTATATGGCGAAGAGTGCATTTTAATAGCAAATTTCTAATAAGTTCTGGCATCGCCGTAGGGTTAGGCAACACACGTAACGTTATGCAAGATAGTGCGTATTTCAGGATACAGGTGCTCCATTTTCATTGCCGGTGACTATACCTAATCAGCATTTTTCAGGAATTTTGAACTATTTGAAGTTTTTTGAACCTACTTCAGGATTTTTCGAGCCTAACTTAAGATTTTTAGGGCCTATTTTAAGATTTTTAGAATCTGTTTTAGGATTTTTTGAAAATATTTTAGGATTTGTAGAGTTTATTTTAGGAACTTAAAAGCACACTTTTTAGAACCTAAAAATCCGAGGTCTAATCATCACTCATTCCCATCTTCGCAATTAGCCAAATATGGCAGAAAAGCAAAGTAAAATGAACCAATTGAATCGCAATTTCACTTGCAATGCTTGAAAACGAGATTACAAGCACTCCGTGATCCTACCGGAATCTCGCGTTTATAGAAGCTAACTATGAAACCACTTCTCGGATCAAACTGTACTTCGAACTAGCCGACAGTCTTCAATTGTCCACTAAATCAACAGAGTAGGGCAAAAAGAAGCAGGTGTTTCTTGAAAATGAGTGGAAAGTTACCAAAGAAGGATGTAAAGGCGGTACATTAGAAAAGGCTTAATATGGCCTTTCCCTTCATTGCAGTCAGGCTATGAACACAAGGGTTGAGTGTGGGATCATGAAGGAACACCAACATCTTTGTTATTCATCCCCCGCCAGAAAAGGGACAAACAGTAGAATTTCGTCTCTTGCAATTTGAAAAGCCTATGTCCATCCTGAACCACAAAGTAATTAACCTGCAATAAACTTTCTGTGTGAGGCAGATTCATAGCCAAAATAATAATAATAATAATAATAATAATAATAACAATTTACCTCGAAATGACAAAAATGTATTTACTTGTTCTTGTTTAAATTTTCGATTCTTCGAAACGTTTGTTAAGGCGTTGAGTTGGTGTTTTAAGTCCACTTTATGCATAGTAAGGCTAATCGGGACTGGATCTAAGTTGAAAGTAAGATCCGGACCACCATATGCCTCCACCCATGTATCGAACCTGTGACCCTCGCTTACAAAGCAACAACGCTATTACTGCACCATCAGGGAGGCATCGTTTGTTAAGCAGGATTCTTAAAATTGGTCTTCACGAAATCGAGAAAAATATGCGACTCAAGAAATCAGAAATCGTACAGTTTGGGAAGATAATTACTTTTAACGTGCTGCGTGTTTTAGGCTGTGTGAATAGTAGAATAGTTATTTGGTGCGAATGATACTACTTACCTGGAGATATGATAATCTACATAGGCATCCTGCCACCATTATACTTATTTAGGGTGTATTGCACTCATCCTGCCACCATTATACTTATTTAGCGTGTATTGCACTCTGATTCGGGACCACTTGTAACTGCTTGCATATGTGCTTTGCCGCTGCACAAGCGTTCGTTCTTCAAACTGGTCACAAACTACTCAAGCTCGAAACATTGTTTGGATGCAACGTCAACACCCAACGCCTGCTAGGGTTGTAAACACCGCTCCCTCAAAATTCCGAGAAACATCGAACTGCTAGGTTCCTACACTGACATCCACTATAGATAGAACCAGAAAAACGAGATAGAAATGTATTGTTTGGTGTTCATGTCACTCAAATTCAAGAACAGTGTTTCAAACTGAAAGAAAAATTTCCTGAAAAACTATTTTGCAATATTTGTCATGAAAGTAAAATCTTCAGCAAATGTAGAAGTTTGCTGGGGCCACATGAACGTTTTGGGGTGCCAGTGCCCTCCCCCCCTAACGACGTCCCTGGTTGGTGGGGTCATACCCCATTTGACCCAGTATTCTTTAAAGAAAAGAACGTCAAAGACATGAAAAGATGGCAAAATGAAGACTGACCACCAAAAATACATGCGTAACCCCTCTCCCTTTTGAAAATCCTGGGCATGCCACAATTTATCTCGGACACATATTTTAAAATCAACTCGCCAGAAGTTTTTATCATTTCATATTGGAGACTGAAGTAAGATGCGTTCTTCCTTCAGGTTTGGATATTATCCTTTAGGGTGCTGTCGCCTGCCTTCACACCTAACCTAAACAAAGCCCTACTTTTCCATCCTTGTGACTTGGATCTTCAAGACTTGGAAACATTTCTGACCAAAGGGACAATATACAAATGCCATCAATTTGAACATTTAAGATAGTAATAATAATCTTCAGCGTTAAGTGTTTGTTCATAAAACTATACTATAGTGGAATTTAAGTAAGTTTATACTGTATACCTACTGTCTCATTACTGTATACCTACTTATGCCCACCCCTGTATAGCAGCAATGGTAACTTGTGTCCAATGCTATATTGTTCACGTAAAATTTCCATCATAAAAATCCCCCCCCCCCCAATTAGGTGGATGCAACAAACATTCACACCCCCACCTGTGAGCACCCCTGCCCCTAAGTACTTTCTTTTCTTCATCTAATGAATTAAATATGGTGCATTTAAGGTGTAAAAATTTTATATATATTTTAAAAATATATATGTAAATGTTGAATTGTATGTCATTTGAAAGGGAAAAAAATCCCCCCCCCAAAAAAATCTCAATAGCGCAGTCTGCGCCATAGTCCCCCAGTGGGCACCCCTGCTCAGATGTATAAAAGGATTATTATTATTTAGTAATTTGAGCAGACTTTCTTAATAACCTGGATCTGGGGCTGTGGTTCCAGCTCCCTCTTCCTCTCCTTTGTGTTGGAGACCCTGCTCTAAAGTCCTAACCCTATGAGCAAGAATTCATTCAAGCAGGGACAGCAACGGGGTGGGCACGGGTGGGCAAGTGCCCACCCAATCAAATTAAATAAATATATACAATTAGGGAAACGTAAATGGTTCTGTAAGTATAGGCTGGTCCTCACTCCATCCCATAACGAGGTTTGCTGTCATTTGGCGAATTGTCTAATAAGTAAGTTTACAAAGATTAGAGAGAATATCTTGTTGAATGAAATTAATTTAAGCTTCTCTTTCTACTTCCTTAATTTTGTAATTGGAAAGCTAAAGGCACTATCAGAACTCTTTTTTAAAATGTAGTCTAATGAACACTGCTATGATTAGAAGCAATCAACAGGCTTAGTAAGTTTTATTGGATACTCACAATTATGAGGTATGCTATATGAGTTAATGAGGATTTAGAAGGATTTGGAGGGTTGCAGCTCCAGCCTTCAATGGGGAACAATTGCTTTGAAATCAGCCATATATTGAAGAAAAAAGATATTAGGAATGTGGAAGTATTAAAAGTATAACTAGCCATCTGGCATGACTTGGGCTAAAGGTTATAGACCAACTGAAACTGTGCATAGATGGGAGTGATTGATTGATTTATTTGGTGTTTTAAGTCCACTTTATGCACAGTAAGGCTAATCGGGACTGGACCTACAGTTTAAAGTGGGATCCGAACCACTATGTGTCTCCATCGAGTATCGAACCCGGGACCCCTTGATTACAAGGTGACGACATAGATGGGAGGTGAGTTCTTGATGTTGTCAACACCGGACCTCCACATAAATCTCGGCCTGGGTATGATCAAAGTAATAAACAATAAACAAATAAAAACATCTTGTTTGCCTTAATTGCAATGATGAGTATGAATGATGATGATGAAGGGACACACAAAAACACCCATGCTCAGACTGGGATTCGAACCCAGGACCCCTGGCATCATAACGCACTGCGATAACCACTCCGTGGGTAATTTGATGTGTCACTTTCTTTATTCTATCACAGTTTCTTTTTACATAACTGTCACCTTCAAATACTGCAATGTGTCTCACTGCCATACTGTGACCAAATTTTAATGTAACAGTTTTGTAGGTTTGGAAAATATAGAATTACTGAACTGATATTATTAGTGGCTAGCACTATTTACAAGTTCTCCTCCAACATATAAATTTTCACTATCAGTTATGCATTTCTTATGACTAACTTGCATGAGTTTCAAAGATGATGAAGGAAGGGGTGGAAAGAAGCCTTGACTCGAGGGTGTCAGATACCTATAACGAGGCAGCCAAATTTAATAACAAAATAAATAATCAGGACAATAATCCAGGAGTGATTTTTTTTTTAAAAGGTCCACGTGCTCAAATAGGCTAATTGTCACTAGATCTTAAACTGTAGTCCTAACGAGTGTGTATAGGCTTCCACTGGGGATTGAACACAGGACCCCTTAATAATAAGATGAGAGCGTTATGCGATCAGAGAGACGATATACAGAAATAACTCCGTCAACCGTATCATTTTATCATAACATAAGATGCGTCCATTTAAGAGGTGGATTACACTATTATTATGATTGGCCCATTGGATGTCCGCAGCATTTTTTCCAGGGAGGGGCAAGCATTATAATTTGTTCAAGGGGAGGCAAACGAGACATATTCCCCCCAATAATAGTGCTGCCCTCTAAAAAAAAAAACACTTATTAAAATTGAAGCTCTCATGTTCCTGCAGCATCCTTCCAATCATTAACATAAATTACTGTGAATGAAATTAAATATATGTGTGCAATGTATAAGTTTATGGCAATACCCATTTTCCAGGGGGCATGCCCCCTTGCACCCCCTCCTTCCAGACACCCATGGATTGGCCTTAGATTTAAACTACTTCTTTCATGTACGGACAAAAATTTTGAGATTTAGATAATACCATGTCGTTGTTGGCGGAGTTATCTGATTTGATAAAAAAAAATGAAGCATTGTGGAGTTGAAATTACTACCTCAACTTTCGATGTGCTATGAATTATTGATACTTTATTTTTGGAAAGTAATCAAGACTGATTTGACTCATTGTTATATTTCAAGTTGATTTTCTGCTAGTTTTGACCAATGGTGATGGTGAGGTTGAATGGTAATTAGATGAACGTCATGAAGAGATGAACACAAACACTCAAGGAGAGACAAAACACCAAGAGAATCATCTTCACTGCGGTTACAGGCGCCAGAGATGCATTTGCCCGCAAGAATACAGTTTTCAGGGTATACTATTCAGGAGGGATGTTGACATTTGAGTGTGTTCTAAATGGTCACACTTACAGTCCAAATGATCTGTAAAAAAGATACAAATTACTGGATACGATAACTAGGTTTGATGAATTCCTTGTGTCCAAATCGCTTTCTACACAAGGTAAGAGGGAAATCTCGAGTGAGAGAGAGAGGGAGTGTGTGGGGGGGGGGGATACGTGTTAGTCAAACTCACGTTTTTACTGCCCAACCTAATTTATCAATATAGAGCTTCTGCCCACCCAGTCGAAAAATTCTGGCACCGTCCCTGCATTCAAGTCCTGTTTTTCAGCTTGTTCCAACCAACCATTTGTCCTGCAAGGCATGTTTCTCTTGGTATAAAAACATAAGGTGCTTCTGCCATCATCTACCCAGAGGCGAACCGTCCAGTCATCAGGAGATGCAGCAATGACAAAGCAAAATAATAAAAAAAATTGCTTTTTAAATATTTTAGAGAAGAAGTAAAAAATAAGTCAGAATACTCGCATATTTGAGCGAAATTAGTCATTCGATGCCATGAAACATCTAGAAATACATAAGAGATTCGCTAAGTTTAGTGAATCGAAAGGAGAACCCAGTTCTAACCCCCATGCCCAGCCATCCCGCTACGTTTCCTGTTGAGTGCAATGGTGTCAGGCAGGCCAACTCATCACAGCAGGTCTGCGAATCCAAGGTTCTTCGACCGCTTTCCCCCGGTCTTGAAGGTCTGGTCATAAGAGGTGCCTTTTTTCAGACCCCTTGTTTACAAACACGGCAGGCTTTCAGTGACGTCATAAGTAAGCAAAAGCATAAATTTCCGCACGGTTAGTGCTAGAAAGAGCTGGGGGAGGGGGGAGGGGAAGCAGTTCTGGATCCATTGTATTTCCTTAACAGCATTTCTCCTTTTCAATTTTTTTCTTTTTTTTCATCCTGCGGTTCAATTATCATTTTCTGAAAATAATGTTCTTACTTTACAAAACACGAAGTACTTCAATGTTGTTTTGTGTTTACTTACGACTGACAAGACTGATCAAGATTTTTGTTCTCGAGGTTGATTGATTGATTTGGTGTTTTAAGTCCACTTTATGCACAGTAAGGCTAATCGTGACTGGACCTACAGTTTAAAGTGGGATCCGAACCACTATGTGCCTCCACCGGGTATCGAACCCAGGACCCCTTGATTACAAGGTGACAACGCTACCACCGCACCATCGGGGAGGCCCTGTTCTTGAGGTGACAAACATACTTACTTAGACAGAACCTTTTCCCTAACATATCTACTTTCACACCAGGGATGGTCAACAACATCAAGATTCCTGAAAATTTAAAATCTCGATTCGGAAATTTTACTACCCAGATTTCAGAGAGACACATTTAACAATTTTTCCATTTTTCGGGTAGAATTTAGGAAAGTTTAGTGTTCCTTATTTTACGATCATATACAAGGTAGAAAAAAATGAATTTGACCATCTCCACTTCACACGTCTGTACGAACACTGTTATCATCATTATCAATGTAGAAATCCCCCCTCCCCCTCCACGGTTGAAAGATTGACCCTGACGTTTGGCAAGTCTTGCGATGGGTACGTAAAAATGTCACGCTTCGCCACTGCATCTACCATACATAGTACACAACTGAGTTATTTTCCCAAATGAGTAACTGTATCTGTGTTACTTTCATGTAAAATGACTGTAACTCAGTTATTTTTTTATAATGCAACTTTCCAAATGCTGTTTATTTTCATGTTGTTTCCACAGATGACAGCATGTTCATCATTTGGAGGTGAAGAAATAAATGATGAATGGACTCTCAGAGGATGTGAACCCTGCTTAGAAGACACCAGGACATGCCATGTAGTCTCTGGTTCATTAACCACACAACCACCACTACCAGGCTATCACCTAGTAGCTCGAGTCCCAAAGGGTGCTTGCCACATCAATGTCAAAGAGGCCAAGCATACCAGAAACAACATTGGTAAGCACAAAAGTGGATATATATCCTGTACTTCTACGAAATGGTCCACCCATTTTATATGGAAAGTATACGTACTTATATAAATTTCCTGTTCTTTTGAATTCATTGCAACATTGTAAATATGCCTGTGACTAGAGGTGTTCAAAAGCTGGGCTCTTGTTCTGGATTGGGTCACTGACTCGATATATATATATATGTATATTTCCCCCAGCATATTTTTGATTAGACAGAAAAATATGCTGGTGTAAGTGGGGATGGTTCTTCCTCATTCATATTTTGAGATGATGTCATATTGTAATTACAAATACATACCTCACAAATAATTACAAAAATGTATGTAAAGAACAGCAGCAAGGAAAGGGTTTTAAGTATTTCATGTTTATTTGTAAAATATAGCAACCTATATTTTGCAATATTTATGTAGCTGTAGATGCAAGTATAGAAATAATGATATAAACCTTTTTCTTGAATACTTAATTTGAATAAATATTTCTCTCTTTAGGGTAAATTTCAAGGCTGCATGTTCATAGAATATTTCTTTGCACTACCCTTTCATTTTCAGAAGAATTCTTATGTCGATAGCTATAACAGGCAAATTGTTCAAGAAGATTTGTACTTGTGTGGCTCTGAGATATCTCTTAATTCTCATCAGAGAAGGCTGCATGTTCATAAAATATTTCTTTGCACTACCCTTTCATTTTCAGAAGAATTCTTATGTCGATAGCTATAACAGGCAAATTGTTCAAGAAGATTTGTACTTGTGTGGCTCTGAGATATCTCTTAATTCTCATCAGAGCAGAAAAAAACCTTCATACTTGGTCTCACGAGGACATCTAATACAAAGATGAAATCTGCTGAATTGGAAGCATGGGACTACAAAGCGACCCCCCATTTGTCACTCTTCCCCAATGTCATTTGTATATGCTCTGCTTTTTAAATCATGCTCAATGGGAGGTATGATTGAGGACTACCTTTTTCATAATTTCAAGCTTCATATGGAAGTCAAGTAAATTTTTGTAAAATATATGAATATTTTACATGGACTTTACAAACTTCATGATAACTGTTTTCAATATTTTGAAAACTAAACACCTGGGAGGGAGGGGGAATTGACATCTCCTCCACATTATCTGTAATGTAATAATTCAGTATTTTCTGCCTGAACAGAGCAAACAAAGAAACATATAACATAAAGTTTAGAAAGATGCAAACAAATGAAATGCCAAAGCAGCTTTGCTATGGTCTAGGGAGCAGGTTGCTAAGCCACTTCTGGACTCTGCCTGCTAGGATATGGGCCTGATGCCACTTGCAGTACTAAAGAGATGGGAGAGGCACCTTTTGCCAATCAGTGTTTCAAATCAACTTTGGGATTTTAGGTCATCCTCTCAGTTATCTGGTCTGGTCAACAGAATATGCATATTCGGTAGTTATAACCCTCTGTTCACAAGTAAGCAGAGATATATATATTTAGTAATTATTATATCATATTCCTTTGATTATTCTAAATTTGTATGAAATTTTACATTTGTTTAGGTTTAGAGAAACCCTCTCTGAAAATTCGTATAGCCTCACTCACAATCCACTATCTTGCCTCAATACCAGCTTATTTATATTAACATAAAGGGGATTAATTTGCTTAATGAATTGTTAATTAGGAAGGGTTTTTCATGAAATTGAGCATTGCAAAAATAATTAGTAGTTGGTTGTAAATTTGATTGATTGTTATATACTGCATTATTTGTTAAAATAAAAATGAAAGAATTGCATTTTCCCCGATTTTGTATCTAATAACTTTCTGGAATAACAATCTCTGAGCATAGCATGTATCCATTTGCGCTCTGTGTAGTAGATTCTGCTTCTATCTTGTGACAGACAAACAAAGCAGAACATGTTTCAACTCTTCAATATGGGCCCTATTTAAAGAAAAGTAACATAGTTCACCTCTGAAGATAAGGGCAGCTGACAATGCTTCTACTTTCTGTTACTCCTCTTTCATCCTCTTTATAGTCTTGCTAACATCTACTGGAATCCATGTGCTCAGAGACTCTCCTGAGGAGTTGAGGACCGTAGGTACTGTGTTCACTTTCCACCAAGACAGAAACAATGGATATACTGTTCTGGCGACTGGACCTACAATGGAACCTGTGGATTTAATTGTAATTATTCATTTTTTTCTTAAACTTTGAGATATTAAACTGGTATATATTGTAATCTTTGTGTGTTGATTATGTCTGTCTGTCTGTCCATGTCTCTTATCAGTATCCCCAGAACTGCTGCAACTTCAAAGACAGAATTTATTGGACTGATAGACCTATCAAATAATAGTTCAATGCATCATAGATTATACTGGCTGGGCCGTCCATCTGGCCATGAGAGGCAACAATAACTATCACGTGACATGTTTATATCTCAAAAACTATTTAATGAAGAGTGATAAAACTTAGTGAAATTTGGGATGTACCAAATAATAATTGAATGCATTATAAATTATGGAGATTAATTGCTCCATCTGTCAATGTCAATCAAAAGTCAATAACCAAATTTTTTTTAACATTGCAATATCACCAAAAGTATTTGAGCTATGAATGTGAAATATGTCAATAATTGAACCACTTGATACCTGCTGACTGCTCTGAAACTATTGCAAACACAAAGATAATATATCATGTCTGAATGAAATACCCAGTTCCAGTAATTCAAAGGCTCTGTGTATCTGTCTGTTAGAGAGAGTTAAAAGTTGATAGTATATATATATATATATATATATATATATATATATATATATAACACACACACACACACACACACACACACACACACACACACACACACATAAAAAAATAATAATACGAGGGTCATCTGGAAAGTAGTACCCGTTTTTTAATTAAAAAAAGAACGAACATATATTTTTTTTAAAAAAAACTTTGTAATTGTTAACAACAAACTTTAAACTACTTCTCTACATAGTCACCATACACATTTAAGCATTTGTCATAACACGTGATGAGTTTTTGTAACCCAGCTTCATATTCCTCTGCCGCCAGTCCATTGAGAAAAGTACTCACCCCTTCTTTAGTTCCTCATCATCGTATATATATATATATATATATATATATATATTATTAATAACAGCAACAGTTTTGTGATACAATAATTAGTTGCAATATTCTCGAAATTACTTACTATATATTACAATAGTATTTTGAAGTAAGTATCTTGAAACCTGCTATAGAGGATCCACATTATATGAGAGGTTTGGGAGGGGGTTAAGAGGGTTGTTAATGAAAGTGAGAATGAAACTCCTGCTCTATGAAGGCTTTTGTATAAGGAATTTTGATGATTATTTCTAAGCGGACATTAAGGGTTAAAAAATGCTGGTTAGGAGTTTGCAATTCCTCTTTGCATTCACATAGAGGTGTTTTTAATTAATCTATGTAAACCAAATTTTTTGAAATATGCCTTCAATTTTTTATCGTCATGAAAATAAATAAAGTGTTTTTTTTGGGGGGGTTCCAAACGACCACTATCTCTGAAATGTTATAAAAATGTGGGGTCTAATCGTGATGGAATTTAAATATGGCACAGGTTCAGGTTAATTTTCAAATTTTATTAATTGGCTAAAACAACGTTCTTATCAATTTTATGAAATAACTTTTTCTTAGTATTGGGTAGCTCTACAAATTTGGTCTTGTTTTGATGCGATTCGCAGCTGTTTTTAAAACCCATTATCATTGTAAACTGACATTGCGAAACAGATTATATACAGATTAATATTCAGTGAAGTAGCGATGTGCATTGAACTAGGCAACACTGCATGCACTGTCACTACCCGACACAACAGCGAACCATGCAATATGCAGGCTGTCACTGCGAGTTGGGTAGCAACAGCCACTACACTTCCCGTTACAGAGCTAACTGTACATTGATAGACTGAAATTTTCACCAACTTCTAGTTATGTACTAACTTGAACCTTAATCATACGTATATTAAAAAATTGGTCCTTAAATATTACAATGGGTGGAGGTTTTATGATGTGTATACTGGTAATAAAATGCCAACTTTATAAATTCAATGTGAACTTTTGCTCAAATGCTTTTTAATCAAAGTAAGCTACATTTCTCAAAGTAGCCAACTTGCTTCATTCAGTGTTGTGTATCACTGTTACATAATAACAGGGAGATATATCCTTACATTTAGGAAGATGTCTCTCTTTACAATTCAATTATATATAAATGGAAATTATGTCCAAGTACATTTTTTTACACTTGGTTAGATATTGCTTTATGTGTTGCAGGTAATCTTCCATGAAGCAAACTCAGGAATCTTGTATGAATACAAATTGGCCTTGGAAAGTAAGTTTTGTATTAGTTTTACATTCAAACACTTGTTCAAATCACGATTTCCTATTTTTGCTTTTACATATTAGCAAAGGGAACAGGGCATTTACTGCAGTTGACATAGTCAATCCGAACAAGAGTACCTAGAGACCCAACCTCTGAACCTCTCCTCTGGTTCTGTCTCATCAACGACATCTCTGGACATATGGAGAACCATCCTTATCCACTTTCATCGACCAACTTAACCACTTCTGCTCCATCAAGTTCACATGAACCAACTCCATCACCTAAATCATCTACTGGATGTGGACGTGCACATTGAGGAAGGTCATTTGAAAACATTCATATATGAGGTGTGTCCGGAAAGAAAGGTTACAGTCTGTATAGGCCAAAAGGTGATGTTTTAGTGTGTACATTGGCAACACTGGCTTTGACCTTCATCCTTCTGCTTTTGTCTCGCGGCCGTTCGTCATTGTTACCTGGAGTCTAGTTCGAGTAACACATACTGACAATGGCTGTGCCGGTTCAGAATCCTGCCAAATGTGAAGTACACTCCATCATACGTTTTCTCCATGCAATAGGCGAGTGCCCAGTGGATATCCACAAAGCAATTGTTCATCACATTGAGGAAACAATTCATGCAAATCAGCGTCTCACAGTAAGACAATTGCACAAAATCATTCCGGAAGTGTCTAAGACAATGCTTTCGGACCATCTGCCATACAGCCTGGATCTTGCACCCAGCGACTTCCACTTGTTTCTTTACCTTAAGAAACATCTTGCAGGTCAACACTTCCAGGACGATGAAGAGATCAAGAACGAAGTTGAAATGTGGTTCCAGCAGCAGGCGGTGGAATTCTATGACTGTGGAATACAGAAGCTAGTACCTACACTTAACAAGTGTTTGGACAGTGCTGGAAATTATGTGGAAAAATAACTCATGTTAACTCATGTAACACTAAACACTAAATAATTTGCAGTGGACGTGTTGTCAAATACCTTTTTTTTTTTTTTTTTTTTTTTTTTTAATGAATACTAGCCATTGTAACCTTTCTTTCTGGACATGCCTCGTACATCAAACCCACCAACCACATGCAGTACTTACGTTTCTCCAGCTCCCATCTATTCCACACTAAGAAAGCCACCCCATTCTCCCTGGCCCTCAGGTGTCAGCGCCTCAACACTTCACCTACCTCCCGACAGAACTACAACCTCCACCTACATCAAGCCTTGGTCAACTGTGGATATCCTTTCACCCTAGTCACCAAACAAATATCCCGAGCTGCCTCAAACACCTCCACCAAGAAACCTTCCACCAAGCCCCCCTACTTGTCACTCAATATCACCCCCCCCTCAACAAAATCAGACATACCCTACATTCCCTCCTCCTCATCCTCCACAGTGATCCCAACACCAGAAACATCTTCCCCAAGCCCAGATGAGGAAGGGGGGCTTATACCCAGGGAAACATCCACAGTCCTCAACCTCAGAATCAATAACCACTGCTCTTCCGCCCAAAACCTGGACTTTGCTGTGGCCGTGCATACCCACAATATCCCTTTCAACAACTGCTTCCAGGTAGCGATCATCCACACCTTACCTCTATCCACCAATGTCTCGGAATGTAATATATGGGAGAGGGCCTGCATATCAGCCATGAGTGCAACCACACCCCCTGGCCTGAGCAAAGCCACCCAGTAACGTTCCCTATCCCCACCCCTCACCTTCATCACTATCCCTTGTTCTCCTCACCACATTGCACCACCTCCAACATTCCACCCACACCACTCATAGTTTTCGACAGACAAGATAAAAAAATCAGGGTTAAAGCACAAATACACATTTTGTATGGTATTTAGGGTATATTAATGTGGCCCTAATATGAAGATTATATGTCATATGCAGTTTACAATGGTTTTAAACTTTTTTATATTAATACATGTACATGTATATAATTTCTATTACTAAAACACTTCCTGCAATGATAGTGCCAGAAAAATGAGTAGGGATACAAAGGGATGGCGGGAATATTTTCATGGGGTCAGACACGTTTAGTACACATCTAAATACCATACAAAAATGCATATTTGTGCTGGAATATAATTTATTTATCTAGTTTCTCTACCTTGCTTCTGTAGGGTAGACTGCTTGATTTGGAAGAGGGGTGTTCAGCTCCCCTACCCCTAGTCTAGTGCAGGGTGGCCACTCTAGAACCATCATAAAATTCAAGTATAATTCCAGGTTTTCAAGGCAAGCTTTCCAAAAATTCAAGGGTACAAGCAAATGTTTTCTCTATTTCAATCTTACGTATTACCACTTCACTCTCTCTCTCTCTCTCTCTCACACACACACACACACAATGATATCAATAATATAAAATGTCTGTTTGGTTCCAATGTACCCAAAAATTTTGATTCAATTAGATTACATGGTATGTGTGTGTGTGTGTGTGTGTGTGTGTGTGTGTATATATATATATATATATATATATATATATATATATATATATACATACCATGTAATCTAATTGAATCAAAATTTTTGGGTTCATTTGGGTATATATATATAAGTTTATTTTTTGGTTTTAGTAATAGAAATTATATACATGTACATGTATTAATATAAAAAAGTTTAAAACCATTGTAAACTGCATATGACATATAATCTTCATATTAGAACAAAATCAATATGCTTAAGTACTTTACGTAATTACTATGACATTATAGGGGTACACCTTTAAAAGTTCTAGTCAGAAAATCATTTTGTTTGACTCAGTTACATTAACAATAGATTTCTTTTGCAGACCATACTGAAGTGAACAGCTGGAAAGCAGGAGAGGTTTTGCAGAACAGTCCAATAAATAGGCCTAGGTAAGAAAAAGGCAGTTATTTTTTTTAAAAGAGAAAAGTCTCTTTTTTGGCATGTGTGCGTATCTACTTATTTTAATTTACAGATGACTCAATAAGCCTACATTGGTTGATGCAGTTAGAATATTTATTAATCAGTTGCATCTCTAATGTATGTGTACATCTACCCAGTGTGCAAATGAAAAGTTTGGATTTAAGAGATGTCATAAATTTCAGGATTCAGGTGCAAACAGGAAATTCATATATTTACAAGGGAATCTACTCTCTTTATGACAGTGGATAAATGCAAATTTCTATTAATATTGTAACAAAACAACATGATGATTCATTCACTTTTCTCACAGTAAATATATTTTTCAAGCATTCACTGTTGCCACTGCTGGTTTATACGAGGGTCACTATTTATATTTTGAGCCTTGGCAACACTGATTGAAGTTAGGCGCGATTTGACGTTTGCATGGAATTGTCTGGCATTATTGACCAAACAAATGTTTTGTCAATAGCTTCATTTGTGTTGTTTATGTTGCCTTGGAGATTGCGCGACAACAATAAAATGGCATTAACTCGTGAACATTTTCATGCGATGATTTTTTACGATTTTCGACGTAGATTATCAAGACATGAGTGCATCGATCAACTTACTTCCACGTTTGGCGATGAAGCCCCATCCTTTGCCACTGTGAAACGCTGGTATAACGAATTTAATCGTGGCCGCCATTCGCTCACCGATGAGATTCACGAAGGTCATCCAAAATCAGTTCTTGTTCAAGAAAACATTGATGCTGTGCAAAACCTAATACTGCAAGATCGTCATGTAACATACTGTGAGATTGAGGCAACCATAGTCATTAGTTCCACCAGCATATATAAAATATTACATGATCATTTAGCTGTGAGAAAGGTATGTTCTCGTTGGATCCCACACAATTTGACAAAAACTCAAAAAGACACTCGCGTCAATTGGTGCAAACAAATGCTCAATAAATACAATCGTGGTGCTTCAAAAGACGTATATAAGATTGTAACAGGTGACGAATCATGGATATATGCATATGAGCCGGAACATAAACAGCAGTCGACTGTATGGGTGTTTCAAGATGAACCCAATCCAACAAAAGTTGTTCGCGCTCGAAGCACATCGAAACAAATGGTCGCCTGTTTTTTCGGGAAAACTGGTCATGTGGCAACTGTGCCTTTAGAGGAACGTAGAACGGTCAACTCTGAATGGTACACAACAATTTGTTTGCCAGAGGTCTTTGGTCAAATACGGAAAACAAACAAATGCCGTCGGATCATTCTTCATCAAGACAATGCCAGCTGTCACACATCTCGTCTAACAACAGACTTTATGAACAGTCAAAAAATCGAATTGATGGGTCATCCGCCTTACAGTCCTGATTTGGCACCCAATGACTTCTTCTTGTTCCCGAATGTCAAGAATAAATTGCGTGGACAAAGATTTTCGTCGGCGGAAGACGCCGTTGATGCGTTCAAAAACCATATTATGGAGGTGTCTCAAGAAGATTGGAAAAACTGCTTTGACAAATGGTTTCGAACAAATGCAAAAGTGTATTGACCATAACGGAGAATACTTCGAAAAACAATAAAGCAGTTTTCAATGCCAAATTCCTGTTTTTTCATTGTTAGGCTCAAAATATAAATAGTGACCCTCGTACTGATTTTTAAAATTTTCCATGAATTGTTGCTGCATTTTACCACACTACATTAGCCATTTTCTCATTCTGCAATAAAGTTTACCATTTCTATAGAACTAGCAAAAAAAAGAAAAGTGTTCCCTTGTGCTTAGCACCATGCCATGAAGGCGTATAGGGGGTGTGGAGGTAACGCCCCACACTTTCTTGATCCGCTCGTGAGTGGGGGTGATGTGATGAGCACCACACCCCTGACCACCTTTACCCCCAGCGTTTCCCCCAGGTACCCATGTTATTCGACGCTGGGTGGGCACCGGGGCCGCTTCCAACATTAGAAAAGTTCCCGGATTTGAACGAAAAAAACACTGTTTCGTCACCAGGCTTGTCGGAAACTGTGAGTGGGCGGGATGCGTCGGGAGGGACGGAGGGACGAGATATGTTGGGAGGGTGGGATGAGGTGGGTTAAGGTAGGGACATTACTGGTTGGCCTTGTTCAGGCCAGGTGGAGTGGTTGCACTCATGGCCGATATATAGGCCCTCTCCCATCTTTTGCGAACAGAGGTGTTGGCTGGTTGGGGTAGGAGATGGATGATCGCTACCCGGAAGCAGTCATTGAAAGGGATGTTGTGGTGGTTGGTATGGACGGCAACAGTGAAGTCCAGGTTGTGGGTTGAGGAGCGGTGGTTATTGATGCGGAGGTTGAGGGCAGTAGATGTTTCCCCCAGGTAAAAATCATCACAGATGTTGCAGGTGAGGATGTAGATTAGGTTTGAGGCATGGCAGGTCCCCTTGGGATGAAGGGTAAATTTGCCAGTGGCCATGTGCACCTGGAGGGTGTGAGAGGTAATGAGGATGGGGCAGGTCTTGCACCTGGGGCGGTTGCATTTATGGGCAGGGGGGTGTTGGATGTGTGGTGAAGGAGTGTTGTGGACCAGGATGTTTTGGAGGTTGGGGGGGCGTTTGAAAACCACTCTGGGTTTGTCGGGAAATATGTTTTTGGTTTCAGAATCACTGTGGAGAATTGGGAGAAGAGAGTGCAGTGCAAGTAGGTTGGCATGAGTTAAAACGATATCATCTCAATGGGATGGACAGTACGAGGAATGCCATGCACTAATGGTGGACTTGATAGTGCAATGACATTCTTTGTGGACACATCCTCTTTGTATGTCCAAATCATCTCATCTATGTTTATCTATTCTGCCCATGGACACATATGGTGTGAGTAGTCCCAGGTTTGAATCTCAGTACAAATTTCAAAAATTTCGTAAAAAAATAAATGAGAACACATCATTATGAGAGCAATTAGGAATCCGCTTGAAAGGAATAGTAGCAAGCCAGGTAACCATGGCGATGGAAATTTGCTGCATTGGCCATGCATCTCCCAATAAAAAGCCACTTTGATGAGTCTTCCATGACTTGCAGGGTCATTGATAAATACCATTTGATAGGATATATACACCTGCTCTCCCCCCCCCCCCCAAATATCTCAAAATGTTGTTCTGTAAGTAACTGGAGTAAAACTCCTGACAAAAGTAATCTGAAAGAGACTGGTAAACTACAATGTAACACATGGTTGGTGTGGACGGCGACAGTGAAGTCCAGGTTGTGGGTGGAGGAGCGGTGGTTATTGATGGGGATTAACGTGAATTACATTAATCTGCTTGACATATTTGGATTTAAGAGTCTTAGTAATAGAAGGAAAATATTAGAACAGTTGTACTTGTATAAAACAATTAATAGTGTCTTAGACAACAGCTCCTTTGTCGGTCAAATACAATTCAATATAAGAAAAAATAATCTGCGTAATAGAAATATTCTAACTTCTAAAATTTCAAAAACTCAGAAATATAGAAACTCACCAATAAATAGAATGTGTCACAGTTACAATATCCTTGTTGCAAACAATCAATGTGTGGATTTTTCACTTCCATGAATAATAGATTCAGTGCTATAGAAACTCTGATAGAATATACCTAGGTAGATCGTTTAAAATAAATGTTACCATTTACAGTGTGCAATATTTGTGTATCACGTATAAACCTCTTGCCTAAATGTATGTAGATAAGTATATATATATCTCATGCGTTACGTATGTTGTATGTTATATGTATTGTACGTGAATGACTGAATATGTGTTTGTATATTTCCATGTAATTTCTATTGTATTAATCAAACACAGTGTACGCCTTCTGTAATTGGAGGTTCAATCCTCTGTAGAAGTGCAAAGCATAAATAAATAAATAAAAATAAATAAATGGTCAGTGGCATCTATTAATGACTTTGCATAGGATAATACTGATTGGTGAGTGATGTTCTATTAGTTACCTAAAAGCTAACCGCTTTATATTTATTTTACAAATAAAATATACTTTCGCACCTTTTGATATTTTCAAATATAGTGAAATGTAGTGGATCAAGGAAAAAATTCATATTCTCTCTCACTTGGAACTCATCAACTGATTAAAAAAATGTATCCTATTGTCCACCCAGTTCACAAGTAATATTAAAAATTTGATATTGTGCAACTTAATTTACATATTATTTAGTACATTATTTTAAATGTCAATTCAACTAATCATACAATTGGTAAAAAAAAAAGTATGCTGTCTTAACATTATTAAACATCGTAATTCCTATGCATAGAATCTATTTATAGAATTACAAGTAATATGACAAACTATTGTATTGTATTTGTTGTCCTTCAAAATGTACAGCACTTAATGTGTGAGCATTGTAAACATTATGTGTGTCCGTTTCAGATGGGTTCTTGCAGATTGGAGTGAGTGCTCAGTAACATGTGGCGAAGGCATGAGGACTCGTGTATATATTTGCAAGGAAAGAAACTCGATTCAAGAAGGAAAATGCACCAAGCCTCCTCCCCTTGCACACCTGGAGCTGTGTTTTGTTCACAACTGCAAAGGAAAAGAGAAAAAGGTAGAAAGAGTTCTTCTCTTTCCGTAACAATGAATCATTTGCCTTAACAGCCTGCTCAAATTCCTGATTATAATTTCGCAGGATTTGTTTCTTTTCCTCGGCAAGCAATTTTTAAATTAAATTCCACTTTGGGTACAAAGGAAAAAAGGTAGGATATATTTTGAAGTGGTACATAAACAACTGAGGATCATGGTGGTCCAGTTGATATGGCTTCGGACTGCCCATGGGAGACCATTGAAAAACTTTTTGTACCTAAACAAAAGTGGAGGGTGCACAATGTCACTCTGCCATGCCCTCCATGAAAAGAAATTCCTGGCTATGTTCATGACTTCAAGTACCCCTGTAACCACACTGTCCCATCAGCATATGAAATCTTTGGATCTGGTTATTTTTTAATCAAGATAGTTTTCTCTAGTAGGACCCTTAGTTATGGACATGAGCAATGGAGGTGAAGATGAATGAAATGAAATAATAATAATAGATGCCCTGCCTACTACATCCCCTCATCATGTCAAGGCTTCCCTACTGAAAGGGAGAAAAACAAACACACACACACACACATCATATATCCTGTATATACATAATTTTCAGTAGCATTTTTCTTTTGTACTTTTGTATAATACACCATTTCAGTTTGTTTGTTTGTTAATCTTTGCAATTTAATTCTAATGTAAGTCAGCATCAAAAGTATGCATTCATTCTGAATCATAAACAACAAAAAAATAAAGTAGCTAACACATGGAGAAATTATAATTTCTTAACATTTTGGTCTTTGTATCATGACTGTTGCTCTTAAAAAATAATAACCTTATAATTTGTAGTCATAGGAATGCTACTATTTTGAATAACACAAACTAGCTAAGTCACATGAAATTCTCTTCTCTAGAGGACTCCTCTACCACTCACTTCATTAATTACTCTTTAATGCTGAATTCCAATAATGTTATTACTTCATAAGTTTTACGTTATTCTTTACCTCCTCATTTGTTATTGCAGAGTTTCATCCAGGACATGGAAAAGCCTGCAGCAGCTACTTGGTTGACAGAGGGCAGCATGGTCGTTCAGCAATATAAGCAGAGCCCAGAAGAACAATGGCAAGTGCTGGAACAATCTTCTGCCGAAATCAACATGAAGGGAATTGAACAGCCAGGAGACAGCCTAAATTTTCGGGAGGATCACCGGATGGTAGAAGTGCCTGTCAGGAAGAACTCTCACCTTCACTCAGATACAAAGTCTATTCAGAGACTGAAACCTAGCATATACTCCACTACCAAGTCTCTGAAGAAGTCTTTTTGGACTGTAAAAAAACAAGGAACAAACAAACTGTCTGCGTTTAATCAGCAATCTGCAAGTCAAGGAAGATCAATAGATCAACATATCTCAAAACTACCATGGCCTACTTCGCTAAACCGGAATGCTCGAGTTTGGAGTAAGAATGAAGCTGAGGGAAAAATTGGCTCCAGAGATAATAGTTTGACATTAGATATTGCAAGGGGTAAAGAAATGTGGTTGAACCTTGGTAGAGGTATTAATTTTGTATATAATTTTAATTCTCAGAAAGAAAAAAATATTAATTTATTCAAAAATGAAAACAAAAATTTAGAACGATTCCACACTGAAAGAATGATCAAACATCGTGAGAAACGTTCATCAGATTATTCTGAATATGATGATGATATAACTCCTGAAGAAGAACTGATGAACATTGTAAAGGGCAATGATCCACAAGAGAAAAAGCTGGCAGAGATTGAAAAGCTCTTTAGCAGGGAAATAAAGCCAGACATCAACTATCAGGGGAAAGATCAGGACACTCCATTACACATAGCAATTCGAAAGAAAGAATTGAAAATTATTGGATTGCTGCTAGAAAAGAAGGCAAGAATTGACATAGTTAATAGTAGAAAACGAAGTTCATTGGACATTGCTAAACGTCTTGGTAGGGAGGATATTGTAGAACTACTACAGGAGCATGTACAAAAAGTAGTAATGATTTCAGAACACGGAAATGACGTAAATGAAAAATTGTACAAATTTGTTGAAGATTTTGATTACGTTTACGAAAGAACCTTATCTGAATTTTACCAGAATATGGAAAACCAAATGGAAAAATCACGGGAATGGGCTAAAATTAATAAAAAACTAATGGAAATAGGAAATATTAGACAAAGTGAAATAAATGCATCTCCTATCTTAGAAATTGCTTTTCTTAAAGAGGTTCTGTTAAGTTCAAGTATTTCACAGATGCCAAATGAGGTTAGGTACCTCACAAATCAGTTGTACATGTTTAAGGAAGAACCAAACAGGATCAAAGAGATGTTAATAAAATCTGGTATTGAAATCTTTGCAAACTTTGAAAGTCAATTTATTCATGTGAAAGCAGATGGAAGCTGGAAGAAAGCAATGATGAGACTCGCTCATGATGCTGTGAACAGAATTGTCAATTATTTTGAGCAAAATGTCGATGTGGAGTTTTCAGTTTCCTCCATTACCAAGGGAATTATTTTGGGAAAACCCAACAAACAAGTGCCTGCTTCAAGTGACTTTCTAGCATATAGTTTACAGGGGGAACAACCAATTGAATTAAACACTGCACAGATCTTTGATGCAGTAGGATTAATAATTGCAAAAGATGACGGCACTGGTTATAAATATTACAGCAAAAGAGACAGACTGAGCAACACTGCAAAATATGGCTATAGACACCTGTTCAAATGGGAATTGGGAGACAAAGAAGAAATTAATGCAAAATACCAAGAAGAAAATCCTTCTGAAAATGTATACAGGTATATTTTAAAGTCAGATGATGAATTATTAGGGAAATTAGAAAGAGAAATGTGCAAAGAAATTAAGAAAGTTGATTCAAAGTTGATGGAAGAATGGTTTGTAAAAAATTTTCAGAGAGAAAGTGATCAAATGAAAAAATATTCCGAGAAGCATTTCACTGTGCTAGTGGAATATGTACAAAACAATCTTGATAAGCTAATGTATTATATTCAAAACAATGAAGATAACATTATAAAAGCATTTAATAAATTGCGATTAACTGACGAGGAACAGAAAGAAAGTAAATATGTGCAGCGAGCATCAGATTCTCTAGATGGACAAGGTTTCAAGAAGCAGGAAATTTCTGATTCACTCCTGACATTTGAAAGGAGACCAGGGACTTCTGGCATGAGTGGCCAAATTTATGAAATTGAGCTTCTAATGTGGTTTCTACTACAAGGAATAAATATGAGAAGAAGTCGGCAAATAGAGTACTTTTGGATGGCTACAAATGTGAAAGAAGCTGGTGATTTTGATGACATAGTATTTAAGTATCAATATAAAGACCAAAACAAACTTAGAAACACTAAAATATTATTTCTGCAAGCTAAGCACAGAGAACACCCAGAAAAGGAAAAACTCACTGTTGACAAATTGCTTTCAGAGTCTGAGAAAGGTGACTTTAGTTTAAAGAAGTATTTTACATCATACCGAAAAATTAAGGAACACTTTTCAAAAGAAAGTGCTGACCCTATATTTGGGAGCAACTTTGAAGATACAGAAATAATAATTTATACTAATGCTCATTCAGGTTTTAATTTAAAAAATAAACTTGTTACAAAGGTAAATTTGCATGGACATGATATTTTGCATTCAAAGAAAGTAGATTATTTCTACAAAATAAGCTTAGATCCAAACAATGCTGAAGAAATTATGAAAAAATTTCAGTATTCATCAGATTGCAGAAAACTTGCAAAAGACTTAGTAGAAGCTGTTACATCATCAAAGGGTGTTGATGTTGATAAAGGTGTTTTGAGAGTGTACCATGATTTCTTGGCAAAAGAGATTGTGGAAAAATCAAAACTAGGGGAAGGAAAATTAAGGGGGAGTTTCCTAAGTGATGAAAACAAAAGCAATTTCAAAACTGCCTTTCTAGAGGAAATGAAAAATAAAGTTGAATTCACAGGAAAATCGGGAGATGAGATAAAATCTTATCTTAGCATGAAAAAAATAAAATTACCGAGTAGTTTTGGAAATATTAAAGAAAAAGCATTAAAGCCAATGGTACCAAATGATATTGTTACAATGGAGGAGATTAAGGATTTTTTTAACAAATTGAAGCTGTTTGTAAGTCAACCTGATGCTGAAAAATTAGAAGATGTTCTGAAAAATAAAATCAAGATGACTTATAAAGTGGAAGAAAATGACATTGGTACAATTTTTGCCGATGTCAAGGGCAAAGTGGAAACATGGTGGAAAGGGGGTACTTCATATATTACAGAAAGCAACACATTCTTTGAAGATTCAGCCAAAGTATCAATTTGGTTTGATGTGAAGACACCAGCAAAGTTGTTCACAGGAAGAGAGCAAGAATTGAGTGATTTACATAACACAATTCGTCAAAGCTCTAAAAAGTTAACTGTAATATCACACATGACATCAATTAGTGGATTAGGCGGTATAGGTAAGACTGAGTTAGCTAGGCAATATATTCAAAAGTACAGCAGAGATTTCTATGACAATAATGTTATCTGGATTAATGCTGAAAGTAAAGTAACGCTAGTTGAATCATTCAGTAGACTGGCTAAGGATAAATTAAGTATTAGTACAACAGATGCAAATGGTAAACACAAGGATATCAAATCTATTGTTGAGGAAGTGTACAAGTTTTTCAATAAGAGAAAATCGTTATTTGTTTTTGACAATGCAGAGAAAACCGATTTCTTAAGTAAATTTTTGCCACTTTATGCCTTAACACCTGATGCTACTAAGCCTTGTATTTTGTTCACTTCTCGTAACAGAGAATTGGAAAAAGGGATTGAAGTTATAAACCTCAATGAATTAACTCTAGAGGATGCAATAGAGTTTGTGAAAAGGGGTCTGAATATAGTAGATCAATCAGAAGATGAAAATATAAAAAAATTGGTGGAGAAAATACAACGATTTCCATTAGCTATTCAACAAGCTATAGCATATATAGAAGATGAAAAAGTTACAGGAGATTTCAGTATAAAGGACTACTTGGAAGAGTATGAGAAAGAAACTAAGAATTTACTCGACACAGATGTATTTAAAGGAATTGATAATGATTATGCTAGGACAACGTTTACAACTTGGAAAATTACAATTGATAAAATATCAAGTGACAAAAGTTGTGGAGACTTAGCTATAAAAGTTCTTAATATTATTGCTTATATATCTCCTGAAAATGTGAACAGAGAACTGTTTCTAGATTTAGCAGAAAATGATGAAAAACGTTTGAAGTCTGCAATTCGTTTACTTGTGAAGTACTCAATGGTGAATGGTGAGAACAAACAACGTACATTAAGCATTCACAGGCTGGTTCAAGAGGTGACAAGGCTTGAACTGAAAGGAAAAGGAATGGAAGAGGAGCATTTGTGGAATATTCTGGATTTATTTGGTGGAAAACTTGAGGAAGAAAATGCAGATCATGCAGTGTCTGCATGGAATCATGCAAGTAAATATAATAGTCTAGTGAAGGAATTCAGTATTCTGCCAAGTCACATTATTAAGAAATTGAATGAGAGAGGAAGGTACGAAGAAGCTTACGTATTTGCTGATAAAGCATTAGAGCTGCTGAAAACTGTTTTAGATGAGGATCATCCAGACTACTTGAGCACCAGAAACAACATGGCATTGGTGTTACAAAACCTAGGAAAATATCAGAATGCATTAGATATATTTGAAGAGGTTTTTCAAAGAAGAAGAAAAATCTTAGGACCAGAAAATCATGATACCTTGAGTACAGAATATGATATGGCAGAAACATTAGATAGTCTTGGCAAGTTCGAGGAAGCACTAAAGATTTACAGAAATATTTTGGAAGTGTGGAGAATAACTTTAGGAAAAGATCATGTATTTACTTTGAACACTGAAAACAATATAGCTATGATATTATCACACCAAGATAATTACCAGGAAGCATTAGAAATATATCAGAGAGTTTATCAAAAGAAATCTGAAATATTAGGGTTCACACATCGAGATGTATTAACTACTCAGAATAACATGGCAAGTGTTCTGAGCCATCTGGGCAGGGACGAAGAAGCCGTGAAAATATCTGAGGAGGTTCTTCAGGGAAGAAGAGATGCATTAGGCAGAGATCATCCACATACATTAAGTACACAACATAGTTTGGCCTTGTCTCTGATGAACCTAGGAGAATACACAGAAGCATTGAATATGTTTGAGGATATTCTACAAATGCAGGAAAAGGTGCTTGGCAATCATCCAGGTACCTACCGAACCCTGAATAGTATAGCTGTTTCATTCAGTAATCTAGGTAAATATGAAGATGCTGTTATATCTTATACTAAGGTTCTGGAAAAGCAAAAATCTCTATTGAGTCCGGACCATCCTATGGCATTACAGACTAAGGCCAATATGGCCTTTGCACTGGACAAACAAGGTAAACATCAGGCAGCTTTAGAAATCTATCGTGAGATATTGGAGAAACTTGGACCTAATCTGTTTAGTACTTCTGTCATACAAGGAAACATGGCACGTGTACTACACAATCAGGGCAAATATGAAGAAGCTTTAAATATACTATACAAAGTTTTTGAGAAGCAGCACAAAATGAGTCCAGATAACATTTACACAACAATCACCCAAACAAACATAGGAAGAGTGTTGAAGGATCTCGGAAAACACAAAGATGCATTAAAAGCTTATCAGGCAGTTTTTGACAAGCGGGATATTCTGGGAACAGACCATCCAAGAATATTGACTGCAAGATATGGTATAGCTGAAGTGCTGGAAGAGCAAAATCGATACAGTGAGGCTCTTGAAATATTCAAAGAAGTGTATGAACAAAGAAAATTAAAATTAGGAGATAATAACCCTGATACCAGAGCAACGAAAGAGAAAATAGAGCTATTGTCTGAACGCCTCTTGCAGTCTTTAAGAAATGTACACGTAGACGTACTACCACCTACAGATTGCTTACCTGGCACAAGTCACAGGGCGAAAAGAGAAGCTGAGAGTGCATGTATAATCACATGGGAAGATAAAGATGAAACTAATCAGCAGAAAGAAGAGTTTGGAGAATTGTTGAAAGTTAGAGTTGACAACAACAAATTTTTCAATTATATGAACAATGCACCACTAGGAGAACAAGATCATTTAATTGCATCTGCAGCTCCAAGACCAGAAATGTTTATGATTTCTAAGAATACATTAATTAAAAATTTGAACAGACTGGGAATAACATCAAATGTGATTATGCATGGTATGATAGCCAAAAATGTTGTGGCTGGTTTTATAAATAGTGACTATCAGAGCATTGCTGTCAACATAGGATTCATTGCAGGGGGCTTAGGGTTTGCCAAGATTGCTGAGATATCATCTATTAGAGGGGTTCAATTGACATCAGAAGGGAAATTATTGATTGGCAGATCTTTACAAGTTGCGTCACCATTTCTTGCTCATGGAGCTTCAGCCTTTGTAGTCTATGATTTAATAAACCAGGTGAAAGGATTTGAGCATGGAGTCCCAGAAGCCTTTGTTGGCATAATAGGAGATAGTGTGTACCTAGGTGTTGATGTTATCCAGATTGGAATAGAGATTGCTGAAACCTTTGGGCTTTTAAAAGGAATCTCCTCTGTTACAGGCCCTATCGGAGCTGCTGTTGGAGCCACGGTGTTTGTGGGTACTAACATTTACATGGCAGTCAAAGCTGTTCATAGAACTGATATTATTATTCAGTTGACCAGAGAAGAGAAAATTGTAGAATGTTTACGAGCCTTTGTGGGTTTGAAACCAGAAGACTATTTACAAGAGTTGATGCAGGAGAAGATTGTTAACAATCAGTTATTGAAACGAGGGCTTGAGCTGATAAAACAACATAGTTACGTGCAAAGATATGTTTTTCCTGCAGGGAAGTCACTTGTAGATTCCTGTACTGAAGAGCCTCAGGACTTAACTGATTGTACAAATATTACCTCTGATGGTAAATGTCCTGCAACAGATGTAAAACCTGATTCTGCAGAATGTAGAGGTAGGTTTCAATTGCACTTAGACAACACAGCAGTGCTCAACCGGAAAAGAGCAGGAATAAAGTGGATCAGAGCAAAACCAGACAACCCTAGTGGAGGATATTTATTCTGCTTGCCTCACGGAAATTATGAATCAGGTCTAGATAATGTTTCTTACTTTTGCAGGAGTGCCATTGGTGTCACTGACCTATCTTCGAATAAGACAGGAAACTATACTCTCATTGATCTAGGAAAAGGTAGTGATTATGCAGAAGGCTTCGAAGATTCTCCTAACATCTTCATGGTCAAAGATGGGTTTAAAAAGTATTATGGAGGGAGTAGAGATGACATGTTTATTTTGGAAGGGAGCAAAATAAAAGGTTATTTATCTGGGAGAGGTGGATTTAACACATTAGATATTTCCTTCTTTGCTCCCGAGGAAGAATGCATTTATGCAAAGTTACATTTAGGTAGAATTGAGGATTGTAACAACAATACCTTTCTAAACGTGAGTGGAATACATAAATTCATAGGTAGAAAGGGAAGGGGAGAAGAAGTGATAGTTGCATGCAACAGTGTTAGCAACAATATTATCTTTATTGACTGTCAAGGAGGAAGACCAGGCACTCTGGATTACATTCTTATAAGTGAGAAAGATTGTGTTTATGAAATGCAAATATTGTTAAGATCAAACACTGTTATACATAACTTTGCGTTAAAGGGAAATTTTTATTATATAATTCCACAGGACCATGGTAGTGCTACAATAGATTTCAATAACTCTACTGAACTGTTATCCAATAATATTTTCACATTTTTATATGAACCTGCAGACATACAGAGGGTTGAACTAAGGAATTCTGATGCACCTAATGAGACTTTACATGTAATCACAATCATCTTTTCTTCCATTCTAGATGAAGAATATAATGTAACAATATCTGCTGCTCCCAATCCTTCTTATAGACTAGGAGAGGGTGCAGAAATAAAAATAGGAAATGAAGGCAATTGGTATATCCTTCAAAACACTAATCAGTCTGTTGAGAATATTATAAGCAATTATCTTGTGTTGGCAAACAGATTGAACAAAGCTTCTTTTTTCATACAATCCCTTCCAACAAATGAAGCTGTTGCAATAGGAAATGAAAATACAGAACTTTTATTTAACAATCCACTGTGTAGAACTCACCTAGTGGGCAATGGAAGTGGACATATATACACCATTGTCTTTGAAGGGGAAATATTACAAATTCATAAGCTGCCATTGCCAGAAGTAACAATTTATGAATTTAATCTGAGAAGTTCCTTAAATACTCTTGATTTGAGATATTTAGTACAAGGCATTAATAAAAATTTCTCAACAGAAATTTTTCAACTACAGATTTTGAATTATGAAAATGATTTGTTGTTAAAAGGAACTGCAAATGTGGAACTCCCAACAAAAGATTCATCTGTGAATATGAAAATGGGACTTGAGTATTTTACTGTTAGGCTCAAAGATGGGCTCTATTGGTTTAAAAGCATTCATGTGGTTTTGCATAAAGTACCTATGGAAATCAAGCTTTATAAAGATAAATGGAGTTTAAAACCTATGCCTTTAAAATTTAAAGATGAAGAAATTATTGTTATCAAAGATGATGATATAGAACAAAACAATGAAATAGTAGTGCTCAGAATGATCGGAAATTACACCTTTCTTCGTGACAGTGACAGTGACTTAATGATAACAAATGCTTTTGATAACAGTATTGCTGAAAATAGTTTGTGTACCATAGTATTCAGTAACTTCTATAAATCACCAAAAATGATAACTTTAATTTTAAAATTCAGTGACAAGAATGTCTATCTCAGTGATCAAATCCAGGAAATAAACACTGCAAGAGACATTGATACTATGAATGAGGAATACAATAACCAAGTATACAATGGCATTTTTAATCGTACAAGGAGTGAAAACAATGATGTTAGTTGAACAACTGTATGGATCAAAAAAGGTTGTCGAGTAACTATCAATTCAAGAAATTATATGATGAGAGAAAAAGAATGACAAAAGTTTTATCAACATGATAAAACCAGAATAAATTGTTCACAAATGAGATTTTTTCAGACTTTAAGTGGAGTAACCTTACACGACAAAATCAGAAGTGAAGAAATCCAAAATAAATGGAATGTCAAAGCAATGGTGGAAAAAATTAAAAATGATCAGTCAAACAAGGGGAATCAACATGTTCTGAGGATGCCAGCCAGATAGCTGCTTGCCTTGAAAATTATTAAATTACAGGCCAAATGGAAAAAGAAATTTAGGAAGACCATGTTACCGATAAAATAATCAATTTTTTTAGTCACATAATGAGCTTTGGTTACCCAGACCTGCAAGAGAAAGAAGAAGAGAAAACGTAAAACATCTGTGTGCCAAAAAAAAAAATCAAAAAAAATCCGTGAAGCATGGCCATATATAGTAAAAAAAACCTTTTAGGGAGAGGTTCACCCATAATTAGTTCTACACTAGTGTTTTATACAGTCAATGTGCTTTATACAAGTATGTGCTTTATGGGACCAAATATAGGTAAAATCTATATACTGGGGAAGGTGGGTGGGGGTGGGGTGAGAGTAACATGCTAAGAAGCCAGATTAAAACTTATCCAACAACACAGAGAATTTTAAAAAAGGTTGAAAACTGAGTTTTAGGGAAATCATTAGGGAATTTTTAGCCTGCACTAGGAACAAGACTGGAAAGAGGACAGTAAGAAGTGAAAGTGAAGAGGTCACAGTTGAGCTGTAATTCCAAGAATGAAGCCTGCTTCGCACAAGTTTCAGAAATGCCAAATATTTCAAAATTCTGGCTCAATTGTCCCAAGAAAGTTCTCTCGGCATTGTCCCTGTGTTGTATTTTTGTACAACTCTGATTAAGAATTTGAAAATGAGTTGCCAGTATGGTTTCTGAACTTGCATCAATCCAATATGCAAGATGTTTCAGGGGTTTTTAACCCTTTATATATGAACATGAAGTTAATACATTTTAGTCTCTTGGTTGTTTTTCAAGCCCTATGAAAGAAAAGAAAATTTAGTCTGGGTTATTTTTTAAAAAAATCTGTTCGTTTCTTCACTTCTTTAGATTAAAAGTTTTGTGGAGTTTGTTTTGAACAATTTATGCAGCTAGGCTAATTGAGATTGGATACAGCATTTAATGCACGATTCAAACCATTGAAACTGAACCAAGGGCTTTTGTTCACAATGCAAAGTTAAGCGCTGATTAATTGTGGCATTGATAATGATGATGGCCTAATGAGAGAAAAAAACAAACTCAAGAAAGCAAATACATGAAATGGAATGGCAATAAGAAATATTATTGGAAAATTAATCCAGTGCTTTGAAACTCCATGGAATAATGCTGCTTTGAGGGCTAAAGCATGTGTGGTTTTTCAATGGGCAATCTCTACTCCCATTGCACTGTTATTTGTCTTTCAAGACCAGAGCCTGCTACTTCTTTTCAAATAGCAATTGTCCCCATGATGCTGGGTCAACACTGGGTTCCTACTGGGGATCAAACTCAGGACTGTTCACATCAAAGGTGAAAGTGTTAACCATCTCTGAGACATGTACTAACATTATCTCCTTAGAGAATAGGCATAAATCCCTCATCTTCATTCTTCTCCAAAGGGCATGCCAAGTGTCTAGACTACCAGAATTGATATCTTGGTAAAGAATGATACTAGCTTGGAGATAAGATTCTTCCAGGCATTCTTCAAGAACTTTTCTTTATTTTTTATTTTATTTTTGTATTTGTAAGCCAATAGTATGTTTAATAGAAAGGATATATTTTTTACAACTTTATAAGACTTAAAAGGAAGAATTTGTAATGAGAATACTCTATATGTGTAAATTGTATTTCGTTCTGTTAGAGTTTCTTTGTTTGATTTGTTGCTTTAAGTTCACTTTATGCACAGAAAGGCTAATCGGTACTGACCTACAGTTTAAAGTGGAATCCAAACCACTATGTGCCTCCACCAGATATTGAACACGGGACCCCTTGATTACAAGCATTACCACTATGCCAGTGGGGAGGCCCCATACTGTTAGAGTGTAATAAACATTACACAAAAGACTAATACAATTAATATGGCATTAGTTTAAAAAAGTAAACCTTTTGGGAATTTTATTTTAATTCTATATAATTTCTGTATAATTAAGGCCTTCCACAAAATACTTTGAGAAGAACACATGCATCTGAGAACTCATCTTGTTCAATAGCAGTTCTAAGTATAAATTTATTTTACTCTTTCACTTCCTTTGATTGATTCATTTGCTTTTATTTTACTTCGCCTTTTGTGCCACTTTTGGCTAATTTGCGAAGATGGGGATGAGTGATATGATGAAATTGATGAATGGATACTCACAAACATCCATGCCCAGGCCAGGATTCGAACCTGGGACCCTTGACATTGTAGCACAATGTGCTAACCACTCCACCACGGGGGCTGGCTCACTTCCTTCAACAAGCCATTTTAAATTAAAATATAACACTTTACTTTAAAAGTGTTATATTCTGCCTCAACAAGGTTGGATTGTCAATATAATGTCACAGAAATGATAAATTATGTGACTAAAAATATAAATAAATAGACAAAAGAACTGGGCTAATCAGCTTATATACAAGACACCAACAACCTGCAAATATATTACATATGTGAGAACGTGATGGACATAACTCCAATTTATCAAATTTACAGGAGAGAGGAAACAATGTATTCTTAGGAATATGTCTGACTCTTTAAAAAAAAATCCATAAATTGGAGATAAGTGACTACTTTATCGCTAAGGAGAAGAAATGGATATACCTTGATCTGACTTCAAATCAAGCTCTTCGAAAGAGATAGATTAAAAAACCCACAGAAAACCAAATTTTTGGAGTTAAGTTTCTCTGATTCTCACACAATGATTAATCTTATCATATTGATGACTAGATTATTTGTGGTAAATAAAATTTTAATTTAAAAATGGACTACATTTTGTGTTCAAATTCAGTATGTAAAGTAGCAGTGCTGTAAATAAAACTTCAAATTTGATTTAGAAACTTGGTATTCTTTACATGATATAAAAATTTCTACCCTAATACTCACATTGATGACATTCACCTTCTAACACCTATTCGACCATGGGCTAACTAACATCCCCACCTTGGAATTTCTCGGATTGCTTTTAAAGTTGTTTTTTTTTACTTAAGGTACATTTTGCAATTATTTGCCACAATCAAGTTGCAAGCAAATATACCAAGGCCAATTTAAAAGTTTGTGGCATGAAGTTTAAGAGATCAATGAAATAAAATCAATTAATTTACCCCAGTTGTTTTCATTTTTGATTGATCATACTCAATGATGCAACATATGGATACACGTTGTACCGAAGACTCTCCGGAAGTAGTCCACAGTATACAAAAGATAAGAATTTTGCCAAAATGGTGGCGCTGTTTCATCTTCAGGAAAGTGTAATAGCAAGATGTGCTTAAAAAGTAGAAAGCAAGTTGCACTCTAAGTAGATATGGGTGGGTGGAGTTCATGCCATTTGTCACAATAATATCATTTATATACTCGTACTTTGGATCAAATAACCTTGTGAGGATGAATTGATGTTCCCCATTATCCAATTGCCGTTGATATAATATTACCTATGGTTGTTATTCACAAATTTCTAGCTGTCCAACGTGTTCTGTTCTTTTAGTTACACACTAACTAAAAGAACTATTTATTTTGCCATAAATAATTACCATATTTGCCAGTATAAGATGCACTTTTTTCCTTTAAAAATACCTCTGAAAAACAGGGTGCATCTTATACTCTGATACTCAGTTTTTATTACATTCATTTCTGGAAATTTTCTGGTCTCAGTGAGATGATTTCCTTGTGGTGTGCGATGAAGACTATTAAAATGTATTCTTCCCTAGTTAGATTAGGTAAATTATTTGTTGAAATTAGACCTCAATATTACTTTATATTTGAAATACTGTAAATTAATTATAAATTCAGTGATACAGATTTTTCCTAAAAAAATGTGTTTCTTATACGCCAACAAATACAGTACATTTTTGGTGCTGTAAAACGCTTTTTAAGTTTTGTGTACAGTCTATATGTTCCATTAGCAATCATTAAAAGTCACATGACACGAGCTTTTAGATCATCCTCTGTATGTTAAGATGCAACTTGATTATGTTGATTCAACTTCATGGTGACAATTTTTTTTAAATGTATTTTATATTACATCATCCAGGAGACCAAGGTTCAATTTCCAAGGAGGGTGATTTCTGGTAAGAATTTTTCGACAATGTTCCTGCATAAAGTGACTTTGGGGTTCACCCAGCCTCTAATAAATGGCTATGTGGGAGGTAAAAGTGGCTGACGCAACAAAAATTTTGGGGCCACATTCTGATGATGCGACCGTTCAATGTCTGAGGGTAATTTCTTGCCTTGGGGTTTATACTGATGAAACAAGGTGTTTCCCATTCTTATTCATTATCTTGATTGTAAAGCAGGGGTTTAGAGAACGAAGTTATTTAGGGTGTCTACTAGTCAATCAAGAAAGTCGTGAAAATCAAGAATAAATAAAGAAAGTAAGTCAAGAAGTCAATAACAAGTCAAGAAATTATACTTGTAGTCAAAAAATTGTCCTATCAAAATGACTGATTAATGGATTTAGTTTATTTTACTTAACTTTTCTGCCCCTTTGGCTAGTCGCAAAGATGAGGATGAATGAAGAGACAATCACAAACATATAGGGACGACAACACGAGCCCCACATAAGATTATACTGGCTTCGAGTCCCAACGCCAGAGCCTCGCTAGTCTGCAAAATGCAGTCCAGCATGCATTAATAGATAAAATAGGTCTAAATCTCTTGTTGTATACTGCTGTAGTTTTCATTTTAACCAGCCTTTTGGTAGGATTTTCTCATTAAATATTATTTTCTTAATTGCTTATTTCCAACTTAACCCTTATTTATTCGACCCCTACTTAGGTAAACAAAAACGAAAAATAAATGTAAAGAAAAAATCCTGAAAAAATCAAGAATTTTGGATTTGTTATTTTGGTAGACACCCTGTTATTCAACTAAAACTACCCAAGATGAAACTTCTGGAACTATTTTAATTACGGTAATTGCTGAATATTTGTTTGCCATTACAGGTCATAATGCAAAGGTTGAGAGACTACTTTCATTACCATCAGCACAACGGACTCGAAAGTTGCTTTTTTTTATAAAGTCTGTAAGAAGTTAGGTACTGGTCCATATAATATCAAAGAGTTTGACTGTCCAGTCTCTCATAAATATATTTTGACTAAACCTGAAATTTTGGGAAAAATTGGCTCCTCTGAGAAGTACCGTTAAACCAGGTGCATTGTTTAGTATAATTACAAGTTTGTAAATTTTGAATTAAAGAATTCATTAAGATTTTTTTTTTTTTACTGAAAAGTGTCAATTTTAAATTACTCTCTAATGTGTTCTATAGAAATATTATTTATTGCGAATGTTTTGTGTCCTACAATTTGACTCAATGTCTTACATTTTGGAACATTATGTCCTACATTTCCCTCATAGCGATCTGGTAACCCTACCAATATACATAGCTAGAGTCCCAACTGTGACTGTGTGTGAATGAAGGACGGGGGATTAGTTTGAAATATACAACAGGTATGTGCAGATAGATTGAGTATGTTTAATGTATCCATCTGTATGTATGCATGTTACTTTTGACTTTATGTAAATTGCAGGTGAAGATAAGTTGGGCAACAGAAGTACCAAATAACTTGACAACTCAGTGAATTTGTGAGTTACTACACAGTAAAGTATAATCATGCTTGTTATCAGTGATGCTTGTTCAATTGCAATTCCAGAGATAACCAAATCCTCAATATTCAGTAGAAGCCTACATTGCGCCTGTTCCGAAAGTCGCACGAGTTTAACACGTTAAACGAGTTATGGTAACTGGCTGTCCCATAAGTGCTTCCATGCTTTTCGTGAGTTTCATTATGCTGTCCCAAAAGTCGCATTCCGTGTGTTTCGTGGAAAAACGAGGTTCACCAAATGCACGGGCCAGGAGGCTGGTTTATTCCGTGAGAAACGTCTGCTCCTTGCAGACAAAGTGCGTGCTGATGGATTCAAACTGCACTAGTTCGGAAAATGTATTATAATTTTAAGAGAGACCAATATGAAGCAACATGCACAAGATGAGTATGGCTTGACCGTTCTTAGAATGTGATTAAAATGAATAACAGGGTCCACAGTAGAGTTTAATTTTGCCATAAGGACATTCCTTCCACTGACGCCATGCGAAAACTTTCTGTAAACAAAACGTTGCGCCTGCGCTTTCCCCTAGTGTGTCACATAAGTCTGTAAAATAACTGGTTTCACCAGATTCACGAGCTCAGTTATTTTCGTTGAATGCGTTCATTTTGTTAAGACTTTCGGAAAGCACCCAATGTATATACAGAGAGTGAGTGCAAACATTAACTTAAACAGGTGTTTAACTCCAGCTATCATAAATAGCACATTATGCACTGATAAGTTGACAATGCATGACGTTACATCATCTATGCAGCTCTATCTTTTAGAAAAATATGCACAAAACTTTTTTATAAGATTTGAAGGTTGTATTGTTTCAGATAAATTTCCAAAATTTGTTATAATTCACATTAAAGAAACAGTCTTTTTTTGCTACAAACTAAAAATCACAACAGAAATAAATTACCTAATTTGAAACAAATATGCTACATGGACATAAATGAATCCATCAACCTGTATAAATATAGTTTAAATCTTACAGTAACAAAAACAAATGTATTCTTTAACATTTCTAATTGATCTAATGAAATAGATTATAAGTGTACAAAGCAAGAATAACTTAAAACTATTCAGTATTGATCAAAACAACAAGGAAATGAAAAATATTAATGTTAAATAGATTATCCATTAAGTCTGTAGACTCAATATCAAAGCTGTTCCTCGTTTGATCCAGTGGTCTGCATTTTCTTTGCCACTCTTTAAATCAACAGCCACAACAAATGAAGGTCGACCAGAACCTCCAGCTCGTATCGGGAAAGAATAGCAAGGGCAATTGTACAATCCTGAAAAGCAAGAAATACATCATTAACAGACAACAATACATCATGAAAATTATGTAAAACTAACATTGAATTTCTACTCCAAAATCTTTTTCTCTCTCCCCCTCCTTTCTCTCCCACACATTCACATGCAAAGTAATCAATGACGATAATATTGTAATAATCTAATATTTGGTAAGCATCAATCAAGTATATGTAAATTGTGTAAAGCAATCCACCAAATTTTATGCTTTTATGGCTACCAGTTACTAAGTAATCAGTGGTTATTGATCGTTGCCTTATTCGGGCAAAAAAAAAATACCAATCAAGACAATTTATGTTTCATCAAAATTGCATTATTTTCTTCTTTAATATTTTAAAAGATCACAATTGTAAGTTAAGTAGATAGTTTCTAAAATGTTGATAAGATTAGATAGATAAGTTTGAATCTACAAAGTTTTTTGTATCTACAAAGATAATCCAAAACACATTCCCACCTCGCCGGCCTCCGTGGCAGAGGGGTTAGCAGAGCATGCTATGATGTGATGCCAGAGGTCCCAGGTTCGAATCCCATCCTGGGCCCCCCTCCATGTAGGACTGCCTTGACGGGGCGAGGGGGCTTAGTAGGGAGGCCAATTTCATCTCATCATTTCACCCATTCTTCACATCCATATCTCACGTTTTTCACCATTCCATCACGTCATTCATCTCCATATCTTTGACCTCCCTCTAAGAAACTAAGGTAGGGAGGTCATTTTCATATCATCATTTCACTCATTCTTCACATCCATATCTCACGTTTTCACCATTCCATCACGTCATTCATCTCCATATCTTTGACCTCCCTATAACTAAGGGTCCTGCTAGAGGAGACAACCTCGATAAAAAACCCCTATCCCAAGGTGTGAGTTGCACGTGCCGATGGGACAGTGTTGGCTGCAGGGGTAGGTGCAGTCGCGAACGTGGCCTCGGGGATTTAGGTTTGGTCCTCGAGTAGCCTCCATTTTTGGGGGTAGGCCTTCCTCGGCATAGAGGGCATGTCGAGGCGACAATTTATGGACCCTCCACTATAACAAAATTTTGTATATGGGTACAAAAAACAACTCAAACGGGGGGAAACCCCCAAAACGAGCGCGGCCTTCGAGCCCGCTTCAGTTAGTGGAAAAGACAAGTAACGTGCCACGTTATCTTGTGATTAGTATAGTGCAGAAGACCGAGAGTAACGATGAATCTGCAACAACCAAGAAACATGGAGCTGCTACATTAAAGGACTTGTCACCATTTCTGATCAAGAAACAGCTAGACTACGCCGCTGGTTCAGATGTACCAGAAATAAAAAAGCTGCGAAACGGGAGTCTACTGATCCAGACCAGCACAGATCGCCAGACAAACAACCTTTTAAAGCTAAGATCTTTGGGCGACTTTCCTGTTAATGTTGAACCTCACCGTCAACTTAACAGTAGTAGAGGTGTGATTCGCCACTGGGATCTGCTAAATGCTGAGGAGGAAGAGATTCTTGAAGCACTCTCAGACCAACATGTGACCGCAGTGCAGCGAATAAAGACTCGTAAGTCCGGAGAACTAGTACCAACTGCTTCACTCATAGTGACGTTTCAAACGACCATTCTCCCAGATATTGTACGGGCTGGATATTTGAGACTCAAAGTCCGTCCGTACATCCCTAACCCGATGCGATGTTTCAAATGCCAGCACTTTGGGCACACTCAGCCTTCCTGCAAGGCCACTACCGCCCTTTGTGGTAAGTGTAGTAAGCCTGATCATGGGACCGAACCTTGTTCTTCAGGTCCCAAATGCATTAACTGCCAAGGCGAGCACCCAGTCTGGCATCGTGACTGCCCCTCTTTCCAACAAGAGAAGAAAATCAGAGAGTTGGTTGTCACAGAGAAAATATCTGCTGGTGAAGCAAAACAACGTCTCCGTGATAGTATATGCACCACTTTACCTGTGCCATTCGCTACAGTTGCTGCAGCTGCTCTTACCCGTCGCAGTATAGGGGTACAAACCAGCGACGTGTCCACGCAAACAACAACGCTTCCCGTAGTAGCTCGCCCTGCTTCGAGGAAACCAGCAACCACTCCTCGCTCCACAGAGAAGAAATTCAAGCAGGTACATAGTAAAGAATACTTCCTCAAATCTAGTAGCTCTCCAGTGAGGGTGGCATCGACCACCCTGAAACTTAAAGCTCAGCTGAAAGCTGCCCGGCGGGCGCTAAAAGCACCTGCCCCCACTCCCCCTTCATCCCCTTCGCCCTCTGTGTCCTTACCCGAGGACATGATACAGGACGAAGCCGCGGATGAAGTATTTATCAAGGTGACAGGGCCTAGAAATAGAGTACGCCTTAAAAGGTAACAATCTTACCTACAGATATGGCTTATTGTCTCCAATGGAACCTTAACGGTTTCCGAACGCATCTCGAGGAACTGCAAATTCTTATATCTGAATTTGACCCTGCCATCATATGTCTCCAAGAGACACATTTTCGTCCGGGTGAGTCAGCGATTTTGGACGGATGCACGCTTTGCCGCACCGACAGGCTTCCTGAGGGTCGTCGTGCACACGGTGGTGTTGCAATCGGTGTTCGAGATACCATCCACTTTACGCCAATCTTTCTCACCACCCCCCTCCAAGCTGTCGCCGTGCGGGTCCATCTACCACGGCCAGTTTCCGTTTGCTGTGTCTGCATCACAGGGGAGGAGCGATTCTCTCTTGGGGACCTCCTTTGTATGTTCGAACAACTTCCGTCTCCTGTAGTTCTTTTGGGCGATTTTAGTTCCTGCCATCGTTTGTGGGGCTCCGTTCGTGCAGGGCCCCGGGGTCGAATTGTGGATCAGTTCCGTGAGGCATCGGGTTTGGCGTTGCTGAGTGGTGGGACTCCCACATGTTTCGGTCCTTCCTCGGGCACACGCTCTGCGTTGGACTTGTCCTTCTGCAGTCCCAGCCTTGCTCCTGCCATATCTTGGAGCGTTCACCTTGATCTCTGTGGGAGTGATCACTTCCCACTCTTTCTTACTCTGGAACATCTTCAGCACTCTCGTGAGCGGCACCCTCGCTGGCGTCTCGGTCGGGCGGACTGGGGTGCCTTCGAGCGTGCAGTGGACCTTGAAGTCGATCTTGCGTCGACTTTACCACCTGTCGACGCCTTAGATGTATTTGTGTCACAAGTGCATGATGCTGCACGCGCCACCATTCCGCATCCCGGTGGGCCTGCGAGGCGGCGCCCGGTCCCCTGGTGGACTGCGGAGATCGGTGCGGCCATCAGGGACCGCAGTCGTGCTCTCGATCGATTTAGTAGGAGCCACGCTGCCGCAAGCCTCGAGCAGTTCCGCATTAAACGTGCCCGTGCCCGTCAGCTCATTCGGGCCAGTGGGAGGGCGTGCTGGGTCCGGTGCGTGTCTTCTCTGACGAAGCGGGCTTCGTCGAAAGCCGTTTGGACCGAGGTGCGTCGCGTCCGGGGGGGTGCATCTGCTCCTCTGAGCGCTCTGGAGCACGATGGGACGTTGTACGCGGATTCCGGAGACATGGCTAATATCTTGGCCACGCAGTTTTCTGGTGCGTCTGGTTCTGTAAATTGTGAACCACGTTTCCGCCGTGAGAAGGACCGTCGGGAGCGATGCCCTCTCGTTTTTCGAAGTCATAACACCGAGTCATGCGGTTCTCCATTCTCTGAGCGGGAGTTCGATCAGGCGCTTCGAGATTCTAGGAACGCAGCTCCTGGAGTGGACAAGATCCACTATGAGATGCTTCTTCGTCTGCCCATTGGAGCAATAAGTTTCCTTTTGGCGGTATTCAACGGGCTTTGGTTGGAGGACTCTTTCCCCACTTCCTGGAAGGAGGCTGTTATTGTTCCCATCCTGAAGCCAGGTAAACGGCGCACCGCAGCCTCGAGTTACAGGCCTATTGCCTTAACTAGCTGTGTGTGCAAGTTGATGGAGCGCGTGATCGGCAGGCGTCTCACCTGGCTTTTGGAGGAAAACTCATTGATGGGTGGTTTTCAATGTGGTTTTCGCTCCAACCGTTCCACACTGGACCATCTGGTTCGGCTGGAGGCGCACATTCGGGATGCATTCCTCAACAGGGAACATTTGGTTGCAGTTTTCTTTGACCTCCAAAGGGCATGTGACGCAGCGTGGCGTTTTGGCATCCTAGAGCAGCTCCATTCTTGGGGCGTCCGTGGCCGTATGGCGTACTTTATTAAAAACTTTTTATCTGATCGTTTTTTCCGCGTACGTGTTGAGAACTCCTTTTCGGATCTTCATGAACAAGAGAACGGTGTCCCGCAGGGCAGCGTATTAAGTGTGACTCTGTTTGCCATAGCAGTGAACAGTGTTATGGCAAGCATTGTTGCCCCTGTACATGGTCTTCTGTATGTAGACGACCTCACGATCTTTTGTCGCTCACGGAATCTCGCGTCAGCTTCTCGTCAACTCCAACTGACGATAAACCGTTTGGTTGAGTGGTCCTCCCAAACAGGTTTCACCTTCTCATCCGAGAAATCCGTGTGTGTTCACTTTTGTCGTCAACGTACATGTCATTTCGATCCTGACCTGTACATGGGGAAATCTCCCCTGTGCTTCGTGAATGAGGTCCGCTTCCTGGGCCTCATTTTCGATAAGAAATTAACATGGCTACCTCACCTTCGCCAGTTAAAGTTCTCTTGTCTTCGAGTTCTCAACCTTCTACGTGTTTTATCTCATACTTCTTGGGGTGCTGACAGGACGGTACTGCTTCGCCTGTACTGTGCACTCATCAGGTCGAAGCTTGATTATGGATGTGTTGTGTATTCTTCTGCCCGCCCATCTAGACTTCGCATCCTAGACACCGTCCACCATGCTGGTATACGTTTGTGCTCTGGTGCGTTTCGTACGAGTCCAGTCGCTAGTTTGTACGTAGAGGCATCTGAGCCGTCGCTGTCACTGCGAAGACAGCGGCTGGTAGTGAACTACTTCCTTCATCTTCGCTCGATGCCTTCACATCCTTCATTTGACACCATCTCCGACGAGAGTAGGCTGGCAAGGTATCGGCTCCAACCTAGTGCCACTAGACCATTTGGTGTTCGTGCAGACGAGATCCTGTCAGCACTTGGTGTTGACAGTGATCTTCCTGGCGTCTCTCCACTCATTCCGCCTCTCCCTACCTGGGAGTTTCCTGCACCTTCTATCGATTTTTCCCTGACTGCCCTTCCAAAGGCAGAAACACCAATGGTTGTATACCAGCAACGGTTTTTAGAACTTCGTGCGAAGCACCCTAATTTTAATGTGTTTTACACGGATGGGTCCAAGACAGTCGAATCAGTTGGTTGCGCCTTTGTCCTAGACTCTCAAAGTTCCAGTTTCTCGCTACATCCTGCCTGTTCCATCTTTACGGCAGAGTTGTACGCCATTCTAAAGGCACTGGACTTTGCAGACGTGAATGGGCTGAAGAAAGTCCTTGTGTGCTGCGATTCGACCAGCGTGTTGCAATCTCTGGATTCGCCGTATTCCCGACATCCGGTAGCACAACGCATATTCAGACGGCTTGTGTCCTTATCTGCCAGCACAGATGTACACTTCTGTTGGGTCCCTAGCCACGTGGGCATCCAGGGGAACGAAGCAGCTGATGCTGCCGCCAAGTCTGCTGATGCAGATGGCGACGTTCTCGTCCACCTTTTGCCAGCTAGCGACCTGCAGATTGTGTTCCGTTGTCGCCTTCTTGACACTTGGCAGATCGAGTGGGATGTGGAAACGGGGAACAAGCTTCACTCTGTTAAGCCCACCATAGGTGCTTGGCGTTCCTCGTCCCGTCCCTCTCGGCGAGAAGACGTTATTCTTACCCGCATGCGTATAGGACACAGCCGTCTCACGCATGGTCACCTACTGCAAGGGCTGGACCCTCCGTTGTGTCGTGCTTGTAATGTTATTTTAAGCATCCGACACATTCTCGTTGAATGTGTCGATCTTGCTTACCTCCGGCAGACTTTTAACCTTTCCGGCTGTTTGTCATCCCTCTTGGGTGATGACCAGAGCTAGGAATTTTAGGTGCAAAAATTTGCCAATAAAGGTGCAAAAAAGGTGCCAATTTTTGTACAAAAAAGGTGCTAAAATAGGTGCTAATTTTCAGATGTAAAATTTAGTGTGAGCAGTGCATACATATATGATTCAACTTGTCCGGATAAACACATAAGAGTATTCTCTGGTTTTAAATCGTTTAATATAACTAAGCAAAGAAAATTCTCTGATACATTAGAAAGCGACATAAAGGAAAACATGCTTCTTCTTACTTGCTTGGAATTAGTCCTCTCGAAATCTGTTAAAATAGATTACATTCAAAATTTCTATGTTCCTCTGAGTGAGGCTACATCTGCGGTCACTAAGCAGATACTTGTAAGTTGAAAAAGAACGTTCAACGTCAACAGACACAAGTGATGCGTATTTTGTTTTCAACCACATCCTTGTTGGTTGCGACTTCTTGAACATCAGGATTTTTGGCTAAACTTTGTTCTAACTTCCTTTCCCAGTCCCTTGCAGCTCTCGTTGCACATCCACCAAACAGCCCACTGTGCTTCCTTTCCAGGACACTGCTCCTCCAGTTTTGTGATTGCAGTAGTAAGGAAAGAGAAGCCATTTACAATATAGAGTTCATCTTGTAATTCCTGTTTAAGTGCAAGTTTTTTGGCTTTTTCTACAGCTGAGGAATCACTAGGCAAAGCATCTAAAAATTTCGATATTGTATGGAAATGATTGCAAATAAACACTGCAGCTTTTAACCATGTACCCCATCTAGTGAGGATGGGAGAGGGTGGTAGTGGAAGTTTCGTAATTTCTACGTACTTCTGTATTCTAGAAGGAGCCTTTTTCAGTATTTTCTTAATGCTAGAAACAAATTCGTTCACATATGTATATTCATCTTTAAGAGCTTCACAAACTCAATGCAAAGCATGAACAATGCAGGTCACATGTTTTAAGTAGGGCCTCCCCGATGGCGCAGTGGTAGCGTTGTTGCCTTGTAATCAAGGGGTCCCGGGTTCGATACCCGGTGGAGACACAAGTGGTTCGGATCCCACTTTAAACTGTAGGTCCAGTCCCGATTAGCCTTACTGAGCATAAAGTGGACTTAAAATAACAAATCAATCAATCAATCAACATGTTTTAAGTTAGGATACATATTCTTCAGATTAGAAAATGCAGCTAACATGTAAGATGCAGCTAACATGTAAGATGCTTGGTCTGTAAGAACTAACCCCACACTCTATAATATTTTACTCCCTCCGGCTACAATACAAAACATGTATCATTGAAACTTTGCATTACACTTGCATTATCTTTTTTGCCGAGAAAATAAGTTTTTAAAAGCATGGGTTTCACTTGATGTCCATTGAGAGGTGCTACTAAAATGTTCAAAACGTACCTGTTTTGCATATCTGTGGTTTCATCTAGTATGAAATAGACTGGATGGTCAGCTACCACTTGCCTGATCTGCGAGATTTTAGCTTCATAAAGAGGTTGAAGGTAAGATTTCCTTAAGGTGCTCTAATCGGGAACTGACTTCCCAGTATATTTTTGCAAATATGATTTCATGACTGGATTGTTAAGTTTCGAAAGAGGTATTCCACACGCTATAAATGCCCTTGCTGTCTCACTGAAAAATTCATTTTTATTTCTGGAACTCGAAGATGCAAGCGCCTCACCAACGAATTGCTGTCGCTTCCCACCTTTACCATCTCGTAGTTCTTTATTCCTGAAGTGCTTCCCACTTTGTAGATGCTGCACAACCCAAGTGCGTTGGTGTTTGCCATCAACAGCAATAGAAATATCACACACATCACACCTCAGAACAGATCCATCACTCTGAATGCCGTCACCGCTAAACTGTTTAACAATGTCCTGCAGTTTCCCAACATTTACTTTATGTTTTGGCATGGTGAACAAGCAAATCCGATGCATCGATCAGTCGATCACAGACTGCAGTTACCTTGCTCGCTGAGACGGGAGAAGGAAACTAAAACAAAACAGCTTTCCTACAACAATTTGTAAACAATACAGAATAGGACAAAAAGAGCACAACTTCTAGCAATTGTAACGCGTCATTGTTGGCACTGTTTAAAGTCTGCGCGCTTACTACATTAACGTCCAAGAACTGAAGAAAGCCGATTGTTGTGCGGTAAACAAGAATCATGTGCCAAGAAGCCGTGCCTCGAATGTGGGTGGGGTTAAACAGCGCGCGAGTTGTATTAAAAAAGATGATAAAGATGCAAAAAGGGCGAAAAGGTGCAAAAGGTTCTGAGATTGTGAAAAAGGTGGAAAAGGTTCTGAGATTGTGAAAAAGGTGCAAAAAGGTGCAACCGAAACACCATGAGTAGAGTTCAATACGTGCTTATTTTGGTGATGAGTCACTTTTTTACCCATTTTCACACAAAAAAATTTAAGGTGCAGCACCTAAAATTCCTAGCTCTGGTGATGACAGCAGTATTTTATCACGTGTTTTTAGTTTTTTGCGAAGAGCTGGACTCTTCCACCGTCTGTAAGGAGGTTTTTAGTTTGTTCTGACTTTTTAATGTGTCGTGTTTGTCTCGTGCAGGTCTCTTTACAACCTTGCACTTTTAGTTTTTCCCAAGGGGCTATCTACACCCCTTTTTTAAATCTCAGTCAGAATTTTAGATAAGGGACATTTCCCCGTATACACAGAAGGGTGCGAAATGGCCTTAAGTGCCGACGCACCCATAAATTTTAACTCAATCAATCAATCAACCATCCTGGGCATGGGTGGTATTTGTGAGTGTCCATCAATTTCATCATATCTTCACTCATGCTCATCTTCACGATTAGCCAAAAGTGGCAGAAATGCGAAGTAAAATAAACCAAATAAATAAATCAAACATTCCCATCTCAATGAAAGGCCTTGTGAATCCAATCCAAAATCTACCAATGGAACCTGCAGTGAGTCTCATTTATTTCGTGCATTCATCTGACTAATGTAATTTTCTTACAGTTTGAATTTAGGGTTTAACTTAAAATGGCCTTGTGTTTGTGTTGCATTTGATATCAAAATTAGATTTTAAGCAATTAATGTCCAATTATAAGTATACTTAATAGGTAGGTAAAAATATGTCCCCCCCCTGATAAAATCGAAAATTGCACCCTGTTTAAATGTCTAGGAAAAATTTCATTTCACCTAGGAATGATATGGCAATGCGATGAGTCGAGAATTGTCACAGCCTCATCTCATCTCCTGTGTGGTGAGGTCGTTCTTGTTTGTGCTCATTTTGTTTCGGTTTCCACTCTGAAGTTATTAAAACTTATGCTAGATTCACTTCATGCTCAGATAGATTAATCGGGACTCTATTTTCCAAAAAATCTCTTAATATATAGGTTTAAATATAGTTTTACGAACACCCTTTTACAAAGTTATGAAAAATATGGGTGAGGTACAGGAGTACATTGTACCCCCCAAGTTCGTCTTTCGTGTCTCGTCTCATTCGTGTAAGTATTTCGATTCGGAAAATTCCATTTTAAATATTAGAAAAAAAATGGGGTCAGTCATATACTCTTCTCATGAATATTTGTATCTTATCTTTGAATCAACGCAACCACTTTACACAAAGGAGCATTCGTCTGCAGCGTGATTTTCTGAGAGCAAATCTGATTCTATCGTTCCACACAAATTTTAAACAATTTTCATTTCTTTAAAGAGTTTTCCAAGAACATAGACAGTGAACTAAATCGTAGCAAGTACAATGTAGTAGAATAAGTTTACAATGGTTTGAATTTCTGTGATAAGGAAGATAATGCTTATTTATAAACAATATGCACTTTTCTTTATTGGGCAAATTGAAAATAGGTTCTTTTAACAGTAGCACCTTACATCTGCTGTTAAATTACCGAAAGGGCGGATATAGGGGGTACAGTACCCCCTTCAAAAATTTGGGGGGGTGCAATGTACCCCTGTAACCCCCCCCCCCCTTTTCTGCGCCACTTGTGGACCATATCCTCAGCAGTGTACAGTCACGGACACTGCCGGCTTGTAACGATTCCATTGAAAGTCAATGTATTCATTAGAAGCCAGCAGTGTTCGTGACTGTACATCAAGGCCCAGTGTGTGGCTTACAAGTTTGCCAGGTTGGAAACTACGATGAAAGTTGCCACAAAATGACATGGATATCTAGCCAGGATTCTTGCTGTGGGTGAATGACTAGTAGAACAAGTGTGTGGGAGGGAGGGGTAATGGGTGAAATTATAGTGGTCAGGTATAGTTGAGGTTGGAGAGCTTTCCCAGTGGTGTAGTGGTAATGAAGGGTCCAGAGCTTAATCTCCAGTTAAGGCTGGAATTTAACTAAGAATTTAATTATGCAAATAAATTGGTTTTATGGAACTCATACTGTGCTGGTTGATTCTGCGCTCGGCTTATCTTGCTGTGTAGCAAGTTTGAGCAGAGCATCCAGTTTGAAGATCTTTCTGTTCAAGTTCCAGGAATAGATACAGTTGAGTAATAATTCGCTTAGTTGCGCCTCTCATTAATAACCCCCTTTCACTCACTCTCTCTCACACACACACACAGACATACCCATATATATATATATATATATATATATATTATAACACCATTAAGCATTGTTTCCATGATATGAAAAACTCAATATGCTGACCAAGGCAGAAATTTATTTTATTATAAAACATAAACTAAACGTTTATGTTTATATATACACAGAAGGGTCGTTCAAGGTTGACTGAGACTTTTATTTCTAGGAAAAAATTGGAAAGTCCTACAAGCCAAACTATGCAAGTTTTTCAAAGGAATCTCCCATCCCGGGACTCCTGCCATCGTTGTGTCAGTTCCCAGTGTCTTTAGGCATTGAAGGAAGTTAACTTCTGTCGTAGACGCAGGACATCTTTTGTTAGTGCTTCATCTGTCTTCAATTTATCCCCTCTCATATGCTCTTTAAGTGGGTCAAACAAATCTGATAATCACTGAGGGCTAAGTTTGGAGTGTAAGAACATGGAGAAAAACCCTTTCGGAGAGTTTTTGCTGTCAAATTGATGTTGTGGGGCTGTGTATTGTAATGGTGAAGAATAACATTTGCAGACAACATCCACGGTTCTTTCTTGCGAATGGCAAGAATGTGCAGGAATACTGAGCATTAATCATGACCTCGTCCTAAAAAATCCACATAAAGAACACCTTCCATGTCTCAGTCGGACAAATGTGTCCATGTGGTTCATTCGTCAGGAACTATCGTTCCTCGCCAAACTGCTGACTTCATACGTACACTCTTGCCTATGACATAGTTTGTTCTCCATACTGTGCTTGCAATCTTCTCAAAATTTCAGCCAGCTTCAGGTTCTCATTTACAGGGAATCTGATCATACACCATTGCTCCACAGCTACACACACACACTACATACCACAATATTTGCTAACACTACTGCACATGCGCTAACTATATCGGGGAGAAAGTTCAATACTCAAGAAGGATGAAGGTACATCCTCTGGCAGTTTTATTGTTCTCCAGCTATTTACCACCTTTTTATTCACAAATGTCTCGGTCAATGTTGAACGACTCTTGTATATACACATACAGCGGAACCTCGATTTCATGTTCCCGGATATTACATTTTTGAACTTTATACATTCATTCTTCATGGTCCCAATAGAGCAAACTGGAATAAAATTTTCCTGGATTTCTATACTTTCATGGATTGTCAGTTTTTCACCTGGCCCCCTGAACATAAAATTGAGGTTTCAATATATATACATATATTGCAGCAAGTGTTCTCACCTCTGCTCTTCTTCTTCAACTGCTCCACAGGTTTGAAATGTATGACTGGCATTGGGCACACGAGCTGCATTGGAAGGGGCTCCACCAAGCATGAATACTTCCTATCCCAACCAGCACCTTCCAGGTAGAGGCCACGAACATAAACCCCTTCCTGCAACAGAAGTATACAATGTTCTATATTTATTCTAAAACTCCTATTAACAGGTGATATTTGATCTGATAAGACTTCTTAGTAATTGTCACTATGTAATGTGCTACATTAACGAGGCCATCTTCCAGCTATTCTCTTGTGTAGCTATTCTACGGTCAATTCCACTACAAATCATGTCAACAGTGGGACATACTTCACAGGGTGAGGTTTTCCAGTCACTGATAACCTGACAATGGATTTAACGAAATAAGTGTGTTGTTGATGCTGAAATTTGGAGACATGTTTATACTTGGGCAACTGTAACAAGATTACCATGTGTGATCCATATCCACCCTTGTAAGCAACAGCCTGTATTATTTCTTACTATTTCTCTTGTATCAGTTTGCATTGCATAACCAATTACGTTGATCTCATTTGCCCTAATGATTTACTTACTCTGAAAATAAACATCTTAATGTTTCAATAAAGCAAAGTTGATGCAGTATGTAACAATTTTATCACACAACATATCAAGAACTCTTCTGTCATTTAATGGTTACTCTTTATTACCTAATAAACACGATATTTTTGAGTAAAATGTTTGCAGAAGTATTCAGTGCTACATATTTGTGGAATAGAGAAAGTAATTTGAAATGACTTGCACAGAATCAATAAAGAAATGGCTATTTTCTAAACATGTCATTTCTACATGTTCTTGCAAATGATAAATTTCTACAATTTCTACAACAGTATAGCTCCAATTTTGTTTTTCAGAAGCCTCTAATAAAAAAAAGTAAAAATCAGGCAAGCATTACGGAGGGGTGAAACTCAAATGCAGGTAAGAAATTACTGCACAAGTGACTTTTTTTGAGCATCTAATGTCAAAAAACTTAACATGAAAAGTAATATTATGGATTTCTAAGAAAAAAGGAAGACATGCAGAGAAATCAATGGTGGATTATCGACCCTCTTGACCTGGGTGGGAGAGGCTTTGAGCTGATGCTTATTAGGTTCAATGGAGGTTTACTGTTAACTTTAGAATCCTGAGGAGGAAGGGATCTCCAAATACTTTGTTAATTGGCAACTCATGCTAGATTTAAAAGTTTAGAGTAAAGGGTAAACACTTACAAGTTAAGGAGGAGTTCATCTTTATTTACTGCAACTGAAGCATTCTAGATTTAATCAACATCATAACATGAATTCAACATGAGCTTAATCAAACCTCATTTTTAGATGTCAAAACAGGTGGATCTTTATTAACTCTTACATTAAGAGCCATTATTTTGAAATTCGAACAAAGTTTGTTTGGCTTGATTTTCTTATATGTTGAAGTAGGTCATAAGAAATTAATATTCTGTAATTTTGAGACCCTGAAAAAATTTTCCCTGCCCTGTAGAAAATGTCAAAGTTCAAGGTCATACCATACATTTTTCATCAAAAGTGAAACATGAGTAACTTCGTAGTGCTGTATCTTTGGAAAGGAACAACACCACAAACTTTTGTTTTGATATACGGTTAGTATAAGACTGTTCCCTTGTATACATTCAATTGTTTTGATGGGGCATTGTTGCTTTCCATTGTTATGTGGCAACAAAGAGGGTCCAAAATGCAGTTTTTGCCTGTTTTCGGCCCTTAATATATTGGTTTAGCAACACTACTACAAAATTTTGTTTACTGGGCATGGAAGCTCACTATTAGGACAAGCTACCTGATATAGCACATTACTTGGATATTGAGGCTGTTAACAGATATAACCCTTTAAACACTCAAAAAATGCAAAATCGGCAACTTTAGAATTAGGCTTATCTTAAAACAGCGGAAGGGTAGAAAAAAAATTAGTATGCCATCTTGTAGCTCAATATATGTACTAACACAAGAAAATGAAAAATCATTGGGGCCTTGTCCCAGTTTCGAGAAAAAAATTCAAAATTTTAAGAATTGCCAATGTAAATTAAAATTAACACACTTTCTTCCCTATCAAAGTGGAACAGCCATTTCTCCTCAATTTCTTTGTTCCAAATGGAACAGTCAATGTCTTGAAAAGTTGTGGGATAGTTTTGGTTTTTATTTCTTTGATGGATAGCATAGCAGTGGCGAAGCTCCTATGAGGCTTTTGAGGCTTAGCCTACCCAAAAAATGTTGAAATTAAAATGTTCTTGTACCCTGTAACAATCAAAGTTCGTTAAAACGAATTAAAATATGTAATCCGAACGTTTGGTTCCGCCGATCCTTTCAGATATCTCGTCAGTCAGGCCAGAAAGAGGAGAGCGCGTTCGGCCCGAACTGTGAGGCTTTTGACGAAAAGCCTCGCGTTAAAAGGCAGCTATAGCGTGAGCTCTGCATAGGTGGAAGGGGAGTGTAAGGGGAGAGGACTGCCGATTTGCTGGGTGAAAGCGGCTAGCCTCAGAACCGACCTGTTGTGCTTCTAGTCTTCTTGTGCAAAGTACGTCGTTCACGCGCTGCATTATTGAATGTTAATTTACTTCAAGTGCATGCGCGCGTGTGTTTCTGTGTGTGTCGCATAGTGTATTTATGTTATAAAAATATAATACTGTGAAATGATATGTTGAAAACTCTAAGAGGATTTGCAGTGAAATAAATGTAAGTGAACAAGACTTCGTGGCTCTAAGATGCTTAACCTACGAAATCTTGGACACACTGACTGTACAAATGGAAATACGTTTTGGAGATCTTGAAAAGATAAAATTTGTTGAATTGCTAGACCAAAATAGTTTGGGGGATATAAACTACATTTTCCTGTGATGAAATTAAATAACCTTCTGTCCACATATCCATTTTTCAACAAAGAACGATTAGAAAATGATTTAAAGAATATCTATGCTGATGAAGAAAAGCATTTACCTCCTGCAGACCTTCTAAAATTCATAGTTAGCAATGATCTTCAAACAATCTACAAAGAAGTGACACAACTTATCAAGTTGGTCTTGACATTCCCTGTTACAACAGCTTCCTCCGAAAGAAGTATGAGCACCCTCAAGAGAGTAAAAAATTATCTCCGCAATTCAATGAAAAATGAAAGATTAAGTTCTCTCAGTACAATAACCATTGAAAAAAATGGTTAAATAACTTTCTATTGATAAAGGCTTCAAGGAAAGAGTAATTGATACTTTTGCGACCAAAAAGAATCGACGCATGGACCTGCTGTATTAAAAAATATAAGCAGGTTTTTCAGCCTACCCAGTATTTACACCTTAGCTTCGCCACTGTAGCATAGTGGTAATGTCCTGGGTTTGATGCAAGGTCGAAGTACAAGTGGTTCGGATTTCACTTTAAACTACAAATCCCCAGTCCCAATTAGCCGTCTTGTGCATAAAGTGGGTTTAAAGACAAAACTTTACATACAATGGCTTACCAAGTACTCTCGAAATGGGGGGAATAAACCATTTTTACAATAGTCAGCTATCATTTTGCCACCTTTTCCAGCTCATTTTATAAAAAGGCGTTTGTGATATAAGTACTTAAAAATACTATAAAAATGATTACTTACGGTCGTTTATGTTTTATAGAAAATACAAAGTTTCGAGATGCAACTGGTGCTTTCCTCAGGTGCACTTCTTGGCAATCGGAATTACTTCATGCCTACGTCAATTTACACAAAAGAACAAGGAAAAGGTGATAGTAAAAGATCATGATTAAAAAAGGTACTGATACGTAATTTTAAACTGGAAATCTTGGATCTCACGGGTTGCGTTGATTATGGCCGGAGTGACCTGGAAACCAATCCCCCCCCTCCTTGCTCTTATCCCATCGCTTAAACATCTGGATCCATAATTCATCTAAATTTCCATTCTCCCTGTTCAATTTATTACTTCTATCTTTACAGATATATGCCACTTCATACACATTTCTACCTATTGGTTTATTTTCAATTTTGACCATCTCTCTTTTCCTGATTCTATGCCCTTCTTCAATTACATGCTCAGATAACTCCATTCTTCGAGCTCCCTCTCTAATATCTTTATTATAGCCTGGAAATATGTAAGATGGTTTCACTTTTGCTCTTACTGACTCAATTCCTTTTGCTCCATCAGGAGCATAGGGCTTCAGTGAAACGCCTCCTATTGGCTCTGTGACGTGCCAACTCCTTGACCTCTCTCCATGTTTTTCCTTTCTCGGCTGCTTCTTCTTCTACTGTTCTCTTCCATGTCTTCTTCGGACGTCCTATTTTCCGGTCTCCTTGGGGGTTCCAGGCTAAGGCTGCTTTCTCTATTGCTCCAGCTGGTTTTCTTAAGGTGTGTCCTAACCAACTCCATTTTCTTCTTTTTATTTGGGCTGCAATTGGCTGTTGTTTAGTTTCTCTCCATAATTCTTCATTTGATATTATTTCTGGCCATTTTATATTGAGGATACGCCTGAGACAGCAATTAATAAAGGTTTGTATCCTTTTCGTGTTAGCTTGTGTGGTTTTCCATGTTTCACAAGCATACAGTAAAACTGACTTTACATTTGTATTGAATATCCTTATTTTTGTCTTTCTAGAAACATTGCAGGTTTTCCAAATGGGATACAGTTGTATAAATGCCACATTGGCTTTCTTGATTCTGTTTTGCATGTCTTCATCTGAACCTCCTTCTTTTGTTATGACACTTCCTAAGTATGTAAATGATTCTACTTGTTCAACCAGCTCATGACAAACATTCAATTTTTCTTTTCCTCTTGTATTGACTCCCATTTCTTTAGTCTTGTTCACATTAATAGTGAGTCCTGCTATCTTTGCTTCCTCCTGTAGTCTTTTTAGTTTCTCCTTCATGTCGCCAAGTCTTTGAGATAATAAGCAGATGTCATCCGCAAAATCTAGATCTTCTAGTCTATCTTTGAGTCCCCATTGTATTCCTCTTTTCCTGCAACCCATCGTTTTCTTCATAACTGCATCTAGTACTAGCAGAAATATTGTCGGAGATAGAATGCAGCCCTGTCTCACTCCATTTGTAACATCTATGTATTCTGTAAGCTGTCCTTCATGTAGGATTTTGCACCTGAAACCTTCGTACATATCTTTCATTAGGTTTAATATCTTCGTTGGAATGCCATATTCTGCTAGTGTCTGCCACATGACTCTTCTATTTAGTGAGTCAAAAGCCTTTTCAAAATCGATGAACGTAAGATATAAGGTGGCTTGCCATTCATTGTTTTGTTCCAGAATTATTCTTAGAGTATTTATTAAATCGACACAACTACGTTGTCTGCGGAAACCAGCTTGTTCTTTCCTCAATCTTGATTCTACAACATCCTTCACTCTATTTAAGATTATTCTCGATAGTATCTTGCTTGGTATACTTAGCAAAGTAATTCCCCTCCAGTTTTTACAGTTAGTTGTATCTCCCTTTTTTGGCAGCTTTACTATTAAACCTTCTCTCCATTCTAATGGAACTTTTTCTTCATTCCATATTTTCTCTAACATCGGTTGTAAGAGATCAATGGAAGTTTCCACATTAGCTTTAATTAGTTCCGGATTTATGTTATCCATTCCAGGAGCCTTGCCATTCTTAATTTGCTTTATTGCTAGCCTAACTTCTGCCCTAGTTGGGGGCCCTAATTTAATTTTGGTTATCTTTTCTATTTCCTTCTGTTCTTGTTCGATTACAGGTTTCTTCTTCTCTTTTCCCATCTCTATTCAATATGTGTGAAAAATATTCTCTCCATCTTTCCATTTGTTCTTCTTGGGTTAGCAATAGAGTACCATTTCTATTTCTCACCGGTTTACTCTTCCTGAATGTTTTTCTGGATAATTTCTTAGTTATGTCATACAGCTGTTTTAAGTCACCTCTCTTTTCTGCCTCTTCTGCATTTTGTGCTAAGTCCTCTACCCATTCCCTCTTATCTCTCCTCACACATTTCTTCACCTTTTTATCTATTTCCGAGTACTCTGTTTGGGCTGCTGCTTTCTGTAGTCTTGTTCTGCTTTGGTTTATTTTTTGTTTTGCTTCTTTCCTATTTCTTATTACTTCCCAAGTGTCTTCAGACATCCAGTCTTTTTGTAGTTGATTTCTAATTCCCAGTACCTTCTCTCCAGTTTCTAAGTAGATTCTCTTCACATTTTCCCAATTTGTTTCAATATCTGGTTCATGCTGTGTACTTTCCGAGAGAGCTTGGAATCTATTATTTATTTCTAATTTAAATTCCTTTTGTTTTTCTTTCTCTGTCAATCTTTGAACATTAATTTTCTTTTTTCTTCCTTCAAACTTCTTGGATGTTGACATTATTTTTAGCTTAAATTTGGCTACCACAAGATGATGGTCGCTGGCTACATCTGCTCCTCTTTTATTTCTTACATCCATTAGCAATCTCCTAAACTTCCTGCTTATTGTTTTATGGTCTATTTGGTTTTCTGTAATGCTATCTGGTGAAACCCAAGTTACTTTGTGACAGTTTTTATGAGGGAAGATTGTTCCTCCAATGACCAATTCGTGATATGCACATAGGTTTACCAATCTTTCTCCATTATCATTTATGTCTCCCAAACCATGTTTCCCCATTATATGTTCCAATCCTTCATTTTGCGAACCTACCTTGGCATTCATGTCACCCATGAGGATCAAAATATTTCTCTTCTTCACATTTTTTATTGTGTCATTTAGTTGTTGGTAAAATTCATCTTTCCTCTCAATTTCTGTCATCTCTGTGGGAGCATAACATTGTATTATAGTTATATTTCTAAAGCAGGTTCTAAACCTAGCTGTATTAATTCTGTCGGAGATGAGTTTCCATTCTATTAGGCTCTTCTTTGCCAGTCTGTTTAGGAGTATCCCTACGCCATTCCTGTGTTCTGCATTATCTCCTATTTGTCCTGAGTACAACATTGTATTTCCTTCTTGTGTTGTTATTTCACCAAAGTCTACCCATCTCACCTCACTCAACCCAAGAATTTCTAGTTTGTATTTTTTCATTTCTCTTTCCACTTGTTTTAGTTTTGAACTTCCTTTCAAAGTTCTGATATTCCAACATCCTATATTCGTTTTCCTTTTAACATCAAAGGTTGTCATCAAAGCATCCATCCAGTTTCGTTTCACTTTAGTTTCTTTAATAAAGCAATTTAAGGTGTGCAGGTTATTGGCCTACAGCACCCGAGCTTGGTGGTGGGGCTGCCACCTGAAGCATCCAAGCATGCTGTTTTCTGTCAGGGTTGTCTCCCTTAGCCTTCGAAGATCACGCTTCACCACAAGGCAGTGGTTCCCTTTTTATTCAACCCCAAAAGGGAGGGTTGCCTCTTTCGCCTTCTGCGCCGTACCAAAGGACTCCTTCTCCGCCGCATCAGCTGTTGAGGTCTTCGCCGTAACCCTGGCAAGGGGCCCTTACAAGGTGCTACCATCCGGAGCCAGATGGACCAAGGATTTTTAAAGAGGTATTACTCCTCTTGGTTTTCCGCCTCCTCCGCCGTTGAGATGGTCATTCATCTTCTTCCGCCTTTGGAGCCGTTATCAGAAAGTGGAACAGCCATTTCTCCTCAATTTCTTTGTTCCAAATGGAACAGTCAATGTCTTGAAAAGTTGTGGGATAGTTTTGGCTTTTATTTCTTTGATGGATAGCGTAGTGGTAATGTCCTGGGTTTGATGCAAGGTCGAAGTACAAGTAGTTCGGATTTCACTTTAAACTACAAATCCCCAGTCCCAATTAGCCATCTTGTGCATAAAGTGGGTTTAAAGACAAAACTTTACATACAGTGGCTTACCAAGTACTCTCGAAATGGGGGGAATATACATTTTTACAATAGTCAGCTATCATTTTGCCACCTTTTCCAGCTCATTTTATAAAAAGGCATGTGTGATATAAGTACTTAAAAAATACTATAAAAATGATTACTTACGGTCGTATATGTTTTATAGAAAATACAAAGTTTCGAGACGCAACTGGTGCTTTCCTCAGGTGCACTTCTTGGCAATCGGAATTACTTCATGCCTACGTCAATTTACACAAAAGAACAAGGAAAAGGTGATAGTAAAAGATCATGATTAAAAAAGGTACTGATACGTAATTTTAAACTGGAAATCTTGGATCTCACGGGTTGCGTTGATTATGGCCGGAGTGACCTGGAAACCAATCCCCCCCCTCCTTGCTCTTATCCCATCGCTTAAACATCTGGATCCATAATTCATCTAAATTTCCATTCTCCCTGTTCAATTTATTACTTCTATCTTTACAGATATATGCCACTTCATACACATTTCTACCTATTGGTTTATTTTCAATTTTGACCATCTCTCTTTTCCTGATTCTATGCCCTTCTTCAATTACATGCTCAGATAACTCCATTCTTCGAGCTCCCTCTCTAATATCTTTATTATAGCCTGGAAATATGTAAGATGGTTTCACTTTTGCTCAGGGTACAATTATTTTAATTTTAATGACAAGATCTATTTGCAGAAGGAGGGATTAGCGATGGCTGTCTCGGAAATTGCATCTGGGATTTTCATGAATTATATTGAAAAACATACACCCATCGCATGAATTCCAAAAAAATATATAGTGGTGTGCCAAAAATGGAGACTGGAGGGAATCATAACTCCCCTTTGGCCCAGTAAAAAGAATGTCAAAAGTTGGGAAAGGTGGCGAAATGATAGCTGACTTTTGTAAAAATGTATACCCCCCCATTTCAAAAGTCCTTGGTACACCACTGTATGTAAAGTTTTGTCTTTAAACCCACTTTATGCACAAGACGGCTAATCGGGACTGGAGATTTGCAGTTTAAAGTGAAATCCGAATCATTTGCACTTCCACCTTGCATCAAACCTGGGAACCTTTGATTAGAAGGAGGTGGCATTACCACTACGCTATCCATCAAAGAAATAAAAGCCAAAACTATCCCACAACTTTTCAAGACATTGACTGTTCCATTTGGAACAAAGAAATTGAGGAGAAATGGCTGTTCCACTTTCTGATAGGAGAGAAAGTGTGTTAATTTACATTGACATTTCTTAAAATTTTGAATTTTTTTTTTCTCAAAAATGGGACAAGGCCCCAATGATTTTTCATTTCAATGTGTTAGTACATACGTATATTGAGCTACAAGATGGCATACTAATTTTTTTTCTACTCTTCCGCTGTTTTGAGATAAGCCTAATTCTCAAGTTGCCGATTTTGCATTTTTTGAGTGTTTAAAAGGATTATATCTGCGAACAGCTTCAATATCCAAGTAATGTGCTATATCAGGTAGCTTGTCCTAATAGTGAGCTTCCATACCCAGTAAACAAAATTTTGGGATAGTGTTGCTAAACGAAGATATTAAAGACTGAAAACAGGCAAAAACTGCATTTTGGACCCTCTTTGTTGCCGCATAATAATGGAAAGCAACAATACCCCATCAAAACAATTGAATGTATACAAGGAAACAGTCTTGTACTAACCGTATATCAAAACAAATGTTTGTGTTGTTGTTGCTTTCCGAAGATACAGCACTCCGAAGTTACTCATGTTTCACTTTTCATGAAAAATGTATGGTATGACCTTGAACTTTGACATTTTTTACAGGCCAGGAAAATTTTTTTAGGGTCTCAAAATTACAGAATATTAATTTCTTATGACCTACTTCAACATATAAAAAAATCACTGAGATCAAAAAATACAACTATCCAAATAACACTTTTTTGTTCGAATTTCAAAATAATGACTCTTAATCGACCATTTATTGTTAGATTCAGAATTCTTCTTCAGGATTCACCTCATCTCGCCTCCCTCTGCCTCCACATTATTTTTTCTGGTAAAGTCACTGTACTGTACACTGGTGAGTCACGTGATCTTTGTAGGAAAAACAATTCCTGTCCCCCAACACATAACTTCAAGTGTGTCACCCCCCAAAGGATGGTTGTGAAAGGAATGCAATAGGTTTTTCACCCATCTGGCACAGAAAAAATAGTGACACTTGTTGTGCACTTTCAGCTTCATTCTAAAAGAAAAAGTATAGTTCTTTTATCCAGAATTGCATGCCCGAGGTTGGCAAATTCTTCAGAAATACATAGCCAACAATGTTGCTGGCAAGGAGTAAGGAAAAGTTTCCACAACAAATTTTCAGCCCATACCTCCCCTCACCAACTAGGGAGGTTTATCTAATAATGCAGGGGAAAAGTGATTAGTGATCGTACCCTGTTGTCAGTTTATCATGCATGTTATCTGAAGAAGAGGAAAGGGCAAAAAACACATCAGTCATATTCTAAGATTGTGCTTGAAACCTGAGGAAAGCAACAGTTAGCCACTCTCAGTTTGGCAATAGTGCACTTGAACTCCAATCATAAGGCAGAAGCTCTATCTACTGCTATCTACTTGAAGGAGAATCTAAAAATCTACTTTATCTCCTTCGTATCCCTCAAGGGAGATGTGACAAATGCAACCTGTGTTCATTCATTTCTGCCCAACTTTGCCTCTTCTCTCTCTTTTTGTTTGAAGAGTCTACTTGTAAGATGTACAAGTTCGCTTAGTGAATAAAACTGGTGCAGAAAAAAAAAAGGCAGGAAAAGTCTTGCAGTCAACAGAACAGCCTTCTGGCAAATTTTACGAAATCTCCTCAGTTTGGGAAAATATATAAAGCACGAAATGGGAGTTAAGGCAAATGTAGGATCAAGCTAAAATACCGATTATTTAACATGGACTTTTGCCAGGATCTGGCTGAACATATTAAGCACTAAAATGTAAAATGCAGGAATGTAAAAATCAGGGTTCCACTTTACTTACAAGTGGCCTCTGTGTAATCTGAGAATCATCAGCGACAAAAACTGTGAATTCCCATGAGAGAAGATCCACTGAAATCCCAGCCTGACGGGCAGCAGTCTGCAATCAAAGCAAACACATGCATGTATTTTATATTTACATTACATATATATGAACATAACCAAACTGCTTACACTAGGGTCAGCACAGATTAATCAGTACTGTATTGATATTTGCCAAAATATATGCATTTTAGTGTTGTTTTGTCACTACATTTTTCTATCTTATTTCTACAAACAGCCTGTAATTTAACCCACAATTCTGCCATTTTATTATTATTTTTTATGTATATAAACATATGTCATGGTTTTGTAAAGTAAAATTCTAAATAAGCAGTTTCTTATTCAAAACTAAAACCCATTGTAGACATCTAGTTTCAAATATTAATTACCATCGACATTATTCAAGGAACTTAAGCAATTTTATATTGGATCAGTGGAAAGTTGGCTTTTTGTTTCAGTAAATTTTATTTCAGTACTTTTATTGATATTGTCAAAATTTCATATTGTAAATTGAAAAACCTAAGAACATGAAAAGGATGCGCCATGCTCATCCCACCACACAACCAAATAAAGCTGAACACATCAGTGGGAACAATTTATTTCTGGAATGGCAAAGCTTTCGATAAAAATCATAATTGTACAAATTTATGATAAAACATTTAATATTTACCTTGTACATGTATTTAAGAATCTATAAAATTATCACCCTCTCATTAATAACAATATATAAATTGCTTGGATGCAGTTGCTGACCTTCCTCCCCCACACTCCCTTTTGGTATTTACCAGGTTCAAAAGAGCACTGATGTGCGACACTCAAGAATAAATAATGTGATTAGTTTTTGGTTACTTTTATTAATATCTCTGGCATGTGTGTGCATATGCACACATTTGCTTGTGTGTACACACACTCACACACACACATATATATACATACATGCATGCATTATATATCAAATACAATAATAATTCCACTGTTTCAAATAGTCTTTTTGGGTGAGATAGCATGGATGATGAATCTGATGTTAAGAATGTCATTGGTCACAGGTTGAATTTTATTATTATTATTATTTTTATCTTTTCTTATTTAAGTTGTACACATTCCACCTCTATCACAATATTACAAATTTCTCGTTGAATGGTAAAGCTTGGAAATAAAATGTGGGTGCATTGTTTATTAACCTTCTGATTCATGTACAAAAGTGGTGCATATTTTTTACCTGTGGTGTTCTCTAATAAAGACAGTCATCCTGGTGATGAAATGGTCCTGTAAGTTTAGGTTATTTTTTGTTAGTAAGATACTGAAGGCTTCGTCAATGATTAACTCTGTTTAGTGTTCAAAAGATACTCTATTTAATCTTGTAGCACTATTATAAATTTACCTTCCTTTCTTTGGAACCTTTTTCTATATTGTGTTGAGAAAGTCCTGTTATTTTTGCAATGCTTTCGTTAACATACATATATATATATATATTGATATATTGAAACTAACTATTTACATTATTTATTTTTATTTCTTCTTCTTCTTATTACAGTGGAATCTTGGGGATTGAATGTATAATGGCAGGAAAATGTAAAATCTAGGAAGGTTAAATTTGGGTACCACAGTAATATTAATTGTTATGTTTTAATTTGCTATAGAAGAATCACAGATTTTACATTTGCCAACAGAAGTTCTTTAGCAACAGACACTGCATTGTTAATATTTTCAAATTTATTATTTTTTAAATAAAATATCCTCTATTTTAGAAAGTAAATGTCCTAGCTCAGAAATTTTGCATATGGTAACATAACTACACTAAACTACACATTCAACATACTTGTATGTAATATGCTCAATAACAATAATACCTGAAGCACAGCCGTGAGAAATCCTGTAGGGAACGTAAAGGCTGAGAGCCAGAACTGCACAGGTGGATGAGTTGTTTGTGCCCATGATGAGAACTGTTCCACACGACTAATTAAGTCTCTGGTCCAAGAGCCTAATGGTTTCAATGATGGGTAAGCTACAAAAACAAAATCAAAATGTAATATTGAATAAAACCATATTTTAAAAAGAAAAAAGGGTGCAACCAGCCCTTCGAGGGCCAAGGCATACCAAGTTACTTTCCATCTTTTATGTCCCGTCCCAACTGTTTTATGACTTTCAAAATGAGATTCTACTACTATTACTTCCAAGTAGCCCCCAGTTGTACTCATGATGTTGACTCAACACTGACATTTTTGGAGTTCCCACCAGGAATCAAACCTGTACCATTAGGCAACATGCAGAGCTCACAACCATGTTATAAAATGGAGCTACATTTGAAAGCATCACTGGCAATTCCAAGAGTGAAAATAGGATATTGATAATGTGGCTCTGAGCTTTAGGAAATTCAAACTGGTACAAAAAAATCTTTTTAATTGCATGCATTGCTTGTTATTAATTTTCAACTGAAATTAATCTCTATGAAATGCCAGGCAAACTGTATTTGACATGTTGGAAGCTTTATGCAAAGAGTTGAAATGTTTCTATCAACAATAAGTACTGTATGCTTCAAATTCTATAGTGATTCATTTCAAATAAAAAATAACAGGTACACAAAAGCTTACATTTCACTTCTGTAGAAAAAAAAATACTATTACAAACATTTTTTTTGAATTGGGATATGGAGGAAAGCAGTGCAGAAAAAACACCATAATCTGTATATACTAGAAAGAAGTATATACTTTTTTCATGAAACTGATTCTTTGAAGAAAAAAAAAAGAAAAAAGAGTCTTGTGAAAATAGTATTTCTTTGAGTGTATACGAATCAATGAGCAATGAACACATTCAATTCCTGAAACATGTATAACCCCATTAGGTATTATTTTGCTCATATCTTGGCTGAATTCTATTTTAATGTTGAAGAAAGTAGAGCAAGATACAACCAGCCTAAATATTCACAATATAATTAATACTGACCGATACTAATGTATCAATATCCAGTCAGTCCTAACACACAACTTACATTTATCACATGTTCCAGGGAAAGAATGATGCAGTAGCAAATTAATACACTGAACAGTCAACAACACCACCATTTCCTCCTCAACCCTCGTCCTTCACCTGCAATTTCCTACGGCATCCCCCAATTACATTAACCAGGATATTTTAAGCATCTCATAATAGCAGGCTTCAACCAGCCAGCGGTTCACCTAACAAAGTTGCCAAAAAACAATATCAAAATTCAACCACAAACTAACATATGAGTCATTCATTCCATGCGAAATCAACACAGATATGTGCAATTTCCAACCTGACCATCTCCAATTTTCATTAAATTTGGGGAGTTGAAACTATGCATGGAACTTAGTAACTATGGAAATTTTGAGTGTCGATTGTCTTGTAATTGTTAAATTATTCAAGGTCAAAGTTCGCATAAATTGCTCTTTTTGAGCCCGCTTAGCTGTATTAAATGTGCTGTAACTCCGCCCCTATTTTACCTAGGAAGCTCAAATGAAGCTTATTGTACAGGGAATTGAACAAGCTTTCCAGTGATATATAACAAGCCTACTTTGGATAAAAATATAATTTTGTCACGTGACCTTGGCTTTTGACCTTGAATATCTCAAAACATGTCATCACCAAAAATCATGAAAAAAATAGATTTGGTCCCTCATGCCATACTCTAAAACATTTCAAAATATGATTTTGGGACTGCAATGGTATCAGAAGATACAAAATAATATGTGTAACTATGTGACTACATGAACTATGACGAGTCAAATTTCCCTTAACACCCCCCCTTACAAAATGTAAAGGAGTTATCCTGTGTATAATTGTTCATGAATGAAATAGGTTAGGTACAGGGAGATCCTTAGCCGTTTGTTTCAAGCGCAGGTCCAGCATATTGTTGACCGCCATATTGAATTCAACGAAAAATTTCAAAGGAAAGGGGGTGATGTGAAACATCAAATCAGGCTAGAATTTCACGAGAAATGAAGTGACAAAGGTTTTTCCAACGTATCTTTAGCCAGCAAAAAGTTATACGCATATCTTTGACTTACGATATATGCACATTATAATGTTGTTAATGTTCCTGTGAGCACACTCGTTGACGTCTCTCACACTCACATAGAACATTTGGCAATGTAGCATGTGCAACATCATCACAAGCAGCAACTATGCCTTCTCTCAGATGGTCAATATCACGGAATTTTAGTGCATGCACCATTCTCTTCAAATGTTTGTGAGGGTAAATATCCTCCTAAGATGTTAGATCTGGGGAATGTGCAGCCTTTTTAATAAATCCCCATCTGCCCATCAATCTACCTAGAAATTTACCATGAAGAAATTGCCACAATGTCCACATAGTGTGGTCACACACTGTCCTGTTACAAAACTCTGGAAAAGTGCCATATCCCGTAAGCAAGGATGAAAAACCTGTTCACTTAAATCCAAGAAGCCCTCACCATTTAAGGTTCCGTTGTTGAATATGCACCAACCACTCCCGTTCTCCATACACTATACCACAACATTAGCTTACCAGCAACAACCATTCGGCTGGGATCTGTGTACTGTAGATTATCAAATCACAGGTATTGCATATTCTTTTTATTAACTTCACAGTGAACATAAAAATTAGCCTTGTCACTGAAGATTTTTTCATTCCAAAGGAAATGTTTGTTTGAGATACTTTTCCCAATATTCTTCACTATTCAACTATTTAATGAATGTCTCTGATTAAAATCATATGCAATGGTGCGTACCTAGGTATACTTCTTTCTCTCCCGAGATGTCAGCGTGATCTCGATGAGTCCCTAACACGTTAGGAGCATTTTAGTGCTTTGTTTTTAACACCTCGAAAAGGAGAAAATGGTTACAAGCAAGCAGTAATAACTTTTTGCTGGTTAAATATATGTTGGAAAAATCTTCGTCACTTCATTTCTCGTGAAATTCTAGCCTGATTTGATGTATCACATCACCTCCTTTCCTTTGAAATTTTTCGTTGAATTCAATATGGCGGTCAACAATATGCTGGACCTGCGCTTGAAACAAACGGCTAGGGATCTCCCTGTGCATAACTTATTTCATTCATGACCAATTATACCCAGGATAACTCCTTTACATTTTGTAAGTGGGGGGGGGGGGGTGTTAAGGGAAATTTGACTCGTCATAGTTCACGTAATGATGCTTTTATCAGTCACATAGTTACACATATTATTTTGTATCTTCTGATCCCATTGCAGTCCCAGAATCATATTTTGATATGTTTTAGAGTATGGTATGAGGGACCAAATATATGTTTTTCATGATTTTTGGTGATGACGTGTTTTGAGATATTCAAGGTCAAAGGCCAAGGTCACGTGACAAAATTATATTTTTATCCAAAGGTAGGCTTGTTATATATCACTGGAAAGTTGTTCAATTCCCTGTACAATAAGCTTCATTTGAGCTTCCTAGGTGAAATAGGGGCGGAGTTACAGCACATTTAATACAGCTAAGCGGGCTCAAAAAGATCAATTTATGCAAACTTTGACCTTGAATAATTTAACAATTACAAGACAATCGACACTCAAAAATTCCATAGTTACTAAGTTCCATGCTCAGTTTCAACTCCCTAAATTTCATGAAAATCGGTGATGGTCAGGTTGAGGACTTTGTTGATTTCCCATGGAATGACTCATATGTGTTCAACAACGATACCGATGCTAAAGACCTAATAAAGACCTAATAACATCCATAGTGCAAGCGGAGAGTGACAAAATAGCTACCAGCACTGACATTGTAGACATGCGAAATTCAATCCACACGAAGATAGTAATAAATTCAGTTGAAAGGCAGCTAACAATGTGTACATAAAATCAGATGCAGGCAGCCAATATATTCATGCCCTCACCTACCATCCACCCAATCAAAAGGCAATAGTGGGGCTAAAGTTTTTCCAAAGAGCTTTCTCTTACTGTCCAGATGATGAGGATCCAAGGGAAGAGATAACCACTATTTCAGAATTAGGTCAAAAACATGGTTACACTGAATTCCATCCATCCTCTTGGTGTAGCAAGGCTGAAATGCAGATAAGGCATTCTAGCCAACCACAGCTAACACCCAGCATCAAGAAAAAGTGGCTTGCCTTCTGCTACCCTACCACATCCAACTGCCTAATGAAAGCCCTTACAACATTAATGTAGCTCACAGACCAACTGCCAAGGTAGCCAAAAAAACAGGAAACACTAACAATACTTGCTCCCCACCCTTGACAACTCAGGTGTATAGGATGCAGTGTGAGAGTGCAAAGCACATTACATCATCAGACCCATTAACAAAAGAATCCTGGAGGCACATGGTACAGTGGTTCGGATCCATAGGTTCAGTCCCAATTAGCCTTACTGTGCATAAAGTGGACTTAAAACACCAATTCAAACCAAACACAAGAATCCAGCAGCACTTAACAGATGCACAAAAACACCAGAACATCACCAGACTTTCCAAATGCATCAAATACAACAACAACAAAATGAGGAAAGTTCACATCAGGTATACAGCTCTGACACTGACTGCTACAAAAATCAAGAAAGCACATGACATTATGCACTTCCCACAGTGGATTGAACTTCGAGAGTCTACAGGCACACCACATCCGGATCCCTTTACTGCAACAGTTGACACAAAGAAACAGCAACAACACCTAGCAGCATGCCACAAAACTACAAAATCAAAATTACAGTATCTCGCCAAGCAACATTGAAACAAGTTCTTGAGAGGATGGTGGTAGCAACCACCAAAATTAATGGAATATCATAAATTTCAGGTGGCCGCGGTGGCTCAGTCGGTAACGCATCTCACTACCATGCTCAAGGTCCCGGGTTTGATCCCCGGCCGGTTCAAATCCGGGAACTTTTCTGACGTTGGAAGCGGCTCCGGCACCCACCCAGCGTCGAATGACATGGGTACCTGGGGGAAACCCTGGGGGGGGGGGGGGGGTAAAGGCTGTCAGGGGCGTGATGCTGATCACATCACCCCCACTCACGACCGGATCAAGAAAGTGTGGGGCGTTACCCCCACACCCCCTATACGCCTTCATGGCATGGTGCTAAGCACAGGGGAGCACTTTACCTTTACCTTTTCATAAATTTCAGTTTCGCAGGTAAGTGAGTACTTCATTTCAGTATATTAACTTACATTTAATTTACAAACCAATGTTTAAAACTATATGTACAGTTATAAATGCAATAAACAAATACATGTTAACATCCATTTAAAATTGTCAGAATTACCATAAACATAGTAGATACATTTGCATGCTCTATGGTTTGTTTGAAAATTCAGAATGAGTACTACAAGTCCCATGTTGGAGAGAGAATTGAAAATTTATTCTTGTTGTGATATTTCTTTGAATATCAGATATTTTGGACATTTTACTGTAAGCAGTTGTTGATGGAAGGTTTTAATACAGAAAATTTACTATATGTCATCCAAAGTCAGCTACAGGTAAAGACCAAATAATATTGTTTTCTGAGAAGATATGTTAAATGTGGCAAGAAAGAAATGGTGAGAAAGTCAACGTTCTACAAGGTCCTTTACTATACTGAAAAAGGATAATGATCAACTGAAAGTTATTAAATATGGAGAAACTAGTACTCACTTTATCCGCAAAACTGTTTTTTCTTCTTCGTTCTATTAATTTCAGTGGCTGCTGCCACCATTCTCGTTGGAACTTGCTGTACTGTTGCTTGGTGTGCGTCTTTTGTTAGTGGTTCTCTGGCTGCAGCTAGGTGAGCTGTTGTTAACTGTGCGTCTGGGTCCATGTCGTCTGCTATTTCCGGGCGATAACTGTTGTAGTAGGAGGATCCAAGTATGGTGCGCTTGCCCGCTATCGATGTTTAGCTCATGCGGGAAGTGCATTATAGCATGCGTTTCCTTGATTTTGGTGTCTACAAGTGTGAGGGCAGTGAACCTTTTGAATTTTATGGCTATTGTATTTGATATGTTTAGCAAGACCAGCAGTGGTTTTTTTTGCATTTGTTAGGTGTTGTTGGATTCTTTCATTGACAGATCTGATGGACCTGCCGATGTAATGTGCCTTGCATTCACACTCTGAATCGTATACACCTGGGTTATCAAGGGAGGAGAGGAAGTGCCGTTTGTGTTTGATCAGTTTATCAGCTATTTTGGAATTGGGTTTGTGCGCTACTTTGATGCCATATGGGAGAAGGGCTTTGGATATGCGGTTGGAAGTGGTGGGATGGTAGGGGAAGGCAAACCATTTATATTGGCCGCTGGAGGTTGATTGTGCCTGGGTTGCTTGTGGTTGGATAGGGTGTCTGACCTGTATTTCCGCTTTACTGCACCAAGTGGAAAGTTGTGCTTCTATGTAGCCATGTTTCAGGGCTATTTCAGTGATGGTGGCTATCTCCTCTCATAGATCCTCTTCTCTGCAACAGTAGGAGAAGGCTTGTCGATAAAAGTTCAGCCACACATTGGCTTTTTGCTTGGGGGGGGATGGCTAGAGAGAGCATGTATGAACTGGTTGCCTGCATCCGGTTTTCTGAAGACAGTGGTTGTGAATTTGTTAAGTGCACGGATCATGGTGATGTCCAGAAAGTTGATTTTACCATGTTTTTCTTGTTCTATGGTGAAGTTGAGCCTGGGGTGGATGCTATTTAGCTTGTTCACTAGAAGGTTGAGTTCTTCTGTCTTTTTGTATACGACTATTGTGTCATCCGTGTACCTTCCATATCGGATGTATTGTAGTTCTATAGTGTGGAGTATCTCCTTTTCAGCCAGGTGCATGACAACGTTGCCTAAAGGAACTGATAGGAATCCCCATCGCAAGGCCCTCGGATTGATTGTACAATTTATCCACAAACTGAAAGTAGTTGTGCTTTAGACAAACTTCCAATAGCCTGGTTGTCTCTTGTACCTCTAGAGCAGGGATTCTGTTTGTTGTCAGCCATCGTTCAACTGAACGCAGTGCTAGGTCTATGGGGATTGAACTGTACATATCTACTATGTCAATGCTGGCTAATTTTGCAGTCAGCTTGCACTATTCAAGTCACCAGATTTTTACCATCAGCACTGTTGCGGAACACATATGTTTGTTTGTGGTTGAACTGAGATACAGGAAAACCTCGTTAATACGATATTGGTTAATACGAAGTACCCTTTAATCCGAAGTTCTTCCCATTCCCCAGCCGATAAGATAGGATTTACAATGTATTTCAGTACGGATAAATCGAAATACGGATAATTTTTAATACGAAGTTGTTTACAAGACCCTTCCGCAAAACTGGTTTCGCTTAATTCGAAGTAGACACCTGCGTAAGTCGACAAGAGAAGATCGAATGTGGAGAGAGCTTGGACGTTATTTTAACTTGACCTTGACATGTTTCCTTGTCCTAAGAGCTGCTGACAACTCGAGGGAAGCAGCCCGAAATGCCCGCTGGACATTGACATTCTTTGTCAATGTGCATGGGAGGTCAAGCTCTTTCCCCGCTGAATGCGCCACCTTGTAAATATTCACCAGTGCCAGAGAAATGCAAGATAAGATCGCACGAATGTTCCAAAATACAAGACGCGTGGCGCCTGGAAGTCTCACCAATCTGTCTAGCTCTGAGCTCGAGATACAACAATTTCCCGTGAGCGAGCAACTTTTGGCCTGGTAGCAGACAACTTCCGGTAACCACTTTAATTAAAAGCGTGTTCTTTGTGCCCTGTAGACCTTCATAAAAAAAGGGAAACTGTTACAGATAATCAAAGCCGCATGGGCCAACTAAAGATCGTCAACCCGCTTAATGCGTTGTCATCTAGGTTTCCCGCAAAAGTTGACATCGATCTCACGTATGTTGCAACTCCAGTTTCCCGCTTCATACGTTTCCAAACTGTGCCGGTCATAAAATTTGCCAAAACAGTGTTTTGTTGTCTGAGTGACTTCTCCCCTTTATCTATCAGCAAACGTTGGGGGGGGGTCCGTTGCTAATTGTTTCGGCCACGATATTCTTGCTCGTGTGCGCACACCGGCTCCTTTGGCGTCTAATAAAAAGCAAACAGTTCTGAAAACCTTCTTTAAAACAAAAACCGCATGATAAGTAAAAGAAAAGTGACCCCCTTCCTTTTCCTACAACAGCTCATTATCCGCCACTGGTGTGCATGGTAATGTGATTTTTCACACTGCTGATAGAAGTTGGGTCTTCGACAACTGCCTTATCTTTAAAATGCCGATGATTTCCCTTCTGCCACCTGCTGCTCTAACTTCCAGCCGGTCTCATTGTGTTTACCCTGCAGCTGGCGCCAGTGTTTAGTCTAGCGTCTGGAAAGCTCTCGCTTGCTGATAACTGCAATGACTCATCCAGTGGGAAGGAATAAGCTTCATTGCTTCATTGTTTTGAATCTCCCAAAGCCATACAATCCCCGCTTTTCTTCAGAACCATTAGCATGCTGCTGTTAAAAAAAAAAAACCGCAATGCTCAATGTAGGAATACGAGAGGAAAAGTTTTGGCGGAACGAGTGTTTGACCTCCAGAATACTCCTGAATCCTACAATAAATTGTCGATTAATCTGAATAATACGCAAGTTTCGTAAAACTTGTTTTTAGTTCATTTTTTACTGCTGAACTAAGCGGGACTAAATATACAGTTTAAAGTGGGATCCAAACCAGAGTGATTATCGAGTGCGGCACTGTTTAATGTGTCCTAGGATGCACATTGGGTGCAAACATCGCAAGTTGTGTGTTTACTTTTTCAGAGTTGATTACAATGCAAGTTGAGGAAGAGTTTGGACTGCTCCCTGAAAAAGGGGAGGGGGGCGAATATGAAGTTAACTGAAGCAAAGAATACGTGACTTTTTTTTACGATGTGTTTTAGACAGCCGAACCAGAATGAAATTTACAGGCCCGATTTTTTTGTTTTGTTTTGTGCCAGGGAAAGGTTGTGTTCTCTCCCAAGAGAATCTTCTCTTACCAGTTAATCCTGTAACGGACAATGTTCTAGTACATAAAATCCAATATTCATTCTGTTTGATTATCTCCCGTCTCTTGCTCGCGTGTGACTACTGTCAAGACCCACTTCTTGCAATAAACGAGATTGTTTTCTTTTCCGTAGGTCTCAGTGCAAACGGGTTTCTTATGAACTAAAATTGTAAGAATTTCGTGGAAGAGCAACAACTTTGCACAATTAAAAGAAAATACAGTTTTTTATAAGACTTTTTGCCACAACATGCATCCCGTGCATAACCGGTTGTATAACTAGGCAGGATAAATGGTGTTAACCGACTCCTTGTAATCTTTGTGTCCGCGTTAAGCTCCGTGTTCTCATTTTGTGTAACATTTTTTACACTTCCTTTAAAACGTACATATAAAGCTTATTTTCTGAGCTACCACCAAGTATAAAATATCCTTTGTGGGGCTAATTTATACTCTACTTTATTTACACCTGAAAACAGGCGCCATCTTGAAAAGTTTGGATAACTCGAAGTCGTTTAATACGAAGTTGACATTTTTTGGTCCCTTGAACTTCGTATTAACGAGGTTTTCCTGTATTTTGTTTTTTAGCCAGTTTGTTACGTGGACTGTGGGGTGATTGAAGCCAGCTATTATAAGGTGCATGGGGATTCCAGGTTTATGAGTTTTGGGAATGTCATAGGCAATGGCAGGTGAAGGGTGGGGGTTGAAAAGGAATTTGTGGTCTTGTTCACTGAGTACGACACTAGATTTCACTGCATTTTTCACAATTCTATTGTACCTGTCTGTGGGGTCCTTTGTGATGATACTGTACAAGTCGCTGTTTAGTTGGTTTTTTACTTTCTTTCAATAATCGCACTTGTGCATAATTACAAACTGGTTCATTTTGTCAGATTTTAGACACCAAACTTCATTGGTGTTCAGCCATTTGCCAAACTCGGAGAGGACAGAAGAGATTTCTTGGTGCACTGGATTAGGTTTCCTGGTTTCACTGCTGGTCATCACTTTTTGAAAAATTCTGGCTGCTGAAGAAGAAAAAAGTTTCGCGGATACAGTGAGTACTAGTTTCTCCGTATATATATACTACTGCATCTCTCTTTTCCCAATTATGAATGAAAGATATTGATTCAAATCTCAGTTGGCTCTTCAACACTTTCAATTATAAATGGTTTTCTATTTTATGCTGCAGTAATGAAAACTAGCAGCAAGAGCCAAAAGAGATGAAGGTCTAATTCTACTAAAATTTCACTACATCATTCCACAAAGTTGAGTTGACTCATTTGTCTTGAACAATACGAATAATTCAGCCAATTCTCTCTTTGAAAGGGTTTCTCCACATTTATGTGTTGTTTGGTTTCTTCAACTCAACTTCTAATATTATCAAATACAACTAAATTAAGCTCACCTTTTAACCAGCTGTCTGGAACCCGTCCATCATAAATACAGGTAAATATATTCTCCAGATCTGTTGACATAACCACCAAACCTTTTATACCTTTCTGCAATTCTTCAACTGAGGCTCTGATAGTTTTCAACAGCACATTGTACCGCGTAATCTAAAATAAAGAGGAATAACAGAAAAAAAAAACAACTTTACATAAGGCTTATTAACAACAGGAGCACATAAATTTATTATATATATATATTGTGAGCTTTTTGAGAGCTAATGTTTCTCTCATCTTCTCCTTAAATGTCTGATGGTGGGAATGGTGTAAGCCATCAAAAGCTCATTAGCCTATCTGGAACTGACTTGGCAATATCCTGAGATAATCCTTTTGTCAATCACCACCAGCAATGCTCAATACATAGTTTTCATATAATTTAAATTCTTTGGAATTTAGAAGCCAATGATGTTAGCCATGAAACAGGGCTCAGAACAAATACACACAAAAATTAAAGAAAACAAATGGAAATGCTGAGCCATCACAATTGTACAGTTAAGTATAGGCATTATATACATGTACATACATATACAGGGTGTCCCATGTAACTTGACAAATCGAAATATCGCGAGAAATATGCATCGAACGAAAATATGTTCCATATGAAAGTACAATAGTATTGTGGGGGCAAGTCATCTATGCTACAATGAACCCACCCTGCCACCCCAGGAGGGGTGGAGCAAGGGGCAACCTTGCAATGTTAAAAGGGAAACCCTATTTTTTATTGCAGGTTCGAATTCGACGTCCGAAAATATGTAGGTTTTGTCCGACACATTTTGTTCCATTTGTAATAGATAGATGGCACCGTAAGCGCAACGTGTTGGTTGTGTCTCGCAAATGCAGTGGCTGGCAAGTGCGTGAGGAGGGATACTGTGGCCTAGAAGCATTGTGCTCGCGCCCTCAGTAGTCAGTGATTGTATGGTCAGTGCAGTGTGACTGCAAAGAGTTGAAGGACACAGTTAAGTGGGGTATTCAACATTAGGGTGGAGTGAAAATGGGCTAAAAAATATTTTTTTTGAATTTCAATTAGCTAGATATGTCAAAAGGTGCCAATAGATCAATAGAACACTGTGTAAAAATTTCAAGACTTTTGAACAATATTTTGATCGCCCTTCGCAACCTTTTATTTTGCAATACTAAGCAACATTACAACGATATAACGACATAGTCAGTCAATAGTGACTATTAATCAGTTTAGTCACCTTAAAACTCAGTTAATGCAATCAAATGCCACAAACAGTTACAAGGTGAAGTGAGAGAAGTCACGTTTCGACTCGAACGTCGGCATTAGCTGTCGAGAAGGGATGCGTATTTGTCCACTGGGGCTGCTGCAGCTCTGGCCTTCATCACTCGTCGCAGGCCCAGCTCACGTATGTGTGGTCGATGGTCCGTCATCATGGCCAGGAGCAGATTCTCCGGGTGAGCGAAGTATGTATTGCGATGAATGACGGGGTCAACGATCGATCTTCTTGTGCTTAGGGCTGAGGTATCGTCACTTGACGAGCATCTGGTGAAGGTGCCTAGCTCCATCTTTGCATGACCAGTGGGCTTTTACGGTGAACCACGTTGGAGCATATACGCGAATGAAGAACGTCACCAGCTTTTTCAGATTCTCTGACGGTTCCATGTCGCTTACATATAATTGGAGGATTCGATTGGCTGTCGTTATCCATCGTGAGTGATTCAGGCAACCTGGGTTTCACATTGTCAGATTGACGCTACATTCACCTTTGCCGATGCTATTGCACGTTTCCAGTAGATAGCACTGATCTGTGCTCAACTCCTTCTGGTCAACATTGGACAGTTGCTCGGTCAGCTGCACCGGTGCAAATGAGGAGACAGGCTGTTCGCTACACGTCACTAGCCGCTTTCTGATATCTCCACAGAATCCGTGCGGGCCTGTAGTCGTGCCATCGAGTGCCTGGAATAGATGGCGCAGGACCAGCTCATTGGCATGGAGCAGACATAACAGACACTGCAGAGGACGCTCGAAGGTTTCTTCCAGTCGGCGGATAACGCCCGCTGTGTGTCTCGTGTTCACATTTGTGCCGTCACACCTTACAACTTTAATGTTCTCTGTCTGCGCATTCCTCTCTTTGAAACTAGCTACTATTGACTCAGCTATGTCTTTGCTGGAGCCTGATGGAGGAGTCGTGTGGCTGAAGTACGAAGAACCCGGCTCTGTGATGATGCTTATGTGTTCTTCCATGAGGGTTTTTCTGTGTTACTTGTTGTCGTCGTCAAGAACCTGTGTCAAAGTTTGATCCTTGTGGCCATCAAAGAATACTCCCTTATGCCAGTGTGAGTGTGGTCAAACTGGTCATCATTCTGCTGGAGTTCCTTACGAGTTTTGCTGCGTTCTCGGCAGATCTTGCTTCGATCGATTACTTTAGATCGGTCGATTGGCGACACGAGACCAACATGCAGAACTGACGTTGCTAATACAGCAGCCAATCCATCCGAGACTCGGATCCGATCGCAAGCTTTAGCTAGTGAAGGTAGAGAGATTGTCATTTTCTTACATTGGCGATTCTGCTTTGGCTTAGTCTTGACTGATTCTGTATCTGGAATGTACTCATCGCCAGTGACACTGACCGACAGGTACGTGTCATCTTCGGCACTGTCGGCAGAATCGGCTTGACCTTTACTCTCAACGGTCCTCTGCTTCTTCATTCGTTCGAGATTGGCTTCCTCTCTTTCAGCTTTCTTCTTCAATTTTGACGTCTCCTCTTGATCTATACTGCTGATTATCATCTTTTTTGGTCCTCAAGAAAATGGTGTTCCTTTGCCGGAACTTTGAATTCTTTTGCGCATTTGCAGTTCGAAACCATGTCGAAGCACTTGCATTTGCTGAGATCAAACAGACTGTTACTTCTGTCGCGAAGGTCCGAGAGTCTCCGTTAGTAGTTGAGTTGATCCTTTTTCCCATTCTAGACCTTTAGGATTGTGTTGTATTTGTCGTGGAACGATCTGAGTTTTCCAATCGCTTGCGCGGGAGTTACTGTTGGACATGAGGCCCTTTCCCAGATCTCTTCAACTTCATAGCACAGTTTGTGAGATATGTCCAAAAATGATGGGTATTTTCCATTGTCTGTCCTCAGGTCTGGTCGCAGTTGAATATATTTCTTCATGAAATCGGTGTAGGTCGGCATAGTATTGGTTGTTAGGTTTCGTGGAGCACCAAATATCTCCTGTAACTGCTATCTCTCTGAAAATGGAAGTTCTGGGGATGGGGATATCCTGAGGATAACCTGATGTCCCCAGGATATCCCAAGGACATCCTGGGAATAACGTGTGTTGTATAGGTAAGTTATAGGGCAAATGGCACATTTCCCATAGTCTAGCTTCTAAAAATAAAAATTAAAAATTTTTACTCCACCCTACTATACAACACACGTTATCCCCAGGATGTCCTTGGGATATCCTGGGGACATCGTGTTATCCTCAGGATATCCCCATACAATGTATAGGTAAGCTTAAGATGGCCAAAACCTTTTCAATGAGTAGCTCGCTTAGATTCGCTACTTAATAAGCCATGCTGAAATCAAACTGAATCAGGCTACAAAGTCATAAAAAGGGTTAAAATGCCAATTATTTCAATAAGGTGAAGGGCGATCAAAGAGTTGACAGAAAATAATATGATTTTGCAGGATTCTTACTATGGACAAATGGCACATTTTCCATAGTCTAGCTTATAAAAATAAAAATAAAAGTTTTTTCACTCCACCCTATTCAACATCATAGATTATTCGTAGGAAAAAAAATTGAAATGATCCTTGTGTATGGTGAATGCAGAAGGAACATTGACAATGATGTGACCCTTTATGCGGAACGTTTTCCAGACAGGCTACTATCACGTTCTTTGTTTGTTCGAGTTGTCAAACAGTTTTGTGCCAAAGGAAGTGTACAACCTAAAAAAGGGGTTGTAAAGCAACTGCCACTGGGGAGCATAATCACATTGTAGTCCAAGCAGCGGTGGCTCATAATCCCCAGGCGAGTACGCGAGTAATATCATCGCAGTCAGGAATTTCTTGCAGTAGTGTTTGGAGATTATTGAAATGTCACAAATTTCATCCCTATCACGTGTCCATGCATCAGGAACTTCATGGCGACAATTTTCACAATCGAGTGGTGTTTTGTGAATGTGCTCACGAACAAATACTAGTTGACCAGCAGTTCTTTCGAAGAGTACTTTTCTCCACGACTCAACCTTCACAACCACGGTCAGGTTAATCATCACAAGTGTGGGAAACCCACACTGGTTGCGTGAAGTTGAATGTCAACATCCTTGGTCAGTTAACTTATTGGTCCCTATGTTATTGACGGTATTTTGGATGGCGTTCTTGCATGAGGAATTACAGACATTGCTTGATGATGTAAACCTTGCACTGCGACAGCACATGTGGTTCCAACATGACAGTTGGACAGTAGAAGCAGTCCAGTACATTGGCCTGCCAGATTGCCAGACCTTACGTCGCCGGATTTTTTTTTGTGGGGATATCTGAAATAACATGTTTATCAAGATATGCCAACAACCCGTGCAAACATGATCGAACAAATAAGAAATGCTTGCGCACACATTGATGCAGATGCACTTCTGTGTAGTGTTCAATCATTTGAACAACGGATCAACAAATGCATTGAAGTTTGAGGACATCATTTCGTGCATTGCATGAAATATTTGCATCTAGCATCCCGATGGTGAGAGGCAAGGGGACTCACCCAAAACAAGCACCCTGATGGTGAGAGGCAAGGGGACTCACCCAAAACAAGCACCTTGATGGTGAGAGGCAAACGGATGGTGCCATCTATCTATCACGAATGGAACAAAATGTGTCGGACAAAACCTACGTATTTTCGGACGTCGAATTCGAATCTGTAATAAAAAATAGGGGTTCCCTTATAACATTTCAAGGTTGCCCCTGTCCCACCCCTAGGGATGAAAGGGTGGGTTCATTGTAGCATAGGTGACTTGCCCCCACAATACTATTATACTTCCATATGAAACATGTTTTCGTTTGATGCAAATTTATCGTGGTATTTCGGTTTGTCAAGTTACATGGGACACCCTGTATATATATAACATGAAAAATAATTAAATAACTCAAAACTGCTGTTCATACAAAATGTTAGATTAATTAACTCTGTTCACTAAAATTATGCAGACAGTTAGTGATATGAAATTCTAATCAATATAATATAGTACAGATATAGAATTTAGAGATAACAATAACCAACACGTTATGCATGCAATATTAAATTGCAAGCATTCCATGAAGATCCTGAATGGTTTCTTTGCTTCATTAGTTACTGGATGAAAATGGATGACCGCCAAAGATTTTGTTATTGGAAAATAAACTACATATGGATCACATCTTAATACGTAAAAACTAGGGCTGAGCCGATACCGATACCAGTGGTATCGGCATTGGTGAATATCAGTTGATTTTCATTTACCGATACCAAAGATTTTCAGTGGCTAGAAGAGCAGGCAAAGGCAACAGCTCATCTCAACATTTGTCCTTTTTAAAAGTTTGTTCACCCTTCCTTGTGACAGATTGGGAGACCAGCACAGGAAGTTCCTTAGATTTTCCTAGAAACATTTGATAAAAACCCCACCCTCCTGGGAAGCAGATGACAAGATCAAAGGCATGGGTAAGTGAAAGCTGAACCCAATGTGACCATGAGGACATGTAACTGCTTAGTTAACGCTGTGGGGAAATAAATCATTCATTGCCAATTCTTGCTTGAAGATCGTGGTCGTAAGATAGGTGGATGTTTCTAACCCCCCGCCGCACTAGTGCTGGGTCAGGTAGTTGCAGAGTTCTTGGAAAAGAGGAATGAAGGTCACTGTGAAATTAGCTTTGTTATATCTACATTCAAGCGCGAAGGGGAATCAGCAATTTATACTTGTCCTCTTCACTTCTGTCTTTCGCGTGACTGCTGGTATTGGCCAGTGATTGCTATTTATTTCTGCCGAAAGCTGGCTCCCTAGGCAGAGTGGTTAGCACATTGCGCTACCATGCCAGGGTTTGATGGCCTGGGCATGGATGTTTGGGAGTGTCCATTCATCAATTTCATCATATCGTCACTCATCCCCATCTTCGCAAATTAGCCAAAATTGGCACAAAAAGTGAAGTAAAATAAAGCCAATCAATCATTAATTTCCGCCGAGATTAGATTGGAAATATATGGCTTTGAATGACAGTACTAAGAAAGATAAGCTAATCGGGACTCGACCTACATTTTAAAGTGCGACCGGAACCACTGTGTGCCTCCACTGAGTATCGAACTCGGGATCTATTGATTACAAGGTGACAGCATTATCACTACACCATCAGGGAGGCCCCTCTAAAAACTTATGTCACCACTACTTACAATAATGTACATAAAATATTTATCAGGAACTTTACTTTTCATCAAATGGATGTACCATCATTCTTTTTGTTATTCAATAAATATTCAATTTTTTACTTCTTTGACATTAATTTCCTTGCCATGACAGTTGTTTTTACACAAATTTTAGCAGTCTTAACTACAAGTAAGGTAGATGACAAATATTTGCTGTTTTATCTCTGATTTTATAGCGTCTTTTTTATTATTTATGTAATAATAATAATATTTTTTAGTCAAGAAACAAAGAACAAAATATGTATTAACTAGGGCTGAGCCGATACCACTTTGAACCAATACCGATGGCGATACTCTCACTGATACCGATACTTGTATAATTTTAATTTAAATAACAAAGGCTAGTTATTACATATGTGTGTGTGTGTTTAGTATTGTTACATTTTGTAGATATGTATTTTTGACAAGGGGCGATGAATAAATTAACCCACCAAACGATGCTCTCTTGCAACAATGCATCACAACTTTACAGATTTTTTATAGATCAGTGACAATCGATCAGATGTTTCAAATATGAGAAAAATATTATGAGAAGCTAAGAGCGAGGTGATCAAGATTTTACCAGGCTACAACAAAAGCCACTACATTGAGTATTGGGCACATCAGAACTTACTTCTTGCAGAAGAACAACGTCAAGAGGTTTCTTGTTCTTTCCAATTAGCTTCTCAGCATTTTCATAATCAATTGGATCAGGAATCCTAGATAGCACATCAGCTGCCAGTTGCAATACCTGAAATTTTCAAAGAAGTATTACAAAATTTAGATCTTGTGATAAATGCAGTTATTAGCCTAAATGTGGAAAAGTTTTGATTGTTTTAAGTCCATTTTAAGCTTACAAAGGCTTCTCAGGACTGGACTTACAATCTAAATCACTGCTCAATGTACCCACACCAAGCCTTCTATCTACACACACATGCAACTCAGAGCAAGCAAGGCTACACTAGCATTGTAACAGAAGTAGGAGAGGCGATAAGAAATCATAAATCATTAATTTACTTCTCTCCAGCAGTTATACTCCAAAAGATGTGTGATATTTTTAATAACACAACTATGCAGATGAGCCCAAGAGAATATGTATTAATTTGTTCAAAATACTTGCCTTCTCCTCTCTACTTTCCCCTTCCCCTGTAGCTGCTTGGAACTGCAGAGATAGCAAAGTTTTGAACAGATTAATTGTCTCTATTATCTGGGAAGTTATATCCGCATTTGGATGCTGGCCAAAAGCTTCAGGACGGTCAATAGTTGGCATCATTGAAATATGATCATGGTAAGACTCAAGTGAGCCATCTCTTGGGATGTAGTAAGTTGTTAAACTTGACAATCTGTAATATAGATACAATATTTGAGCATGAGTAAATGTCAAACAAAATGCAGTATCAATACCTATATCAACACCAAGATTATTCACCGTATGTACACCCCTGTACATCTTTAACTAACAAGTTGCCATTTTATCTGAACAGGAGTGTACTAAACAAAGAAATTATATGAGTAATAGAGTAACAGTACTAAGAAGGAAGGGATTATGGAATATAACCAATCCCACATATATTAAAAAGTATTTGGATAAGCAGGACATTTAAATGTAAGCATTGCTATTATAGGTGGCAGCACTAAGATGATAACGCAATAAGGAAATTATATTTATGACAAGGAAACAGAGCAGATAAAAGAAACTGTAGAATAAAGAGACTTTTAAATGAAATATAAGAAAAGCAAAGGAAAAAGAGAACTATTAAAGAACAAAAAGCAGGAGAGGAAAAATTACTTACATTATATAAGAACAAAATTACATAAAAACATGTGAAATTTAGTTAATATTATCTAGTACATAACTTACTACTTGTGTGTAACAGCTTAATACATAATTACCATCTGTTACTTTCGTTTCTCATACATTTTATTATTATCCTTACAATATTTCAACTTCTTCCCTTCTAATTTATGACTGTTGCCAAGAAAGTTAACACCTTTATTAATGTACTGTTTCCTGAGAACACACATTCCCTTCATCAGACATTTATTTGTAATTGATCAATGTTACAAAGAATGGGAAAGAGATGGCATGAACATAATCTTACAAATTCAGGCCCAAGAACAGAATTGTCAACTGATTTCATTGAGGAGAAGTACATGACTAATGGGAGAATAGTTTTTAAAAAAGGTAACAAGAAACAGAGATTCAAAGGTATGAAAAACTTCATTTATTGCAAAAGAACACTGGAAGAAATTAAAAATGAGTTTAGTAATACAGAATCACCACAAAGATTCACTTTTTCACGAGCGGGGAAAACCACCACCACTTCAACTGAAAAAGGTCAAGAAACTTTGTAAAGAAGACAGAGATTTTGAATTGACTGCAATATTTAGGATTTATAATTAAAGTGTACCAAGATAATCAGTATATATTTTGAGACTTTTATAGAAGACAAAAATAATTCTTTACTTCACTGTTAATGCAGTTGTTAGGCTCCAATAGAGTAATGACAGCTCATATGTCAGAAAACTATCGACAAAATTCATTGTATCAGTAACATTGACCAAATTACAAATAAATGTTGTATGAAGGGAGAGAGTGTTATTCCCTAATGTAACATCAAAAGATGTGCTTACTTGCTTGTAACAATCATATATTAAAAAATACAGTTCTACAATGCAAGTAATTAGTACAAACAAGAAGAATATCATTTGATTATTCATTTATTCATTCATAAACAGACAAAACAGCAAACTACACTAAAGCTATTGTATCATCCACTAATTATGACTATGTGAGTAAAGCCAGTGAACAGAAGAGTTGAGACAGCATGTTTTTGCATTAAGTGATTTTGGTATGGGTAGAATATGAAAAATAATTTAATTATTGTGAGAATAGTGTATGTGTTGTCCTGCACAAGAGGATATTCCACTAGAAAAAAAATGCACAGTTGGATTCAATCAGTCCTCTGTGTCAGGACTACGGAGAAAATCGTAGTACTTAACAAATGAATGGCAGGAACTAAAAGATGATCAATGCCATCCTGGCATAAGTTTTTGTAGATACTTTCACCTTGAAACTGGGTTGCCTGAAACCAGCTGAAAAAAGTGTACTTGGAAAGCAAATAAAAACTTAGGAGTAGAATCAGCAGTATGAGTCAGATTACTGGGCGAGTTATGAACTCAAATGGCAACTGTTTACATCAAAACCATCAGCAAATGCATATATCTTATGCTATTCATCATTGGTTCAGATTAGGTGACAAATGAAGATATATCTTACATATTCCAAAAGGGTTAATGATATTAAAACAAATATTCACTTATCAAATTACGAAAGCACAGAGATTCATTTGTACCTACCTCATCCTACCATCTTGAATGCTGAGTGAGATTTACAGAAATTTATTTCCATATAATGCTACATACCTAAAATATGGTGTGGTGAGAGCATCTTCACAAAAGTACTGATTGATGTATGTTTGTAATAATCTCCCATCATAATCATCTGTTACATGTCCACCATAGTTAACCCGAGCTATCAAATACTTCAATGCATCCCATGGAGTATCTTCATATTCATTCAGGTATGTATTCAGCAAAATTGAAGATACCTAGGAAATAATAATAATAATAATCTCAACTAAGCAGATCCTCCACCAACATAATATGATGTATAATATGATCATGACAATGTAAACACAAAGGACTTTACCTTTACAAATTTACATGGGTGGATTTAAACTCTGTCCACTTGCTCCATTTAGTTTGTGAAATTAACAGCAGATAGAGTACGATAACAGCATACTATCCAAATAAAAATTCAAAATAATTTGGGAAGGTCTTGGTAGATGTCTCTAGTAACGTATACCTTTCAGGATTCTTCATGCTTGTTAAAGTGCATCAATCAAATGATGAATGTAATAATGTAAGATGTTTTTGCCTTTGCACAAGCACATTGTTGTTGTGCATCATTAAAAGTGCTTGGTTGCATTAAACACGATTTTGGGCTTCCCAAAAACTGAGTGAAGTTCCGGTTGAATCGCCCTATGCTCGTGGATGTTTTGCCACACCTTGAAAAAGGCAGGCAAGGATCAACACATTATGATGGATGCCTAACAAGAGGTGGAAATTTGTTGCACGCAATTTGGTCAGATTTCTGGTCAATAAATGGTAAATCTGGCTTGAATTCTTGTGTTCCCTCTGATATCGAGAATACCTGGAAATGGTACGTGGTAAAAATCCAACGAGGTAGGTGATTGATATCAAGATATACAAGGGTTGGATAAAAAGTAATGGCAACACGGGTATAATTTTTACTTGACTGTATTGGCAGAGGAGCACGTGTTACATTCCTTCAAAGTAATCACCCCTCATCTCTACGACCTTCTGTCACACGTATGGAAGGCGTCGTACACCGTCAGCACGTCCATCTCTGTCGATGTCCCACAGTGACTGCCCTATAGCACGTATGATGGCTTCGCACGTGTCATAGTGCTTCCCGCCCAGTGGTTCCTTCATTTTGACAAAACGGTCGTAATCACACGGTCTCATACCGGTGAATACGGCGGATGTTCCAGTACCTCCCACTACCAGTTATGCAGGAGCGCCCTCACATTGTTCGCAGTGTGACACCTTGCATTGTCAAGCAGGATGATGGGACACCGTGCCGTCGCTTCCTTCTTAATGCAAGATGAAGCTGGTGTTGCAAGAAGGTGCAGAAGTAGGCTGCGTTGACCGTCTGCCTGAGAGATGTTGTTCTTCTTGCCTAAACATATTGTTATGGCGCTTGCACTCTCGTCCTCTGTTTCAGAGCACTGCTGTTTTTGACTGAATAACATACAATCGCTCCCACTCACTATACTTCCTCGTCTGACATTCCTTTATCAGCCACGAAACGCTTGTGGTGCTGTGACTCACCCCTTTCACGGGACAGCAGTGTTGCCATTACTTTTTATCCAACCCTTGTATATAAAAGAAAAGTGTCACCCGGAGGATGACATCATCTTCAGTGCATTCCCATAAATGTAGGTAAGGAATCAGATTCTACCTATCTAGTGTCATGGAACACAGCAACCATTTCCTGCCATGAATCTGTTTGCAGACTGAATTGCTACTTAAGTTTCTCAAGTGCGTTCGATGCAAAGTCTTGTGACAGGAAACACATACGAGTACTGTATCTGTACGTGCTCGCTGGATTGTCGGCAATGGTTAAGTGACACCATCTTGCAAGCAATGCATTTACGCGACCGTTTCATGCAAAATTAGAATGTTTAAAACTGTTTGAATAAAAATAAGACAAAGGAGAAAAATATTTGCATATCTTGGTTGTGGAATGTAATAACAGTGTGATAGGAAAGTGTTGGGTTGATGCATAAGTTCGTAGCATTTCTTTCACCTTGGCAAAAGTACTTTTATTTGATACTAATTTGAGATGAACAAAAGACAGAAGTTAATCAGTAATATATTTTCCTTCATTGTCCATTGCTGTCTACCAATGCTGGGGCAGTTTTTCGATTCCACGCCTGAAAAAATCAGCTGATTTGGGGTTAAAGACGTCGCCAAGCCAAGTTTGAAGAGCATTTTTGTTACGAAAGTTGTTTCCTTGAAGATTGGTAGATTAAGAGATGAAAAGTTGGAGGGTGCAAGATAGGGAAGTAAGGAGGGTGTGAAATAACCTTCCAACCAACATCCTGGATAGCAGCTTTTGTCATGTAAGTGGAATGTGGGCATGCATTATCATGTTGCAGCAGCATTTCCTGGTGTACTCGCTGATTTGTGGTGTTTTCACTTAAAGCGTGTGCAGTATCCTGAACCTTACCCATGCAAATGTTGCACGATGGTTGAATGGTCACAGTTCATCACATTTGCTAATTCTCGGGTCAACTGATATGGATTAACGTGGATTAAAGCATTTAAACCATCTTCATTAAATCCCGATGGTCTTCTTGAACGTGGAGAATCACTGAAGTCAAAATTGCCCTCTTTGAAATGACAAAGCCATTTTCTTGCCATGCTTTCCCCGATGGCATTCTCCCAGTACATGGCACAAACATTTCGAGCCATCTCTGCTGCCTTTGCTCCTCTGTAAAACTCAAAGAGAAGAATATGTTGGAAGTGTCAGTTTCTTTCCACTTGACACTTATTGTTCTTTTAGCCCACAAATAACACTGCCTTCCTTCAAATCTGTAAAATTCAATGCATATTCACAAGCACAACAATGCCACTCAAATTGATGAACATTAAATGATAAACAAACTCCTAACACTGCAGTGTTGCCATACCAAACACAAACGCTATGAACTTATGCATCAACCCAATATTACGTCATATGAACATTCATCGTTACGTGATACATATCATTTTTTGTTTACTTTCGCACACTGATAGTGCTTTTTCAACCTAAAGTAGTTAGGTGAGTGTTCTGCTGAAGCTGTTTGAACAATTTAATAGGCACTCCTTTTTCTCATTTTTTGTAAGTACTCACGTTGCCTCAGAAAGATAACTTTTCATAAGATTTGTAAAGAAACATTTGTAATACAATATCAACATAATTTTTTACCAAAAGTTGTTGTAGTTTGGCAAAAATGTGTGAGGCCTATCTGAGTACATAACTCTGAATAATTATTAGTTTGTACACTGCAGTACATAAGTTCAATCATGAATGAAAAATCTGTGAATGATCGTTATGTAATGATTATTGGTTCTGACCCAAATTTTGTCAGATGTGGTAATATAGCCGACATGTAGTTTACATTTTTTAAATAATCATAAATAGAGGTGATCACATACTAGTATTTTCAAAGATTTCGACATAAATAAAGAAAAGAAAGCTGTTCCTTTTGTCATAAATATTATTTTTATCACTTGTTTATCTTTCATGAATGTTGCTATGGTTTTAATAGGAATACAATAAAATGTAGGGATGGGACCGATTAATCGGTACTCTATCGGTATCGGCCAATATAGGCATATCGGTGTATCAGTTTATCGGTAAAATTACCGATTATTTTACCGATCCGATATATCAATAAATATCTGATAAATTAGTGCAAAATTCTGCCATTTTGTTGTATTTTTTATGGATAATCTCCATGCTCTAATTTCTAAAAAAGTAAATGTCTAAATATGCAACTTCTTTTGCACTGCAGTCACTTTGAAACAATTTATTAAGGAGGTCAATGAAACTTTCAGGTTCTTCAAGGACAATTTCTAATTTTATATCGGATCGGTAGAATATCGGTTATCGGTATCGGTAAATTTTATATTGGTACTTTATTGGTATCGGCCAAAATTTCATATCGACCCATCCCTAATAAAATGTAATAAACAAGAATTTATTTGTACACTACTGTTCATAAGTAATTTTCCCACAAGTTTCTCAAAATATGGTGTGTTTCAATTCTTGTAGTTCCTTTACAGGAAGTGATTTCAGTGTGCTCATCGTGTATGATACTCACTTTTGAGAAATTGCATGCTTACATGTCATATTGCATAACCTTTTAGGTGGTATGGGGAAAGTAAAGAGTGAAATGAATTGTTGTGTACTCTATCGGGGTGTTAACAGTTTCTTGTTGATAGCAAGCAATTCACAGTGTGCGCTAAGTAAGCATGATATGTGACAATGATATATAATCCTTCTCCTTTTGCATAATTTCCAATTGGGTATACAAAAAAAAAGTGATTGGTAAGTTAATTTCTATTACACATATCTATTCAGTACCATATTATTGAGTCTTATCCTATTCGAATTTTATAGAGAACATGATGCTTTGTCTCTCTTTTCCTGAAATATAAGAAAAAAGGGGGGAAGAATTTTATGTTGATTTTGAATTTGTCTTCTATTACTAATGTTCCCTGTGATCATGTTAACTGTGTACTGGGGCACATTTGAAGAGTATCCCTACAATAAAGAAAATTTGAATTTGAATCCTGCATAGTCCTTTAGTAAAGGGTGACCTAAAAATAAATTGACCAATTTCAAGTTAACTTTGTAACACATTTTTTTTTTTTTTGCATTGTAATTTTTTTAGGGGGTTTATTTTCTTCTGGTTAGCAAGATTAGGGTTCCACAGGTCTCCTAAATTAGAATCCTGCGATAAAGAATGGTGGTTGTATGAAAATCGGTTGGACTTTGAAAAAGTTTTCAGCTAGGAAAGTTGTATTGGTATGAGGAAGCGGAGGACTCAAACGGCATGGGCGAACCGTAATAACAACACACAAGGTCATCTAAAATGATCATTAAGGTTTTATAAAATTGTCATAAACAGTTTAACTGAATCGCGCACGTTCCACAAAGGCACATGGGTTTTTACTTCCCCATATGCATGTGTTGTGGTGGTTTACTTGGCCACTGGTATGGAATATAGCTTCATCACAAAAAAATATCATCCACAAAAGCTTCCTTGGTTGACATCTTTTCCAGGAACTCACAACAAAAGTCATACAGACACCTGTGATTGTCATCAGATAACTGCAGCAGTAGTTGAAGTCGGAATGGTTTGAATCATAAACGTTTACGAGGAACCCTCTGCACAGTTGTTTATTTACTTTTTTAACTACTTTTTTACCAAGTGAATCCTTTTACTCTATTCCTTGTTCGACATAAATTGACATGGCATGGAGTACTGATACATGCCAAAAAAACCCTGAAGATAGGGCAGTATGACCCCCGAAACGTCGCTTTTATAAATGGAGTATACTCACATCACGTAAGTAAACAATTTTTATTTTTTAAAAATACTTATTGTTTCCAAAGGTGAGTAATTCACACAGTGCAAATATGAATATTCAGTTCTGTAGTTACATGTGCAATTGCTATTTTTGGACTATGCAGAAAACTTGTGCAAATTTGGTCCACATCTTCTGAGGTAGTAAATGGGTGACCTGTTGATTTGCGCTTACACAAGCAACCTGCTTTACTAAATGCTTACACTATACATGAATTGAATTGTCATTAGGTGGGTCCTTATCAAATTTCAAATGAAATGCTTGTTGCATGGTGGTTGCAGACTTTGTTGTATGGAATTCCAACATGCAAAATGATTTCTCGACAGGTGTAGCAGCCATTTTCACAAATACACTAAACTAACTCATTAACCATGTCATGAGTGAAAAACTGAGTTCCTGTTTTGACTGGTGTTCATTTCATTGCAGCACCTATCCTAACCCCAAAGAACATTATGAAATGAAACTATATTTATTAGTTTAACAACATTTTAAGGGAATTTCTTGTTTCATCATCTTACTGATTAAATAATAGTCATATACAAGTGTCATCTTATTCCAAAGAATGAGAAAGTATTACATGTCAAATAAAGTGACCAAATCCACAATGAAGACACAAGAAGTTTTCCATTTCAGATATTCAACAACATTGAAATTAATATAAACCTTACAAATAATTTGTTTATGCAGTAATGAAACGTGTGTAACTACATCATTTTTATGCAAATCATGTTGCATAAAGGAAAAAAGAGGAAATTTTCAAATTCATAAACTCTAAGCAGCACTAATGCTGATTTGATTGCTTGCAGATAAGATTGAAGAATAAACATTATGTAACAATATGCTGTTGCCACAAGGAACAACCATGAATTATTTAGACACTAAAAAAAAATTAAAGAAACAATTTCTCTTAGAGGAAATATAGAATATAAACATGAGTTCAGGACAATGCACAAGAGATACCAACCTCAAAATCAGAGTCATTGAAACTGTACACAACATTCCAACCAAGTTGCTGGAACTTCCTCCTCTCCAACAGAACAGAATGGAAGAAACAGAGTGAAAATAACAACTTTTTAAACTTCTCTGGACGGGTGGTGGACTGGAACTGAGCATCAGATATTGTTTGGTAAAGACGCTTCATGTTAGCCTTGATGCCCTAAGGAAGTAATAATAATTTACTAACTTCATGTCACTCATATCAACTACATACACATTTGCATACATACCCCAATAAATACATACAAACATATAATAGACATAAAAATCAGAACAGTCAATATGTGGATAATAATGGAAAACTTGAGATTTCAACATTAATATCATGTATCTTCAGATCGGATGAGTGATTTCTCTAGAAATGGAAATTTATCATTCAAAATAAAGGGGGGAAATTGTGTACTCCTGATTTTGAACCAAGATTCATGAGATTTCATACCAGGTTTTAACTAGTGATGGACGATATCGGAAATTTGATATTGTGATATATCATTAAGAAAATATTGTCATAGACAATATGATATAATATTTTTCTGTATCATGATATCGATGATATATCATCTCCACAGTATATATCGCCAAAGTATCATGATGATATATCACCAACATGATATATATTGCCGAAATATGGTGACGATATATTGTCGACACAATATATATCACCAAATATCATGATGATATATCACCTAGTTGATATAGCCTGTATGATATTTTTTCAATATCACGATATATTGCCCAACACTAGTTTCAACCAATTAATTTATCAAGGTAGCTGTAGAAATATTGAGTGAAAAATATTCTACAACCATAACTCACACAGGAAATTACATTACAGTGGAACCCCGATTTTACGTTCCCGCATTATACGTTTTCCCGCTTAATACGTTCATCCAGTCAGGGCCCGGCAAAAGGTCGTGTTAAATAATAGGATGTAAACCTTGATCTTACGTTCGCTCTAACTCCCGTTTCCTGCTTTATACGTTTTCCGAGCTGTGACAATGTCTTAAAATTTGGCAGAAACCTGTTCTGTTCACTACGCAACTACTCCCTCCTTTTTCTTGCTTTTGCAGCCGGTTCATTGGCCACGTGACCTTGAACTTCCAGATGTTAGGCTTTCGTGCGAGATGAGGGAGTGAAGGGGCATGGTCAGTGGAAGACAGGGGGGGGGGGAGGTGGGGTACAACTTGCATTTGTCACACCTTCCTTGACGGACAGGAAGGGAAAACTGCACTTTTTGCATTTCCGGTAAAGATAGAATGGATCGATTCTTCTGCCTCAGGATCAGACAAGAAGCACACTGTTGCCAAACAGATTCTCGCTAAATGGTGCATTCCTTAGAATTTGGACAAAACAGAAGTTCACCCTCCCCCCTCCGAGTGGAAAATTTACAACAGGATTCGATCACCATTTGCTTCTTTGCTCACACAGATTTACGGAATCCTTCGTAGTTGACGGAAATAAAAAAGAAAAGTGGGGAGGGGGCTTGTTTGTGAATTTTTTCTTTCTTCTTGTCTGCAGTGGCCGCGGTGGCTCAGTCGGTAACGCGTCTGACTACCATGCTGAAGGTCCCGGGTTCGATCCCCGGCCGGTTCAAATCCGGGAACTTTTCTAACGATGGAAGCGGCCCCGGCGCCCACCCAGCGTCGAATAACATGGGTAACTGGGGGAAACCCTGGGGGGTAAAGGCGGTCAGGGGCGTGATGCTGATCACATCACCCCCACTCACGACCGGATCAAGAAAGTGTGGGGCGTTACCCCCACACCCCCTATACGCCTTCATGGCGTTGTGCTAAGCACAGGGGAGCACTTTACCTTTTACCTTTACCTTGTCTGCAGCGTTAATAAGAAGGGTTTGCCAACCTCCGCTATCCAATATTGAATAAGAACTGCACTACTTCTTTAATGGGAAGTCGTTTAGATTCCTAAGGAAATACGATTGGATCGTCTATATTTCACTGTAAATTATTTTTAATCTGAAGTTTTTTTCGCGAATATTATGTCATTTGGTCATTAGAATGAAGCTGAAATTGCATAAGATAAAGTGATTATTTTTTCTATGGGAAGATGAGCGATATTTTACTCACTGAAAAATATTATTGTCAAATCAATTGTTTGGGGGGAAGGGGGAAGCGAAGTTCGGACACATGTATTATTTATTCTGTGTGGGGCAGAGAATGGTTTCTTTTATACAGATTATGTGACTCGCATGTTGTACAGTGACGGAATCAGGAAAAATGAGTGGATAAGCGAGGGGTGTGGCAATATTCTCTGGGAGCAGTCAAATTTAGTGCACATCTAAATACCATTAAAATGCTTATTTGGGCCAAAAGAGAATTTATTTACTTTTTCTTATTCGCTGTGAAGCCGTGGTCACCTAGTTAGTACGGGGGCATCTGACTGCCGCACTGGAAAGCTGGGTTTGATTCCCGGTGTGGGTGATCTAAGCTGCCTCATAAAGCGGCTCTGGAGCTCACCTAGCCTCAAATAAATGGGTACCTTGGGGAAACCCTCGGAGGTAAAGGCTGCCCAAGCATGATGCTGATCACATCACCTCCAAATTGACAGAGATCGAATAATAGGGGGGTAAAGGTGGCCAGAGCATGGTGCTGATCACATCATCTTCCACACACCCCTATATATGTATCCCGGCATGGTGCAAAGTGCACGGGGAACTTTACCTTCACTTTTTCTAGTTTCCTTGGGGGGGGGACATTTGCTTTTTCTTCCTCGTGTGGAAGAGACAATCAATTAGCATAAAGGCGAAAAGCTATTGTCCCATCTTCTTTCCTCTGCGGTTTACAATTAAGCAATCGCTCCTGGATATGTACATTCTACGAACATAGTGTACTACAAGTAAAAAGAAAAGTCACCCATCTCCCCCACTCCCACGAGCTCATTAATCTGCCACTGGAGTGCAGGATTCAGCCCATTTCTCTCTTCTTTTTTTAATGCCTCTATCTGCGTCGAAAATGTTGCTCATGTGTCAGTAGCATTGAGGTGACAGCATGGGAGAGCTTAAAGCAGTGATCCTTCCCCCCCCCCCCTCTTTCCTTCTGCAACTTAGCCAGGAATGATCACACTTGTGATAAGACTTTTCTTCAACAACTGCATTAGCGCCGCTCCAGCACATGTTCGACTTCCCTTTCCTCTCCCTCCCGTTATCGCCGGTCGGTGTGGTGTCTGCAGGCATCGAGCAGTTGGCAGTCGGCGCCAGTTTTTTCGTTTTGTCTAATGACTACCGGGGCAATGACTTGTCCATCGTAAAGGGAAGGAAAACTGTATTGTTTTGAATCTTGCCTCAGAAGGTTGTTTTGCTTTTGAAGATTAAACACCAGCACCACACACAAAGCGACCAGTTAAAAGACAGCTAATTTTTTTCTTGTTTTGCCTTCTGATAAACATCTTGAACTCACAGAACAGTACAGGAAGGAAATGCACATGATGCTAATATTAATATACTCAATACTTTTCTTTGGAACCATTCACGTGTTGAAAATAAATTGCAAAATATTAAACTTAAACGGGGAGGGAAAGAAAAAAAAACTGAAACAACACTGCTAAATCCAACAATAAATCATCAATTAATATGGACGTAAATAATAATCAGTGGCATGCCCAAAGGAGGGGTTGATGGTGTCATCAAAGGCAGAAAAAGATGCAAAATGAGAGCTGACTATTAAAAAATACATATGTAATCGCCCTCACCACACCCTTGCCAAAATCATGGGCATGTCACTCATAGCAATTCCCCGTATTGTTACATCAAAAAATGCGTAACTTTGACAAAGCTTGTTTTCAGTTCAGTTTATGCAGTTGGGCTGATTGGAACTGGACACACATGCAGCTAAAGTGGGATCTGAATCATTCTACATGTCTCCACTGTGAACTGAATCCAGGACACTTTGATTACCATATATAAAGATGCCTGACGTCCAACTATAAATGATCACCCCCCCCCCCAAATTACCTGATACTTACAAAACTAGCAACTAATTACCAGTTTACATAGTAAATGAAGATCCCACACAATCAAAAGCATAAATAGAACCTAATAGGCGGCAGATAGAAGCAGTCCTCCACCGTCCCTACCCTCGAAAGTGGGTCACATTAATCCGTCACTGATTTTCACAGCAGGGCTTGCTTTTTTTCCCTTACAAATTCATAATCATACTTCTTTAATGTTGTTGAATTATTTTTGACACAATATACCTGCTAAAAGTCGATTGTGAAGTAGTTTCTTACTGACGCTTGAGATTCACCCCTCCCCTATGCTTTCCTGCTTTTTACGTTTCCCGCATTTTACGTTTTTTATTTACAGGCCCCTGAAAAATGTAAAATCGGGGTTCCACTGTAGTTCCTAGTAGTTTACAAACTCTACTTCCAAGTCAGTCTTGATTTCACTATGTATTACTTTCATAATATTGCTTAGACTTGAACATCTCTTGGTGTGTCACATTTAATATAATATATAAAGAAGCCCAACAAAGTTAATGCCAGGCAAATAGAGAATGTGTTGACATTTTAAATAACGCTTCTTACTATTGCATATTTCATAGTTAATTACCATGTGAGCACTTATGATTAGGTTACCTTTGGTGGTTCTGTTGTCATCTTTATTCCTGCCTGAAGTACTGAAATGGGAAAGTCTGGATGCGGACTGGAACTTAGCCATAATCTGAAATTTTAAAAAAATGAGTGATTCTGAAGACACACAAAATAAAGGGTTATAAATATAAACTGATTTTAGTGTGAAGAATAATACCAGATATCTGCTCATGAGCAATAAATTATAATGGTTAGGACATATTTATAATACTTAGGAGTAAATTAACATTATTATGTTTCTCAATATTATGTTCAATTTTCAATGAATAATTAGGTTGTACCAATTTCCTTTATCAATATGAAAATAACTTATTTAAATTCCTGGCACAGTCACAGCAAAAATTTACTTCTTACACAAATATGCAATAAACCAATGTAACTTGCAATTAACTTATCCATTGATTTCAGTGAGTTACTGCTACCATCCTCAAAAGGCATTTTGTGAATGATGAAAAATATTGCTATGGAATAAGATTTACAAAACAGAATATGCTCTTATTCTATATCATTCCAAATGAGAATAATATTCTGAAAACTAAGGTATGAATAGAAGTTACACACACCCAATTTGGATTTTAATATAAAGTTTGAAATATCATTTATTTTAATTTCATTCTCACCTGAAGTCAGGGTGAACAAATACATCTTGTAAATTGTCCACAAACTGATCTAACTGGGGCATCCAACTCAAGGAGAGGTGGCAATTTGCTAAGAACACCCAATGTCCCACCTGAATTCCTTTGTTCATCATTCTGAAAAAAACAAAAACATTTCACAGTATGGATACTACTGACATAATTATGCATACCATAAAAGAATTCTATGAAAGATTGTAAGTGACAATTATGTTATTTGTGCATTTTACAAGCAAATATAAATGTATTAATTTTTACCACTGATTTTTATTTTTTTGGAATTTGTGTGTTCCAGTAGCAAATAGTTTATGTATTGTGTGTTATGAAACACACAATACAAGAGAACAAATGTCATTATTCAGCCCTCACAGTGGCAAACAGTAGTGAAAAGATGGCAAATTACATCTTAATGTTTGGATATGATCCCTAGCAAATGACAGCCGAATAGCACCACACATTCTGCCAAGTGGCATTGGAAACTGTTAATTATTTGTTGGAACATATTGACAGGTATGTTGGTAATGCTTCCATATGGCCGCCTTCATATGGTGGCAGGACATATTTAAAAGACTTCTTGCATGAGGTGCATACATAAGAAGAAATCAGCAGCTGTCAGATCTGGGGACAATCATGGCCAATGGATGACACCATACACTGGCACATTGACAGGCAAATGATACCAGAATCTGACATGCATGCTTGCATATTTCACCACACTACATAAATTAAAACATCGACCCATAAAAGACATTCCTTTCACTACTATTGACACTAACAAGGACTACACAAATAATGACTCACACCCACACACACACACACAGAGAGAGAGAGAGAGGGGCAGACAGAGGAATAGGATGAGAAAAAATTGTCGGAAGGGCAGATAAACAAAAATTAAGGAGACAGTAAACACTTACCACACAAAAATAAATATTGATAAACGTTGATATTTCATGGGATATACCACATTTTCACAGGGGAAAAAAGAAGTAGCACAGTGTCACAGAATACTGACTGTAGCATTGGTACAGTGTTGCCAGAAACAGTTCTGCCCCTGTACTATGTGACAGTGTGCTACACACACACAGTATATATACATATGCTATGTGTGTATTACTAATTATTGCATGTTCTATAGCTGTAATCTTTCTCCTCTGTACCAATATACTGTAGTATCAATATCAGTGCAATATATGCACACACTACAAAGGTCAGTCACAATCACATAAACATTACTTGACTTTCTAAACCCATTACTTGCCTCTCAGCCAATGGTGCTTGACCTTGGCCAAGAGAAAGCGACGAAAACCTTTCTCGCATCCCCATAGAATCTGAGAGTGTTATGAGAGAGCCTGTGGGATCTACTCCAGGCGACAGAACAAAGATGAGAGGCATGTAGCGACTTGAATCGTCCAACACAGTGAGCATATTGAGAACAGGAGGCTCCACAAAACGGGGTCCTAGATTGTTCACAACGAATGTCGACACACAAAAAGACATTCTGTCTGATCTAAGGGAGCGCACAAACAGCATCCTCTGAAGCTCATTGCAGATGCTCTCCCACTCACCTGGAAGGAAAAAGAATTAAAAATAGTGATGCAAGTGAGCTAAATAATCAAACATCAAATCAAATACTTAGTTCTTCACTGACAAACATCAATTTATAAAGAAAAAATCACGCACAGATAATGTGTTCCATTAATTTTTGAAGATTCTTCATGACGTATGAATTACTAATATACGTGTATATCAAGGACATATTTAGAGGGGGATCCCTTGTAAGAGTTGCCAAGACCTAAAATTAAATAAGCTTTACTTCAATAATTAAAATTAGCAAAATAAGCAAAATGCTTGCATGCCATTTCTTGTACAGTCATGGACACTATGAAGTTAACTTATTTCCGCCAAACTGGCATGAAGATAGGATTTGATTGGGAAGAGTCGGTCTTGCATTGACAGTGTGTAAAATTAATGAATAATAATAATAAGGGTATTTTTTCATAAGCTGGAAATCACAGTTCTTTTGTTATCTCATAAATATGGAATTTTTCTATTTATTTTATTACATTATTTTCTTTCATAGAATAATTCTTAATACAAATTTTCAGGGTCTTATACCACCGGGTGTTTCAACAGAAATGCCGTGATTTCAAATGACCCTAAAAAAATATTTATTATATTCACAGTAATAGTTTGTATATGTTATGATTGACAAAAGTCTAAAATTTAATTTAATTATTTTTTTTTATTTGTGTTTGTCAGGTGTTTGTAGTACATTAGTACAGTATTGGAGGACAGGAGACTTTCACTCCAGCAGAAGATTCATTTGGTGTCCTGTAAGAAACCTTGCAACCAACAGTGTCACATGTAACTAGCACCTTGGGATAGGTTTTTCTTTATCAATGTTTGTCTCCTCTAGTAGGACCATTAGCTATATGGAGGGCAACTGAAATGGGTGTGAATGATGAAATGACAAGATGGTAGATGAGCAATGAATATGGAGATGAGTGAAGGGAGGAGGCCTTCTGTAGGCTGGAAGCTCATGGTGCATAGAGCACACTCACTATCTTCCACAGGTGCAAATGAGTTTCCCAAGGCCAGTATAAATTCTTAGAATCTCGTCGTACTAAATAGTCATTCAGAAGACATTGTGGATTGCGGTTATTCAATGTTAAGATGAAATAAACTTTTCTGTATGCAAACCATCAAACAAAATTTGAAGGGAACTAAAAAACAAACAGTACTTACCAATTAACGGCTGTGTTTCAGGTTCCGTATGTGTGTACCAAATATACCAATCTCTTGGGAATTGTTCAAATGTGTTTACAACCCCATGGAATCCAGGAAGCTTGTCAAGTTCAGTAACATTGTCCCAAGCAGTGTCTGACAACCAACCTGAATCAAAAACATGTAAGCAATAGTATCTTACCTAACTTCTAAAATACCTTTGTTTTTCTAAAATATGTGCATTCAGTACAAATTAAAACTTTTACCAAGCACAGCTAATATTTTGATTCTGCACTTTGATTAAGTTGATTTGTTTTAGCATCCTTTTCATCTGTACAATAGATCTTGGATTACAGAGCAGAATAGAGACATATACACATTTCCTAGAACCCAATTCACAAATCACAACAATCAACAGTCATATCTAACTACAGATCAATGTACTATGCCTGGTCAAACCTCACATATGTAAGTGTGGGAAACGGTTACTCAACCTACGTACTTTTCAGATGTCAAATTGCCATCAATGAAGTATGACCCGATAATATGATTACACAATATTCCACTCCAAACGTTAAATTTTTGCGGGTACTGTGTATGATGCTCCCTCATCCAGTGGGGAATCTCTGTGGCCCAATACCTCATGTTATGCCGGTTGACAGATCCGCTCAACTCAAAGGTAGCTTCATCGGAGAAACAAGTCCACCACAGAAATCAATTATTTCTGTCGAATCGTAGCATCATTTCCTCGCAGTATTCAAGTCTACCATCATAGTCGTCTCCGATGAGTTCTTGCACTAGTTTTATTTTGTACGGATGATACCGATGCGACTTCACAATTCTAAGGATAGATGTTTTACTTACTTCGGTTTGTTGAGCTGCTTTTCGACTCGAAGTATGGGTGTTTTCTTGGAAATGCATTAGAACTTCCAAAGATTTCTCGTAGTTTGTACCAGTTTTAGTTCTTCCACATTGTGGTTCATCCCTAACTGCTCCAGTTCTTTCGAAGCGATCAATGGTTCGATAGACAATAGATTTTGAAATAGGTGTACGATTCGGGAATGTATTGTTGAATAAATGCGCAACGTCTCCGTATGATCGTTCCCTATCACCAAACCCCCGCATCATGAGAACTGTTATCCTCTCCCTCTCTGACAATGTCATCGTTGACAGAATACGAACAGTAATGGATTTTCTATTCTTTCGTAGACCCTTTAGTACTCCAGTACGATTCCCCCCCCCCTTCGTGAGTTGCAAAGAATGCGCACAGGGTTACTGAAACTAATTTGACCGCCCACTTTCACATTCTGTAAGATCTTACCTCTTACACCTCTTACACAACGATCGCCTTAAGCACGTGACCTTCACCGTGGTAGATTACAGGCAGCTCCTCACGCCGAACCGACCTGGTGGCACGATGAGTAAGTTCACTGTGTGTGTATTGTTGTTGGTTGGGAACTGCTCACACAGTGAACTGCCGACGCACGTCAAGGTAATCGCATTCCCGCATAGAGTCTCCAGATGGCAGACTAGTCGCCTTCGAGCGACCCTATGAGATCGCGGAAGAAAAACAAATCGGGCCGTGATGTAAACCATGAACAATTCAGACGTTTATGCTTTTCGACCTTGGGAACGGAGAAAAGGCAGTGGTGAGGGGGTAATTAAGTTCCGGTCACCACAGAGGTGAGGGGACTCACCTAAAACAAGCAAACAGATGAGAACAAAATACTACTACGTCCATGTCGTTGTTCCTTTGTTACGTGAAATGTAGTACAGAAACCCGGTTATTTTCTTACATAGAATCTGATTCTACAATACAAAATGGGGGTTTCCATTTCAAATTTCACAGTTGCCCTCTGCCGAGGGTGGGTGTGGGGTATCAAGTGTGATATCATTGAATAGCTTTCTTTCACTTATTAAACAAGTATTTTTTCGTTTTCTGATTCGATGTGTATTTCACACACACACACACACACACACAGAGGGAGAGATAAACGCATGTACTGCACATTTTTACATTGCTAGGAAATATTGTGTAACACTTGGTGCTGACCACTGATCAGATGAGATTAGAAGGGAACAAACAACACAAACAAATTAAAGAACATATAAAAAGGAAATGCAAAGTAATAAAATAAGAATAAAAAAAGGATAGAACTACACACTGCAACAGATAAAATATAACGTACATTAAGTCATCACAGTTGTTATTTATTATTGACACCTCATACTGATGATCTAAAGTTCTCCAAAATTAGTGACTTCATTTTCTATATAACATGACTTATGCCTCGTGCCAACATGATTTAATAAACATGCTTCCAAAAGTTAAGCACGCGATGGTAAAATCAACAAAAATGGAAAAGTAAAGCTTTCATTAACACAAAATTGCACATGAAGGTAGCAATTATATGTTTATGCATTTAAGAAAACAAGAATTGTGTACAAAGATGAAAAAAAATATTTACTTTTCATAAGTTATATGATGACGTCACATTTAGGCCATTAACATAATGATGTTTAAAGGCAAACAAACCAACAAAACTTACAGTAATATGGTATGTGACCACCCCGAACCTTCACACAAACTTGACAATGATTTTCCATGCTTTCAATGAGGTGATCAACCATCGCAGATGCGAGCAATGGCCATGCCTCCATTATGGCAGTTTCCAACTCTATGAGACTGGCTGGAGGAGGTAAATGTGCAGAGACAGCATGCCCGAGGGCATCCCAAAGGTTTTCAATGGGATTAAGGTCTGGGGAATATGCTGGCTACTCCATACGAGAAATGCCCTTACTTTCCAGGTACTCATCAACGATGTTGGCTCGATAGGGACAGGCATTATCGTCCAAAAGGAGGAAATCCGGACCAACTACTGCAGAGTAAAGTCTCACAATTGGGTCATGAGCTTCATCCCGATACCGTGCAGCTGTCAAAGAACCGCCTTTAAAGATGTGCAGCTCGGTGCGATATCCCATTGAAATTCCAGCCCACACCATGACGCTGCCACCTCTGAATGCGTAATGTTCGATTATGTTCTTGGCCTGATTGCTTGTGTCTCGTTCTCTCCAGACCCTTGAATGCTTATCATCTAATTCCAGGACAAATATGGACTCGTCCGTGAACAGGACGTTGCACCAATCTGAGACAGTCCAATTGAGATGTTGACGACACCACTTTAATCTTTCCCCTCTGGCTTGGATGGTTAAGGCAACACAAACACAGGGTACTCGGGTGTACAATCCCTTCATGTGGAGCCATAAAATCCGGATTTAGGAGCGAAAATGAATTACAGAGGCAAAACAGCTTCTGGGAGGATAATGGATTACAGAGGGAAAGCGAATTTTGGAGGAAAAACGGATTTTGATCCATATTTTCAATAATTGTGTCATGAATATAACAATTACTCTAATCTACCAACCTAATGTCAGACTGTCTTCCACGTAGTACACCCTGGACTGCATTTAGCAGACTAACAAGACTATGGTGTCTGGACTCACAGCCAGTACAATCCTACGTGGAGCTTTTTTGTGGTTTTGTGATCTGCCCATGTGTGTTTGTAATTGTCCCTTCGTCTGCTTCACCTTATCACAATTCATCCTCATCTTCATGAATAGCCAAAAGTGGAAGAAAAGCGAAGTTAAATAGAAGAAATAAATCAAATCAATTAAATATGTCATTCAACTAATAAAGTATGGGCTAAGATAAATTTATTTTTAATTTAAAGGGATAAGATAAAATATTCCCTGTATTGTCATGGACACGTCTGGGTTATAACAACTCCATTAACTTTCAACGGAATTGTTACAACCCAGAAGTGTCCATGACTGTACAAAGCGAAGTACATACTGAACAATTGAAGGCCATCAGGGAAGGGACACATAAATGAGAGAAGTAGGGAGGCCATATCAAGATTCACACAGGAAAATGGATAGATTGAGTTGGTGGTTTAAGTCCACTTTATGCACAGTAAGGCTAATCAGGACTAGACCTACAGTTTAAAGTGTGATCGAAAGATAGGAACGATAACCAAGAGGCTTTACAACAGGTGACAACATTGGTTACTTTCGCTACTTTTCTCTAGACTGGAGGGGATAGAGAGAATTTTAATCAGAAGATTTGGTGAACGGATTACCCGTGCATGCAGATGTGTCTTTTAAAACACAGAGAGAGGGGGGACGGGGGTAGTATAAGTAGAAAATGGTGGAAGGGAAAAATAAGACATACAATAGCAATGAGAAAAGGTGAAAGAAATAAAAAGGAATTCGGGAGAGGGCAAGGAAATATCTGTGTGAAACCCAAACTTTATATCTGTCAACACTAGTTTATCAGTATTGGCTCCTGCCCAGCCGGTCAAAATTTTCTGGCGCCCTACATGAAAGAAGCCGACTGCGCATAGTAATATAGTAGATTTCCCTTCTTTTATGAAAGGATTGCACTACATTATGTTTTCATTTTTGACCATAAAATAATTGGTACAGGTTAACAAAAGTTGGTACATGAATGAATTAATGAATTAAATTGATTGGGTGTATCGGCACTTGAGGCCATTTTGCACCCTTCAATATATTCGGGGAAAGATCCCTTTACCTAAAATTCTGACTTGAGGGATTAAAACAAGGGGTGTAAAAAGTCCCTTGGGAAAATTAAAAGTGCAAGGTTGTAAAAAGACCTGCACAAGACAAACACAACACTTTAAAAAATCAGAAACAAACTAAAAGCCTCCTCACAGATGGTGGAAGAGACCAGATCTTCGTAAAAACCTAAAAACATTTGATAAAATACTGTTGTCATCACCCAACAGGGATGACAAACAGCCGGAAAGGTTAAAAGTCTGCCGGAGGTAAGCAAGGTCGGCACATTCAACGAGAATATGCCGAATACTTAAAACAACATTGCAAACATGAAACAACAGAGGGTCCTGCTCTTGCAGCAAGTGACCATGGGTTAGAGGGCTGTGTCCAATATGCATTCTGGTTAGAAGAAATTCTTCTCAGTGAGAGGGACGGGACGAGAAACACCAAGCACCTATGGTGGGCTTAATAGCGTGAAGCTTGTTCCCCATTTCCGTATCCCACTCGGGCTGCCAAGTGTCAAGAACGGAACAATGGAACACATTCTGCAGGTCACTAGCTGGCAAAAGGTGGACAAGAACGTCGCCATCTGCATCAGCAGCAGCTGCTTTGTTCCCCTGAATGCCCATGTGGCTATGGACCCAATAGAAGTGTACATCGGCACTGGCAAATAAGGACATAAGCAGTCTGCATATGAGTTGCACTACTGGATGCCAGGAATACGGCGAATCCAGAGTCTGCAACAAACACGCTGGTCGAATCACTGCACAAAGGACTTTCTTCAGACCATTGACGACTGCAAAGTCCAGTGCCTTTAGAATGGCGTACATCTCTGCTGTATAGATGGTACAGGCAGGATGTAGCGAGTAAATGGAACTTTGAAAGTCTAGGACTAAGGTGCAACCGACTGAATTCAATGTCTTGGACCCATCCGTATAAAACACATTGAAATTGGGGTGCTTCGCACGAAGTTCTATATATCGCTGCTGGATACAACCATTGGTGTTTCTGCCTTTGGAAGGGCAGTCAGAGAAAAATCGATAGAAGGTGCAGGAATCTCCCAGGTCGGGAGAGGCGGAATGAGTGGAGAGACGCCAGGAAGATCACTGTCAACTGCGAATAGTAAGCCGACTGCAGAGACGACAGCTCAGATGCCTCTACATACAAACTGGCGACCGAACTGGTGCGGAAAGCACCAGAGCACACTCGAATACCAGCATGGTGGACGGTGTCTAGGGTGTGAAGTCTAGATGGGTGGGCAGACGAATAGACAACACATCCATAATCGAACTTTGACCTGATGAGTGAACGGTACAGATGGAGTAGTACCATCCTATCAGCACCCCAAGAAAAATGAGATAAAATGCGTAAAAGGTTGAGAACAGTTGGTACATGAGATTAGTTCCGCAACAATCAGATGTAATCTGAATATTTTTTTTTTTTACTTATGATACGAGAGCAGTGGCAGTGCCAGTATTAATCATGTAGGTGTGATGAGGGGGTGTGAAATGAAATTTTGGGGGTGTCATGTTGAAAATAAAGAAATCATGCATTCTTTAACCATTACATCAAATACCAATGATCATTTTATGCTTTTATGAAAATATGCCAATGAAACTGAAGACTACTAGTGACTTGTTTCAGTTTTAGCCACTATAAGCGGATGTTTTGCAATATTTTAAATGAACATAGCTTGTATATGCAGGTCAATGACCATATACTGTGTATTGAAAAAGTAAAAGATTTTTTTACCAAAAAATATAGTAATGGTGGAAGAAAGACAACAGCCACAAATAATTGTAGAGCTTCTCACCCCCCCCCCCCTAAAAGACAAAAGCAAGTGTCTGTTCGTCTACAATGGCAGAGGTGTTACTCCAATGTGACCACAAAGTTTTAGTAAGTCATACATAAAGTAACATGGCAGATGCGCAGGAAAATTAAAGGGGTGCTGAAAAACTCCTTTGCACCTTCTTCCCCGTGCCAGACATGCATGAGAGCAAGAAAAGTTTGGTCGAAAGCAGAAAGAAATATATATGACATTTTGTGTTGTATACAATTCCATTGTTTGAGCTCTGAAGCATGTAATCTCAGGAAGCAGATGCAAATGATTATATTTTTTTTTCGGTATCAGAAAGTGCTTGCGCATTAAATTGAAGTGCAAACTTGTCCAATCTATCAAAATATCGCTCTTGTGCAACTGCTACGACAGATAAGGAGCCATTGAGCAATGTTTGGTTGAAACAAATAACTTTATACAATACTGCTGCAACAACAATGATCACAAATGCCCTCCGAAATCCGGATTCCCTCCGAAATTCAGATTCTCCTTTTTTACTATCCGGATTCCGGATTTTAAAAAATCCTGATTTGGCCATCCCTACCTCAAACTCTTCAGAACGAAAGTGTGATGATTTTTGCACGAAATCCTCGCTTTTATACTATTTCAAGAGCACAGATTAAACACCTAGGTACAGATGATTCACTCTCTACTTACAAAAGGGAAGCTACACATAAAAAATTGACATCTGCATCCGCAGCGATTTCCAGCCACTCGAATTCAAATACGCTTCCGAAAATTTGCATTGCATGTTTAACTTTTGGAAGGCAGTGTATAATATAGATTAATCAGTACTCTGAACAAAGGATTTATGCCATAAAAAATAGGAAAAGCAGAATTTTAGACCATGATAAAAGATGAATCCTTGCAGAAGTCTCTGCCTGTCCCTCATTTCCCCCTTCCCCACCTGAATATCAAAATGGAACCACATTGCTTTTACTATACCATCTCTGAAACGAAATGTAGTAGATCCTTATATTTTTTTTTTTTTTAAAAAAAGATTGCTGACATGTTAGCTAAAATTTTTCTATTGCTTTCTGTATCTCATATAGATTCTTGTAATTTCATGAATAATGAGGAAAGTGTAAAATTGAAAACAACAACTTTCACTAATAATTTTTAAGAACAAAATGGTGCCCAATTAGTTTCACTCTAATATCTTCACAAGGAAGTGACAGAGGACATTGGAAAATCTTATATATTTAATTTACACATATTTTCATCTTAACCTTTTCTTATGTGAAATTTTTCCTTGGCTTGCATACATCCATATTTTTTGTTAGATTACATATAATTCCTACCTGGGCAAGGATTCTCCATCTGGCCTTCACGGTCCAAAACAACTCCTCCCTTCAACAAAAAGTTGTATTCAATACGATTCACCTTCCCTGTTGCTTGCAGGATTTTAACACACATATGGAATGAGAAGAGCAACTTGTGATTCTCAAACAAGCCTCGACATGTGTTTCTGAAAAAAAATATTCCGTATTAGAATTAAGAGCTTGGGAAATTCAAAAATAGAAATTATATTTCTTGAATTTCAGGATTTAATTACTCACATGTTATCACATATGATACACAATATCATGGTTCTCATTTGTTTTGCAATTTAATTCCATTACTTTTTTCCAGGCAATTTTAAAACATATTTTAAGATCATTTTGTGATGCCTTAATAAGCAAATTACACAGTTTTAAGGGTTAAAGTGGATTTACTGAAACCTTGGTCGATAAAGGCATATTGGGAATGCTCGAAAATTTTTCTTCAAAGCTAGGTGCCAGTTCTGAAAATCAGGCGTCAGGAAACTACCTACTAGAAATTGTGCATACTACAGTGTGTTTCAAAAGTCGCACAACCAAAACTTTGAAAATGTATATCATGAAAACTGTTAAGAGGTATTTACACCAAGTTTTCTGCACTAAACTAATCATGTACGCTATCACTGGGTTAATAAATTTATGTTAGCATGTATCCAAATAAAAGCAATTACATTATTCTAAAAATATTGTCAATTTGCTGAAAACATCTGAGAACTGATTTTCAACAATATATATATAGAACAATATAGAAATTTTCAGTGAAAAATGCAGGTTCGACCAGGACTTGAACACGGGTCTCTGATATACCGTGCCATTGCTCTAACCACTGAACTACTGAGCCGGCCTGGCCTTGCCTGATTTTTCGATGTCGTTGTTTTACCTGCGTGGAATCTTCTCTGCCAGTGCTACCGCAACGGAATCTGTTGCCTTTGAAATACAGTAGACTTTGACGTTGCCTGGTTCCTCCCAGCGTAGAGATGTTAATTATTGAAGATCAGGAACACACAGAAAATGTACTACGTAGAAATTTTCAGCGAAAAATGCATTAACATCTCTACGCTCATAGGAACCAGGCAATGTCAAAGTCTACTGTGTTTCAAAGGCAACAGATCCCGTTGCGTTAGCACTGGCAGAGATGATTCCACACAAGTAAAAAAGCAAGAAATCAAGCGAGGCCAGGCTGGCTCAGTAGCTCAGTGGTTAGAAAAATCGTACGGTATGCCAGAGACCCAGGTTCGAGTCCTGGTTGAGCCTACATCTCCTGTGTGTGCCTAATCTTCAATAATAATAACAACTCTTAACAATTTGTGGGATCATTTGTTGGTGTTTGACTAGTCGTAAAACAGTTGCTTTGTGAGGTACAGCAGAAGCAGGGGATTTTTCTTGGAAAACCTCTTGCACATGAGTTTAAGAATGAGTAGTACAATACTCTTCAGCAATACACACGTGCTGCTCCAAAGAATACGCCATGCTGAATCAATTAAAAGAACAGGCATAGTAGTGTCGAAAGTTAGCTAAGAGAATTCAGTGTAACCAGAGGCAGACTAGGATTCTCTCAAGAGTCCAATTTTGGCACAAAATCTTGGCTTATGATTGTATAGCGAATACTTAGGCACTGTGGCGTGTGTCTGTTGACAATATTTCGACCTGCTAGCATTGCCATATATGCTCCAAAAAGGCACTTTTTCACTTAACCCATAAAATCGCCAATAAAAAATCCATCAAATGTTGTACATGACCAATATTGGTCGCAAATGACAGATTGACATGGCATCAGACATCTAATTATGACCCTTCGATAATTTCTTAACGTATTTTTCTCATTCAAAAGTGTATTTCTGGAAAAATTTTAACGCTGCCTTCCATCATTTATTAATTTATCTAAATTTTCTGTATGGAGAAAACTGATAATTTTAAGCATTGAAAAATATCTCAATGGATGAGACTTTATAATGCAGAAAACTCGGTGTAAATATCTCTTACGGTTTTCATGATATACATTTTCAAAGTTTCGGTTGTGCAACTTTTGAAACACTCTGTGTAAGAAGCTGAGCGTCACGGTATTCAAAATATCGCTAAATCATTGGTGAAAACAGGAAATGGGGTGTTGGGGGACAAAGAGTACGAAATTATTACTGACTCTCTGGAATGTTCACAATGTTGATTGTAAAAAAAAATCATTTGCTAACTTACGCTATACTGCAATTTGAACTTAGAATCATCAAAATTTCATACATATTACAGCATAAGATCACAGTCGCCAGGCTGAAATTTTTAGTCGCCATGGTGACCGGGATTTTTCGAGCCCTGCATATTGGTATACTGATAAAATTGCTGATAACCTTATCAATTCAATATTTCTACAAATAGTTTATAAGCTGAGTGGGTATTTCTGTTATATTGGTATTGTATTCATGAATACAAAGGTATAAATCACATACCTTTTTAATGTACAGCTTCTTTTTCTAAGGTAGAATATCAGTCATGGTAACATAACTAGGTACACACTAATCAATCAACATACATTTGTTTCTTTAGGGGCTAATATTATTTAATTTGCTCAATGTTCTTTAATGTACTACATAAGCACCTATCTCAAGAGTAAAGAATTCAAGAACAGATGATAAGCAACAAAAGTACAGGACATTTGTTTCTGAAAACAGCCAGTAAACATACTGTCTTGTACTTTGTTATAATATTGTTGCCTATTGATGGTGGCCACTCAAGGATGATCATAAAATTCAAGTATAATTCCAAATTTAAAATACATATACATACATACTATTATATATATATATATATTGTGGAACGATTCAAGGGAGACTGTAAAAAAAGGTAAAATCTCTCGCCAGACATCAGTGCTCGGTCAATCGACAATTTACAACACAAGGTAACATTCCACAAATAGCGGAAACACATGACGTCAGGAGACACGGCATTCTTCGATACTACAGGGTTCAAGCCCGTCATCGGCTGGCAAATATGGAAGATTTGCCAGCAGCTTAAAAGAGCTAAGCACCAGAATTCGAGGCTCAGTCAAGTCTCAGAATTCAAGGACCTCCAGAAGAATAGTGGCTACCAGGCGAAGACCTCGACACCTTCCAGGTCTCAGCCTGGCTCGGGAAACCGAGACGAAGCTTTTGCCTAAGGCAACCGCAGTACATTCGCAAGTTGACTATCTTCGGCACCACGGCCTACAACTTGTAGCCGTCGGTCAGACCATCGTCCCGGTGCCTTTTCTAGGGCCGATACTCCAAGACCAGCGTGTGCTTCGTTGCCAGCCACGGGCAAGAAGACCGTGGGCCGTCGAACTCAGGACTCCATGCTCTGTTGCCTGACGTCCACACTCAACCGCTTGGCTGAGAGGTAAGATGTACGTCGTCTACATCCCTTGAAATCATTCCACTCCCTGCCCGAAGCCTGTCAGAGAGATTGTATGGGGACCATAAACGTAACCTAGCTCTACCATCTGACCCCTAAAGTGTTCACAGTAACGATCCCCGTAGGTTAAGTAATTGAAACCAGTGAACGCATCAAAATATATATATATATATATTTATTGTAACATCCCACCCCACTCACAGTTTTCGACGAGCCTGGTGACAAAACTGTTTTATTCGTTCTACGCATTTCTTCCTCTTCAATCGGGACCTGGCAATTCTGCAGGGCCCCAACTTCCGGCTCCGTCTCTTTCTTTCTACGTTGAAGATGCTACGATTTAGTTAGTGAAAATTCAAATTCTTTCCACTGTCTGGTGAGTGTATCCTTTCTCCTTCTTTGATTTATATATATACGAGGTGTGGCTAGAAAAAAACAGGACTGTTGCTACAAAATCTTTTATTGGTAATTTTGTACAGTATGAACATTATCCCCTTCAAAGAACTCCCCTGAACTATCGATACACCGCTCCATACGAATCTTCCATTTCTGGAAGCAGTGCTGGAAATCATTTTCTGAAACCATGTTCGTGACTTCCGTCGCTTTTGTTTTCAGTGCCGATATGACCTTTGGGAATAAAAAAAAAGTCGCACGGAGTGATATCCGGCGTATAGGGTGGATGTTCTAACACTGGGATCCCATGCTTGGCCAAAAAAGCTTTGACTGACAATGCCGTATGGACAGGAGCATTATCCTGATGAAGAATCCATGACTTGCTCTTCCACAAATCAGGTCGACGTCTTCTTACTCGCTCACGAAGGGTCATCAGCACCTTAATGTAATAATGTTGGTTGTTATGCAATAGCTCGAATACTCAAGGAACGATCCTCTCGAATCAATTCACCGACATTTGCAATGTTCATTCTGTTTTCGACGTGCAAGGATGTCCAGGACGCGAGTCATCCTCAATCACTTCTCGTCCCTCTTTAAACCTTTGAAACCACTCGAACAATTGCGTGCGTGATAAACACTCATCTCCGTATACTTCCTTCAACAAACCATAAGTTTCTGTGGCGGATTTTCCGAGTTTCATAAGAAACTTCACATTGATATGCTGTTCCACTTTCACACTTAATATTTTTCCGACGGAGCACAGATGTACGGTTCACTTCATCCACAAGCTACAGCGGAACTGAGCGCCGCGCACCCTGGAAAATCACACAGTCGATAGGCAGGATATCACGTTATACACTCATGCACCGCTTGACACCTTGACGCGCTTGCCGTTTGTCAACAGCAACATCAATCCGGTTTTTTTCTAGCTACACCTCGTATATATATATATATATATATATATATATATATATATATATATATATATATATATATTATATATATGTATGTATGTATGTATGTATGTATGTATGTATGTATGTATGTGTGTGTGTGTGTGTGTATGGGTAATTGTTATTATTACATTTTATACGTATGCAATTCTGACAAGGGGTGATGAATAAATTAACCCACCAAATGATGATCTGTTGCAACGATGCATCTCAACTTTACATTTTTTTTAAAAGTGACAATCGATCAGATGTTTCAAATATTAGAGAAATATTAATTGAAGCTAAGAGCAAAGCAAACATGTGTTAGTCATCCACCTCTCCCCCAGTGTTGAAAAATGAGATCATGTCTCTTCAACCTCCTCTAAAACTAAAGGATCACTCTTCCCAAACTAACATGAAATCATCCGTAAACACAAGAATAATTAGAGATTTACCAGACCCGGACACGATGTTTAAAACTAACAGTAAAGCTGTTATGTGAAACCAATCTTGTCTCTTTCTTGTCCTTTAACAAAGAGAATAATAATTAGTAAACGAAATGTAAGGGGAGAATGAAAACTTACCAGTCTCTTGCTTCTATATCAGGCGACTGACTTCAGTATAGTGATATTCCGAAGTAACATTGCTTTTGATATACTTTCGACAAATGATTTCTAAAGAAAAATTAAATGCATAATTATATCGCTTGGCGTGGAAGGAAATCCAAACCCATCACTACACTTTCCAGAAACTAACTGCCATCATCTGTCCTTCAAAGAAAATTATTCCCCTGCCGCATTCCTTGTGCCGAAACACACCTGCTGAAACTCAGTCATTGGAAAGGAAAAGGGGGATTAGCCCAGGTATTTGAATTTCCAGGAAAATGCTATGTACTGTGTCTGAGACACGTCCACCACTTTCATGGGCGATGACGTTTTTGACTGCGGGAAGTCTCTAAAGAAAGAGATGTCCGCAAACACCAAAGAAAGTGGAAGGGTTACCCACAGGTGCATCATTGGCTTTCGGGACCTCATTGGGGTTATTGTTAAATGAGACCGCATCTGTACGAACAAAGCCTGGTAAAATTCGAAGAGAAGTAAACATAAGACGTCAACTCCTATGGAGATAATTTCACGTTACGCTTGATTTCCATGATACTTGACAGCGAGTCTTATCTGTGTACAGATTATTGTGTCACGCACCTGCTGTTCTCAAAAACTTGAGTACAGGTTCATTTAACAAATGCACAACAATTTTACTTTCTTTTTTCAAAACCAAGTGTAAGTTGGAAAAGGTGAATGAAACTTTGAAATGGAAAAAGACAATTGGTTTTGGCCATGTCTCTAGCGACTCAAAAACAATGGTATCAGCTAGTATCGATGCAAAAATATCAACCGATACTTACCGATACTGATATGCCCGGTATCGACCGATGCCAATACATTGGCTCAGCCCTAACAAATATATTAACAATGTAAAAGGTGTATATGATTCAAATGTATGCAACAACTCTAATTCAATTCAATTAAATGGTAGGCTAAGATATATTTAACATATTGAATTTAAAGTCCGGTGTTTACATTTGCCATTTCATATATTAGGTCTAGGAATTAATTCGTGCGCCTGGACAAGAGATGGCGTAACGAGCGTATCGTCCCACAGTTCCGTGTATCCACACATGCGTTGAAAACTCCTGTCAGCGTGCATCGTTCGGTTAGGGCAGTTGATTGACGCGTCAACAACAGCATTTTGTAGTCAACTGAACATGGTGCAGTTCGTGCCAGATAAAGTGTTTTTGCAGGGTGTTCTGCTTCATTACTTTAACATGCAGAAAAGTGCTACCAAAAGTCATCGTATTTTGGTGGAAGTGTATGGTGACGATGCGCTAGATGAGCGAACATGTCAGAAGTGGTTTGCACAGTTTAGAAGTGGTGATTTCAGCCTGGAAGACCAAGAGCGACCTGGACAGCCAAAAAAATTTGAAGACGAAGAATTGAGAGCATTGCTCGATCAGGATTCGTGTCAAACACAGGAAAAACTTGCAGAAGCATTAGGCATTGATCAAACAACAGTTTCTAAATGCCTTAAAGCCATGGGAATGATTCAAAAGATGTCACATTGGGTTCCACATGAATTGAAAGACAGAGACGTTGAAAGACGAAAAACCATTTGCGAATTGCTGCTTCAAAGACAGAAAAGAAAGGGGTTTTTGCATCGCATTGTTACTGGCGATGAGAAGTGGATCCATTACGAGAACCCGAAACGAAAAAAGGCCTGGGTGAAGCCAGGTGAACCAGGTCCATCACAACCGAAAAGAGAAATTCACTGTGCAAAGGTTATGCTGTGCATATGGTGGGATTTGAAAGATGTGGTGTACTATGAGCTGCTGCAACCGGGTGAAACTATTAATGGAGAACGTTATCAACGACAATTAATGCATTTGAAGCAAGCTCTGGCCAGGAAACGACCAGAATGGGAGAACAGACATGATAAACTTATTTTTCAACATGATAACGCTCGCCCACATGTCGCAAAACTGGTCAAAACCTATTTAGAAAATGTCGGATGGGAAGTTTCGCCCCACCCGCCATATTCACCAGACGTTGCTCCTTCGGACTACTACTTGTTCGATTGCATGAATAACGATTTGATTGGACAGCGGTTCACTTCTTCAGAAGATATCGAAAAATGGGTCTCTGACTGGATCGCTTCAAAGGATGAGGACTTCTTTCGCCACGGAATCCGTAACTTGCCTGACAGATGGGCGAAAGTGGTGGCTTGCGATGGACAATATTTTTCTTAAGGTATTTATGTATTTTGTGTTTGAACTACAGCTTCAATGTGTGCGTAACAACCACACGAATTAATTCCTAGACCAAATACTGACACTCAAAATACATCTACAAACACAAGTCACAAATGTTACAGAATATACTAATCTATGAGAAATTGTTAATTGTATAAGAATTTCAAACAAGTTCCAGTAAGCAACTTCAAGTTACCTTACCTTGCAATCATCTTTCATCTATCATATTTTTCTCTAAAGGACGCTAACAAAGTAAACAGATTGAGAAAATTCTGTGTTACTTTTCACGCAGCTTTCTATTCCTTCTTCAATAAAAATAAAAGCTAACTGTGAAAAACTTGCCTCAGAGCATTTTATAAATATGCATAAATTTAATTGAATTTTGATTAATAAAAGTTCCAATTTTTCATGTCCATGGAGAAAAATTCACGCAGAATTCCCAGAGCCAATAATTCATGCATAATTCCCGGAATTTTCGGTGAGTAGCCACCCTGCTATTATCTGTTATAACTGGCATTAAATTTCATTGTATTCTCAGCTCTTGAGAAAGATGCATGTGTGGTACATCAAAATGTTGAGTCAATTAAAAAAAGTTTAGTACTAAGGAAAAAAAAGTTCTTATTAATAATATCATATGTAAGACGAATGTAACTACACATACATTAATTAAGGAGGTGAACAAATCATTAAGTTCTTCCTAAATATTTTTCATTTTATATCAAAGTAAAACACTATCGGTATTAATGAAGCTATTAATGAAAGACTGTGTATATAAAAAAAGCATTCAGTAAAAACTAAAATATCAAAAATAGGGTTCAAGAAACCCTACTTCTCAATATCTCAAATTCATAAATCATGATTTTTTTCCCTAAAATTTTAGTTTTGAGTATAAGTTATGTTGTACCTGGCAACACCACCAAATTATGCCACTGAGCAAGACACGTTATCTTGCATAATACCAGCTGCAATGGAGCATAGAAAAGTCAAACCAGGGTAGCAAGGTTCAACTAAAGATCCTGCTGTTTCGGATCAAAATTATGACATTTCGTGTGATTGTAAGGTCAGTATTTGGTCATATGTTTCTTGCATCTGCTAACCAAATTCTGGACTGCTGGTACTGCTAACCAAGATTATATGCCCCTTTGAAATTGTCATTCTGGAAAAAAATATTACTCTGACTTGAACTATTAAATAATTTCTACAAATTTCTGAATGAAATAAATTGGCAATCTAAAGTAAGTATTCAAAAATATGCCAAAAGATGAAGTTTTAAAATGCAGACAACATGGTGTGAATATGTCATACAATATTCATGTTATAATCACTCAAACTTAGGTTTCAAAACTTTTGTGAAACTCAGTGGTATCTATAATTACTTACCTATATACAGCAAAAGTATGAAAGTCATTCAAATTCTCAATTCTTTGTTCCAGTTTATTGCTTTTTTCACTTTTCTCTATCGAATTTACAAATAAATTTATGTATGCATCAAGTGAAAACTGGTACATTGGGTCAATTTGGCACATATCATTCAGTACAAAGAAGAGAATGGCTGCACGCTGAGCACAAGGTCTATATCCCTGATGAGAAAAAAAAAGTTATTCATTATTGCATGTAATCCTTTAAAGACATGCATTTCTTTCTTACAGATGTTACAAGCAAGTTAGCATGTTTTGCGGTACTGTATAGGGTGGCTCAATAAGTCACTTAACACCCCCAGTACAAGGCCACTGCAGCATGGAACGTGAAAATGGCGATGACCAATCGTTGCCTGGCCAAGGGGAAACCACATTGACGTCACCCGCATGGTCGGCAGCCATCTTGATGTCCGCCATCTTGGTGTCCTCCATCTTGAATTCAACTTCAGAATTTTAAATGGGAAGGGGGTGATATGATATATCAAATCAGGGTAAATTGTTCACGACAACCATTCATAATGCGCAGCTCTTCGTGGATGTATTCGATTAAAATCGTGTGCAATAGCATGCAAACTTCTCTCCCTAGACTTCACTTTGATCTCGATGCATTACCGATGCGCTAAACAAATTTTAAGGCATTTTTCTATCACCTCAAAAAGGAGTAAATTGGTACAAGAATTCAGTCATAACTTTTTACTGGTTAAAGGTATGTTGAAAAAACCTTCACCATTGCATTTCTCATGAAATTCTACCCTGATTTGATATATCATATCACCCCCTTCCCATTTAAAATTCTCAAGTTGAATTCAAGATGGAGGACACCAAGATGGCAGACATCAAGATGGCTGCCGACCATGCGGGTGACGTCAATGTGGTTCCCCCTTGGCCAGGCAATGATTGGTCATCGCCATTTTCACATTCCATGCAGCAGTGGCCTTGTACTGGGGGTGTTAAGTGACTTATTGAGTCACCCTGTATAATGTTTTGTGAGAACACATGCTCCATTCATCATAAATTTGTTAGTGATTTATAGATGGTCAATATTGTAGTTATAAGAATAGAAGAAATTTAACACAAAACTAAAAAATATAAGGCAGTGGCATATTCTGAAAGTTTGACCTTGTTTACTGCAACAATTTTTATTTACTGTAATTAATTAGATATTATAGAAATAAAACACCAATGCAGGCATGCGAGTAAAACAAAAACAGTGTGTGACAGATTCAAATTTTCCTGTAATATCTATATATATGAAAGCAGTTGGTTCACCGGTGATAAACCAGTTAACATGGGAGAATATGACACTGAAAAAAGGGATAGGACAAATTCACTGTATAACTATCCTTTTTTTAAAAAATGTCTACTGTTGTTATAACTGCATTATTGACAATATTTAATTTACAAATAAGTGTCTGATGAAGGGAGCATGTGTTCTCCCAAAAAATTACAATGGAGAATAAGTTAACTTGCTTGTAGCAGCTATAAATTAGAAGAAAGGTGCTCTACAATACAAGCAATATGTCTAATGTACAGATGAAGCAGTATTGATGCCAATGTATTGGCTGATATCAGTAGTAATGATATCAAAGTATTTGTTGTTCAAATTTAATAACTGATACCAACCAATACTTTCGGGAGTCTGGGCATCTTGCAGTCTAATTATCCCATAAGGAATACTTACGTTAATATTTTAAAATACTCTGGATACAGCTTTTAAATATTACAATTTTCAAACACCATGGGTGAGAATTGATAAGAGTATAGGCATCTATATGGATATCAATTCATTGGTTTCAGCCCTAGTTTACACACTTGAAGAATCACAATAGGAAACAAAGTGTCAAATTGTACATATCCATCAATAATTCATTTAGAAGCAGAATAGTAAAATTAGCCAGGACTCTTATTAATGACATATTTGGGAAAAAGAAAGACAAGTTCAACAACACATTACATGTATATAATCCACAATGATCTAAACACTGAAAGATCCAGTGCATGCATGACTTCAACCTATTTTCATATTTACAACAAAATTTTATCTAAGCTTTTCAAATGTTACAATTTGGTTACCTTCTGAAAAAGAAAACTTTAAAATTCTACTTTACTTACAAATTAACCTTTAATCATTTACTAATACTTAATCAACTACAATGTGTCTCTTAAGGTAGAGTTAAAGCAGTGATAAAAAGTAAAATAAAGGTATAATTACATTTTTTAAAGAGAAGAGAGCTTACCATACGAAATTTGTCAATCTGAGCTTCTGTTACCACTGAGGTTTCCAGTGATTCTTTCACCTCCTTTGAAGTGTTTTTGGAAACTTGCAAAGTGTCAATCAACTCTATGTCGTCCAGCAAAGACCCCTTACTTTCATTGAGCAATCTGAAAAATAAACACACAAACATAAGTCACATTAGGTGGCACAAGTCATCTTAAGGATCTTGAATGTTCAGCATATAGCAGGCAGAAGTGACATCATATCTTGCAGAACTAAGAGTGTCTGGCTATTCAGACAGACTAACTTTCAGCCAGAATAAGACAAGAAGTTGTCTTATTTCATCTGCAAAGATCTTGCAAGATGTTTGTATCATGGATGTACAGAATAACATTACATAATAGAACACCACCTGACAACATTCTTTGTGCACAAAATTAATAATTATACTTGAATTGTTTTAAATGTTGGTGTAAGAGCAAGAAGATAAAAGTTCATATTTGTACATTAAGAGCACATGCTCTGAACATCTTGTCTAAAATGAAATTTCATGATGCAAGATCCCTTCAAGGGTAAGGATATAAAGACTGCTTGAATTTCTGTGCTCTGTATCAGTTTGAATCTGAATCCTGTGGGATTCCAATTCTTGATCCAATATTCAAATCCTGGATTTGGTATCCAAATCTTGGATACTAAATCCAACATCCAAATCGCAAATACTGAATCCATTATTCAGATCATGAATCCTGGATCCAATAGCCAAATCTTGATTTGATAGCTGTCAGATATGCCCATCCCTACTGGGTATATCAAGATTATGTATACATAAATAAACACATACACTAACTTTATTTTGTATTACCTTATACCAAGAACCTTCAATCACCATTGTGTTAATTTCTGACACCATTTTGACATACAAAAGTTGGGCACTATTTCAGGAGATAATTCTCAGTACAAATGTAATGATCATAATTTTGCAACAAATCTTCTTCAATGAAATATGATATATTTACCTCAAAAGCTCATCTTCCAGTTCAATCAGCTTCTTTTTCCCATTTGCTATTGTAAGAACCAATTTGTCTTTCTGTTCTTCTAAGTCAGGTCTCTCTTTTCTCACAACAATACCCAACAACTGTAACTCCAATCCTACACAGAAAAAAAAAACACATACCAATATTTCACATAGTGACATTTCTAAAATAAAAACATAAAACATAATAGGTTATTACAGCATTAAAATGAATTGAGAAAAGTTTAACATTAGGGATAGACAGATATGAATGTTTTGGCCAATTAAGATAAAGTATAGACACCAATAAACAATATCCTACCGATCTGATAAAATATTGCAAATGTGCCTTGAAGAGAACGAATGGTTCATTCGCCTCCTTAATTAATGTACGTAACCAGGTGACTGCAGTGGGTTTTTCCTTTAAACATAAATTGTGTATTTAGACATTTACTTTGCAAAACTAGGACACATGCATTATAGGTTTATATTCATAAAAATAATAAACTATGGAAGAATTTTACACTAAATTACAGGTTGCATATTGATATGTCAGATCAGTAAATATTATGCTTATTTCAAGTTGTAAAACTCTACAACTTTAAGAAAATGCAAATTTTCTCCTTCTCGAGTCACATGAAAAAATATACTCAAGTAAAAAGCATTTCACAGGACCCAACTGCTAATATCTAAATTTCCTACTTTTAAAAAAAATCTCAGTGTATTGACAAACCTGAAACACAAGTCTACAAAAGGGAGCTAAAGTTATTTAATATAAGAGCTATATATGCTATTTTTTATAAGTTTGAGAACTACAAGACATGAACAAATATTACACACATGCTTGGTACTGGAAAATTGACATACATGTACATTATAGCCGGCCTCCATGGTGGAGTGGTTAGCACATCATGCTAAAATGCCAAGGGTGCCGGGTTCCCAGCCTGGGCATGGATGTTTGTGAGTGTCTATTCATCAATTTCATCATATCATCACTCATCCTATCTTGGCAAATTAGCCAAACGTGGCACAAAAACCAAAGTAAAATAAAGCCAATCAACCAATCAATCAATGTACGTTATAATTAGACCTTGGATTTTTAGGTTCTAAAAAATGTACTTTTATGTTCCTAAAATAGGCTCTAAAATCATCAAATAGGTCCTAAAAATTCTAAAATAGGTTGTAAAAATATTAAATTAGCTTTCAAAAATCCTGAAGTAGGTTCCAAAAAATTTAAAATGGTTCAATGATCTTGAAAAATACTAATTAGGTACAATTGTTATAAACAAAATTTCAAAGAAACAGTGAGAAAGCTTAATAGATATAAGTAACCACCATCAAAAAAAATAATTTTCTAACCAAATTTTCATTTCTATGCATCATTTTCAAAATGATCCACAAATTATTGTAATACTAATACTTGTACTGTTAGCAAAAGTTACTAATCGATATGATAAATGAATTATGTATAATTTCCTCCACAACATAACAATATTTTTCATATTATCCTCAGACAAAACTTCGCCTTTTATCTGTGAGGATCATCTTATATGCTGAAAATGATCTTTAAACAGATGCTTAGTCAATGGTGCAAATTTGAATGCTAGGAAGCACCAAACGTAAGTGGATCAGAAGTTTGTACTTTAGACTGTGCAGGCAAAAGTGACACCAGACATTTTGCTTTGTTTAGAGCTTCGAAAAACATCATGGACTTAGAGGGAGGGAAATCGGCAGAGATCTATGTTTCAAACAAGTTAGCTATTACCAAACAGAACAAATACCTCTGTATGATGAAAAAATAATGTAAAACCTTAAAAAATATATAAAAACCTAAAAAAAGGTTTGATTTAGGTACAAAAACCTAAAATAGGTTCTAACAAGCAAAATTTTTAATGAAACGCTGACATAACTTGTTATTTCTTATTTACCTGCAAAGGAAAAAATAGGTTAAAAACCTAAAATCCGAGGTCTAGTTATAATATTTATATAAGTATATACACTCCTCACAAAAAGTTTGGAACATTCTTATTTTAGGCAATATAGGTGATAGGCACGTACACTTTCCCATACAGCACACATATCCAAGGGACGTCTATAGGACATTCACAATGTCCAATTCAGATCCATGGTATCGTGGATATTTTTAGGACGTCTATTGGATGTTCAAAATTAAGTACTTAACGTAACAATCAGATTAAGTAAATGGTAGATGGCAGCATCTTACAGTTCTCAATACTGTAGTGTAGCTTTGTGGCCCGCTCATGTCATTAAATTGTTAATGTGACCCGCACTGTCCGACTAGTTGAAGACCCCTGCCTTACTGTGTTAGACCAAGTCTGCACGCCGGCGAAAAAACCCACACACAGCCAGATCTTGTCCAAGACTGGATATTCCATTTCGGACATTAGTTGGATGTATTTTGGATATCAAAAATTTTTCATTTTAAGAAGTATTAGAGATTTGTGTATATTTTGTTAATTTTATGTCTTGTTAAAAAAAAGCATATTCACATTTATATAGTACTCATACAATTGTTTAATCAACAGATGGAGTAGTTATTAATAAAACATTAATTTAATTTTTAAAAGAGGAAAATATGCATTTTTAAAATCACATTATTCCTCGAGATGGATATGTTATGTTTGAACACTAATAAAATTCCCCTCTGAAATCAACTTCGAACTTGCATAGCACCAAGCAGGAAAATTAGCATCTTTTATTTAACATTGGGACAAAGACTGTACACCATTATTCATTGTCTCATTCACTACGTATGCACATATCAGTAGTGCGGAGAAAGTGGCTTTGAGTGTTTACTGATCACTCGTCACATCCGTTCTACTGTTCTTTTTGGATAGAGCAAGGTCAAGGAAGAAGCTAGGCAATTGGAATCATATCTTCTTTGCATAGAAGCATCTGAAGTTCAACAGCAATTATTCTGTAACTGGTTGGTTAGTATTAAAAATAATATTTTATATTTTCTGATATTGGTTTAATATAATGATCTACAAAATTTCACAATCCCTTGATATTTTTTTCCTTTCAGTGCCTCTGGTGTATTATGGTGAAACCATTATAGTTCCACACAACCTCCAGAAAGTGTTCACATGACATCCAGAAAATGTCCACAAGACGTCCAGAAAACTTCCACACAACCTCCAGAAAATGTCCACACGACCTCCTGAAAATGTCCACATGACCTTCAGAAAACGTCCACATGACCTCCATAAAATGTCCACACGACCTCCAGAAAATGTCCACATGGCATCCAGAAAACATCCACATTTCCAAAACACATCCAAAAATGATCCATGAGACATCCTTTCTGGACATCCTATGGATGTCCTCTGGACGGACATAGGGATATCCAAGGGACATCCAATGGACATCTACTGAATATTCCAGGATATCCTATGGATGTCCAGAATTTTGACATGGATATATCCATGGGACGTTCCATGGACGTCTACTAGATATTTGTATCCTGTATGGGTTGGAATGCAACTACACATTGTATCTGTCTGTCTGCTGGAAGTTTTCGTGTTTTCGCCAATATATGACAACCTGCCTATTACCTATTGCCTAATATAACAATATTCCAAACTTTTTGTGCCTAATAACAATATTCCAAACTTTTGTGCCTAATATCAATATTCCAAACGTTTTGTGAGGAGTGTATTTTAAACTGCTAGTTGTCATTTCTACATCACTTTTCTATCTGTCTGGTTATTGATAAAAATGAGAGTGAAGGATAAAATGACAAAATGGATGATGGGACACAATAATGCACCCATGCCTTACCCAGGGTTCAAACTTCGCTCTGGTTTTGTAGCATGTTATGCTGACCACTCCACCATGAAGGATGATGACACTAGTTTCAAGAATCACAGTGCACACATATGTTAACACAAAATGTTTTCGAAATCCTGATTGACTGAGGATATTGAAATATATTTGAAGTTAATTTTCTTATTTAATTGCGATGCAAAAAGGAGCTCGTTCAAGAAATTTCCATGAGCAGCATGTAATATATCAAAGACCCATTGGATCTCATGAATCACAGTTTAGTTACCCCTGTTTGGTAATACTTTCTTTATAATAAATTTTATCTTCCTTGTGCTTAGTTCGAATCTCAGCCTGGAAATGGGTGTTCTTTGTGAGTCCCCCTTCATGAATATCCTGATCGTAACCATTAGCCAAAAGTGGTAGAAAAGCGATGCTAAATAACAAAAATCAAATTAAATCTTCCTTATGGTGGATGTTCACGAGATGTTAGTAATTAACGCACAGATTAATGGTTGCACGAACACAACTCTCTTTACTAATTAGCTGTACTAAAAGTTGTTAATTCTTGATTATGGTATCATGAAATTCTATACTATGTCCTATGAATCTACAATTTGGTCTACATTTGATAGACAACTAGAAAATGTTCTAAGCACACATTTCTCAGCACATGTTCTCATATTCTAAAAGCTACTCTCTTACTTGTCCCTGCTCACCTACTGTAATGGCACTTAAATGCATCATTCTATGTAAAAAAAAAAAAAAAAGTAACAGCACAAAATGTAACGTAGAAAAACTTTTACCTTGCTCCTTAACAGCAAAGTTTACAAGTGTAGTTTTTGTTGAAATTTCTGGTGCATAATGAGGATTGCTCAACTTAGTTGTGATGTAAAAACGAAAGTTGGTGTTGTAGGAGATGGTCTTATCAATCAGTCTTATCATCAAATCTCCACCTGAAAATCATTAGAATAAAAATAAAATCTAACAATAAATACAAAAGTTATGACGATAAATTTTCAATAGATCATGGTAATTCTATCCCTACACTTCACACATGAGGGAGCAGGCAGGGCTCCATACATTCACGATCTTGGCCACTGCAACTCTTATACATTGTTGTCATATTTTTCCCCCACAAAGTATCAGTCTGTTTTAAACGAAACTTTGCATGGTTTTATGAATGTTCCACTGCTACATACTACATTCTTTTCATTCACTTCGGTCTAAAGTGGTGGCCACAGGGGCATGCGGAATATCAATTTTTTCTTCATTGATTAATTCAATTAAACTTTTTGGGTGCATATGGTCATTTTGCAACCTTCAATGCACACAATAAAAAAAGTCGTACCTAAAACCCTTACCTTAATGTTAAAAAGGGTGTGTAAAGAGTTCCTTGAGAAATATTAAAAGTGCAAGGTTGTAAAGGGAACTGCACAGGACATACACAATACATTAAAAAGGAGAGAATAGACTAAAAACTTCCTCAGAAATAGTGTAAAAAAAAATATTTTTCTTCTTGTTGTTCCTTATTTAACACATTGAATCCCAGGGTATTTAAATTGGCAATAACTCAGAAACCTGGGCATTTGATGTGATTTTCAACAATGTGAAACAATTTATTTTTTGGTCTTACTATACATGTGTTATACATCAAAATAAAGGCAATTTCTTTGTCTACACGATAAAAAAGAAACAATTAGAATCTGTGTATTCTTGCGCGTGCTAGAGATGTTCAACATAGTCCTTGTTTTTCATATAATGAAAAAGTCTGTACTTCTAATACTAAACATATCAACTCTTAGTATGAAATACAGGCAGTGTGCAAGTAAATAACTCATTACAAGTAAAAAAAAGTGTTCCATTTCTTTCGGTATTTCAAGCAAACACATTGGTCAAGTGCATGGGCATCCATAGGAGTTTTCTCAGGGGGCAGGGGGGCTCTTCAAGATTCTCAGGGGGGCTTCTTCAAGATTCCATATGTAGGGTGTACTGAAATGGATCCTGTCATCAACATAAAAAGTAATGTTAGCATACTAAATTCCATTAGCCAGGAAGAGGAGCTCGAGCCCCCCTGCCCCCATATGGGCACCCATGGTCAAGTGGGCATATGTGTGTGTGTTTGTGAGTGATGATAAAGCACTAGAAATATAGGCCTAGTACTGCAATCAATGAGAAGAAGATTCGAAATTTCACCACTAGGGTACAGCACAATGCAGAGGCATACCAAAAGAACTCCCAGAGACATTCTGCACGTGCATGGCCAAGCATCGTAACACCAAACATTCAAGTGTGTGACATTTTTCCTACGCGCATTAATTGCAAGCTTAAATTCTATTAAATTTTTATATCGTCGCGTAAAAAAATCTCACAGATTTCCTCATCCTTCGGTACGCTATTGCATCATGCTACTCTATAAGATATGGTTGCCTGAATTGCACTAGAGGCCCTCGCCATACTTACTTTACCAGGTTGTGTGATTCTGCTTGCACACAACTCTGCAAGACACGGGACGTGTTGCCTCGTGAAATATCTTCGTTTCCGACTACTCACAACCTAGAACAGCTGTGCATGTGTCTTATCTTTCTCATTAACCACGAAGCGAATAAGTTGCTTTCGAAAGAGATTACTTTTACTTCGAGAAACTGCATCAAGTACTTTTACTGGCGGTGTTAAGGAAGCAGCATGTTTCAACGTTGTGGTTTTGAAGATAGTGTGGATTTACGCGAGAAGTTATTTGATGTCAAGATTGCGGTTGCTTCCCGAGAGACAGAGGTTTCTGTATTTTAAAGGTACGTACTTTGATTCTTATTCAGTGACGTGAATTACGAATTGTGAAGTTACGATTGCACATTGTTCCCCGAAAATTATCAGCATGCAGTGAAGCCAAAGTACAATCGTTATCTGGCACATCACGTCAAAAAACGTCTTGTTCCATGCGTTAATATTGCATGGTCGTGATTGATGAAAAGTGACGAAATGCGACTTTTCTCTAGTACCCTCTAGTTATTGTATTTTGGCGTTTGCAAGTGATTAGGACAATTGATACAAGGCCACTTTGGTAAAATGTACATAATAAATGAACACGCATCAGAACTAAATTCGTGGTCTGAGCACGCCACGGTTGAATACTACGCAACTTTGGTATAATTTGTAAGAGCACCAATTAATCTTAATTTTGGGATTGCTTCCTGGCCATAATAATTACAAATAGCTTAATGACTGAACGTTGAACGTACGGTCTGCTTAAATTATTAATATTAGTTGAAAAGTGGAACGATCGTAAAACTTGTCATCAAAAATGTTGAGAAGAGATCGTAAAAGATTTGAATTGTACATAGTTGAATAATGTTGAATGACCTGTTACGACGAGACGCTGGAACGTCTATTAATATTGTTGTGCTTATGATTATTGTATTTGTTTGTTGATATAGCAGCCACTCTTCATTGCCCCGGTTGTTATAATAAAATTGGCCTTGAGTCACAACTTAAATATCTGAGTACATATTTATCCTGACAAAATTATCTAAGCCTGTAATAAATTGTCTCCGGAATATTAGTGCATAAGTGTAACATTAGTAATGCTTGATATAACATTATTGCAGTTGAGATTGCGCACATTTCGACATATAGAAAGACAGTATTTGATAGTATTGTTGTCTTTTTGAGATTCGTTGTTGATTCTCTCACCTAAGGTTCTCTTTATGAGACTGAGGCAGCATGAACAACATGCCAATAGCTTCAAACAGTACTTTTGTAATTACCAGGATTAGGGTTACGAAACATAGTAGATCCAAAACGGCCTCAGTCACGACTTCCCTGAAGTAAAAACACTTTCATATCTCTATGATATTTACATTTATTAGAAAAGTACCAAAGTATAATTTGCTTATTTATTGAATGGGTAAAACTATCTTCAATTTTACCAACAAATACATTGAATAGTCTTGATTAGTCATTATTAGATTAGATTAATTTATCCAGAATACTAATAAACAAAATTTATATTTTGCACACATTTCATTTTATTACTAGCATTATTACTTTTGAAAACTTCAATTCTTTTTCCGTAAAAGTACACTATATCTGATGAAGAAATATTATAACTAATGCTGTTCTTTTTTTTAATTACCTGGATTTGATACCCGGGAGAGGCAGAACGCAGTTTGGATCCCACTTTAAAATGTAGGTCCAATCCCGATTGTCCTTTCTGTGCATAAAGTGGCGTTAAAAACAAGAAACAAGCTAACAAAAAAATGAAGCCATACAGCTGGCTGAAATTAATTGTATTTACCAAGATTCTACATTTTCACTTTCCCAGTATTACTCATGACACTATCAATGTGTGTGAAGTTTACACAAGTCCAAATACATCAGACCAATACCCTTCATAATTTTATATCAAAATACAACAATTTTCCAAACAATTTGTTACATATTATGTGTAATGCAATTATACTTGAGAGAATAATACAGGCAGTCAAAATCTAAAGATAGTGAAGAAATCAATACAATATAATTTCTTACCCTGTTTTACAAAAGCTTTATTTAGGATGGGTGCTAATGGCGCATCTAATGTTTCCAGAACATTCTTTAAAAGTATTACTTCTCCAAACTGTATAGCACGTTCAAGGATGGCCATGTAATTTGACTGTTGCAAATCTATTATTTTCAGTTTCTGTAAAGATAAATAAATAAAATAGGCAAACCAATAACTATTTTGAGCTCTATATGAGATTCAGGGCAAAGTATCAAATGTTATTGATTGCAAATCACAAATATTTTTTCAGTGTGAATAGTCTCAACTGAACAGCTAGGGAGTAAACCTTAATAACCCACACTCCTATGAAAAAAAGAGTTAACATTGAATGCAATTGCTGCGCAGTCTCCAGTTGCTATACAATATTGAATTATATTCCTTCAGTAGCCATTGATAGCCAGAAACATACGGGAACATCTGGGTAACCCATACACCACAATGTAATAGACAAACTTTCACCTGCATTTTTCTCGGTTTCATACTTTTGTGGGTTATCAAGTTTTACTCCTGAGCTGCTCAATTATCCTGTCATAACTACAGAATTTCAGTATTATATCAGTGATTTTCATGCTTTGCAAAATTAAATAGAAGAATATGTTAGAATGGTGCAACAATTATATGTATATCATAGGTCATATTTGTTGTATGTTGTTGCAGTTAGCATATAATACATATATTGGGTTGGTGCAAATGAAATGTCTGGCCCAGGTGCGTCATTGCCAAAGGCCAAAAAAAATTAAACCTACAATACCTGGTTAATCAAACTAGTCGCCGTCTGTAGCCACACACTTTTGTCATCGCTCAGCCAACAATTGGATTCCATGGCGAAAGAAGTCTGGAGTCTGCGTCGCAAAGATCTCCTCAATGGCATGTTGCACCGCCCGATCATCAGCGAAGGTCTTCCATGTCAGGAAGTGATTGAGATGCCGGAAGAGATGGTAGTCAGTGGAAGAGAGGTCGGGAGAATATGCTGGATGAGGAAGGGTTTCATATTGCAACTCATGGAGAGCCTGCACCGTCCTTTGCACGACATGTGGGCGAGCATTGTCATGCAACATGAGGACACCATGTCTGTGAACCATTGCTGGATGCTTGCGGAGAAGTTTGCGGTGCATTTCATGGAGTTCAACACTGTAATGATCTGCATTGATGGTTTCACCTCGCCTGAGAAAGACATGATGGATCACACCCACCATAGACCACCATACCAGCAACAACACCTTTCGTGGGTGGCGAGGTGGTTTCAGAAACCGACCTGGACATTGATCACGATCCAACCATTGTCCTGATTGTTTACGATTGTCATAGCAGATCCATTTTTCATCTGAAGTGACAATCCGATGCAGGAAACCATCCCGGCTATTTCTTACACTCAGAGAACTGCACACCTCCAGACGGCGAGTCTTGTTGACCGGTGTCAAATCATGTGGTACCCATGAGACCAACTTTTTCACTCTACCGATCGCACGGAGCCACCAAACGACAGTGGTATGGTGTATGCCTAACTCGTCTGCAATGGCACGAACACTTTTCCGAGGGTCCGCTTCCACGGGGTTCCTGAGGAGCTCATCCGAACATGATGTTGGTCGATGGCCACGGGGTTCATTTTGCAATGCTGCGTCACCGGAACGAAATTCAACAAACCAGCGGCGAATGGTGCGTTCATTTACCATTCTCGGCCCAAATGCACTGTTAGTGCTTTTGGCGGCTTACTGAGCAGAATGTCCCAGTTTGAATTCGTAAAGACAAATCACTCGCAATTGCGTGTTCTCCATGGTGCACTTTCAGACGACCCTGTTCAGTAACACACTGCCTCCTGACTGTCTGGGTGCTCCAGCCTGTTTGCTGGACGTATACAGAGTTTATGACGTTAGACCCGTGACCTCAGTCAATCCCTGTGTTGTGTTGTTGAGGTGAGTTTCCCACCAGACGTCAAAGCGGACATTTCATTCGCACCAACCCAATAATATAAATCACATAACCTACCATATCATATCTTTGTGAGTCATGTCAGGCATAAACTGACATCATACACTAAGGTGAAACAAACAAACATAGACAATTGCAAACTATAAAATGTGGCATTTCTTTTCATTACTGAAAAGAAAGTTATTTTGGATGTTCTTTTACCAACAGGGGTACAATAGAAATTTGCTAGTACAAATAACCAATAATCAATCAATCTGATATATAAAAATTGCAAACTTTAGTAAAATTGCAAATGATTTATTGAGCTCTTTAATATATATGTAACAAGATGGATCTGATGGGTTCTGCTTCAAAAAAAAAGTAATTACTTATTTGAAAACATATTTTTTAAAATTTTATATTGAATTTTGCTTTTATATTCATAAGGATAAGAACAAAATGTTTGAATTGTGGTAGTAATTCAGAGGCTCTTTGTAGAAATACTGCATTCATAGAATTATCAGAATGTACTGACAAAGCAAAAAACATTCTGCAAGAGAAGCAGTAACTGCACTTCTTTCTTACAGTTCCCACCACACTATGTGTAGCAATACTTGCATAAATCAGGGTTCATGGTGTCATATAATATTTAGACTGGTTAGTGAGAGTACCATTTGAAAATTCCAGTTCTGAAAGAAGGATGGATAAAAATCATGATTTTTATTTTAAAAATTCATTTTTGATGATTTCTTGATTTAAATCAGATTTTTTATTAAAATTGTTTTTTTTAAAAAAACCCACTTAAAACTGCTTTATTGTAGATTAGGCACACACAGAAGATCAGGCGAAGCCAGGCAGGCTCGGTAGCTCAGTGGTTAGAGCAACGGCATGGTATGCCAGAGACCCAGGTTCGAGTCCTGGCTGAGCCTGAATTTTTCGCTGAAAATTTCTTAAAATTGCTTGTATGTTTTTTGACACCATTCATATATATATATATATATATATATAAATACTTTTTCTGGTAAAGGGCCCTGTAAAGTATTTGAACAGTTTGATTAAAGCAAAATAAAAAATAAACAATTATACATTTTTCCGTTTCTGATATTGTATACATGAACCTACTATGGAAATGTTTGTTGTGTATGTTAACGAAACTACTGATAATAATTTCAGTATCTTTTCTTCCAGTGAAAATAAAACATTCTGGAAGTACTATATAATTGTAACTTAAAATATGTTTTTGTCTTTGTAGCTGAATTTTAGAGATTGTTTCAATGACAATTTGCAAAATTAATGTTTATTGACAGCTTAATGATAATGACAATATTTACGGTTTAACATGATCTTAAGTATCTTGTACGTATATTATTCTACACAAAATTCTTGCTTTTTCTTTGCCTGTAAAAATTATTGATTTTTAAATCAAGATAAATTCACGTGTGTTTACAGTTTACATATTACATTTCCTTTCGTATGAGCTTCACTACATCAATACATATATTTTGTTTCCTTTCTTACAGCCTAACAAACAATATTCAATAATTACGAGATTAATGTACTTTCACCAAAAGTGATTTTGATATGTACAAATTCCTTATGTACAATATTCTATATATTATTTCTTTATAGTGATTTAAATCAGTGTTTTTTAAAAAAGAAATCACCCGATTTAAATCTTGATTTAAACTGATTTAAATTAAACCACCTTGTCTGAAAGTACTGATTAAATAATTAAGTCTGGATCACAAGCTGTTCACTTTGCTATGTTCAATGTCTAATTTAATTTACAACACTTATTTTGAATACACATAAACTTATCACAAATCTTATTTGGATACACACCCAACCACGTAACACTAACCTCTTTCTCCATGTTTTTAATCCATTTCATTCCCTGCGTTTGGGGATCAATGAGTAAGGGCCATCGACTTCCACGAGTAGCAATTATCCCATTCTCTGTACTAAATTTATCAGCTGGGAGTCCCTGGATATTCCACTCCCTGATGGTTGCGGGATCTGACAGGAAGTTTTCTATTGCAAATGCTGGTGAGCAAGGGACTTCTTCCTCGTGTATCTGTAAAAATATATAAAGTGAAATTTAAGAGGTTTGAAAAAATTACACTAGGTAACAAAAAATTGTTTATGTTCTTTTCAAAGTGTTTATTGAATGAAATCAACATGCTGAACATGAATATACCATTAGATTTTCCCAAAAGTCAATAACTTTTTATATTTTATGGATTTTTGAAAATTTTGGAATTTACAGCTTTTTCTGGCTATCGTAGCAGTTCTTAGCAATAGATGGCAGTCAGGTACAGTTTCAATTTCATTAATATAACACTAGAAGGCCTCAATACATCGAAATATTTAAGAAGCCATGGATATATATCGATATTTATCGATATTTCCTCACAAAATGGCTTCCTGTTGTTTATAAATGTACCTGGAGTTCTGTGGTTATAAATACAGTTGATTTTGTCTTTCCAGTGAAAAATGGCAGTATCCAGAGTTTGTAAATTGCCAGCAGACACGTTTTGTTATGTTTGTGGACATTATATCAAATCCAAACAAGTAAAACATAACATTGTGTTTGGGACAAAGTTCTGTGATGCTTACCAAGCTTACTTCGGAGTATCGGTTGGAGATCAACATGAACTCCTCATGTGTCTTGTGGTAACTGTCGGTCTACTTTAGTGGGTTGGCTACGTGGAACAAGAAAGTGTATGCCATTTGCAATTCCCCGAATTTGAAGAGAGCCTACAAACCATCACGATAATGGCTACTTTTGTATAGTGGACATTACACATTATAAAAGTATAAAGAACAGAAAAAAATATTCCATATTCTAGTATACAATCATCCCTTGCTCCAGTACCGCATAGCGAGGACCTGCCTATTCCATCACCACCTAAATATGATACTTCTGCAAAGGAAGTAAAAAAAATCAAGTGACGACAGTCATTTCATCATTAATGATGAGAGCATTTCAAAGGAACCAGATTTATTCAACGAACAGGAATTGGATGACCTTATAAGGGATTTACAACTAACCAAATCAAAGGCTGAACTACTGGCATCCCATCTTAAGGAATATAATTTGCTTCATAAATCCTGCAAAGTAAGAAAATACAGGGAAAGGCATAAAGATTTTCCATGCTTCTACCAAATGGAAGAAAACCTTTGTTATTGTAGTGATATTAATGGTCTCTTTGAGCATATAAAGATTCCCCATGAACCAGTGGCTTCTATTTATAGATACCTCAAGTAAAAGTCTCAAAGCTGTCCTTTTGCACAATGGGAACAACTTTCCTTCCATCTGTGGGTGATCGCGGTGATAGGGTTGATATGAAACACCACCTCTTATGACTTTATAATTGGTTTGGATGGAGGGGAGGGGATGTGCAATTTGCATTAATACAAGGTTAGTCAAGGTTAGTGTAGCAGACAAACTGTGAAGAATAAGGTTCAGTACACTGACAATGACAGACAGTGAGCCTCAGCAGTTTTGTACGTTTTATGTTAGCAAACATGAAAGTGAGCCTCAAGTATCTAAAGAAAACATTATATTGCTTAAATATGTCTATTATACAGTGGTGCAATCACAAGGGGGCAGAGGTACATTGCCTCTCCCCCAACCTTCAACGGAAGTCAATTCTAGGGGGCAAACATTGACGGTTAAGGGCACCTGCAGGGAGGCACAGAGGAGCAATTACCCCTTCGATTTCAAGTTATATGCAAATAAAAAACATTTGTAAAAGTTACTTGCTCACTTTGCTCCCAATATGTGCTCTTTTCATTTTCGTCAAGTTCAGAGCTGTGCTAAGAGGGGTGGAGGGCGAGTGTCGGCCATGGGTGCTGGATGATCTAAATTAAAAAAAAAAAAGTTGTAAAAGAGAGAATGCCATGGCATCCCTTGATATTATTTGCACCTTATTAGGGGCAAATAAGGGGGGGGGGTACTTATACGGCCAAGGACACCTGCAGGAGGGGCACAGAGGAGCAATTACCCCCTTCGATTTGAAATTTTATGCAAATAATCGCTTCGCTTTCAATGTCTGCTTTTCTCATTTTCGTCAAGTTTAGAGCTGTGGCTAGGGGCCGATGGAAGTCGGCCATGGGCGCGGATGATCTAAATGAAAAGAAGTTGTAGAAGAGATAATGCCATGGCATCCAGTGAAATTATTTTCGCCCTATTAAATCAATATTGTTTTAATTGCAAAAATTGGATATAAAAATTTTCTTGCTTGCAAATCTGTCATGTATTAAAATAATATGTGTTGTATATTTGTATTGAATAAGCTTTAAATACGTACACAATTTAATGTTAGCATGTTGCATATGTATTTTCTTATTTTGTGTCGCTCCATGTTGCATATGTGTAAAACATATGTTGTACATCAAAGTTACACATGTATCTTCAAAATCCATTTATCATTCATTTTATGCCATTCAAAAATACAGTTGTGTGTTTGGTTTTCATTATTAGCTAATGTGAAATTGATGGTGTTGAAAACATATTTCAATCGTTTGTTGCAAACAAATGCTTTAGCCCAGAATTCTACACCTTTTTTGCATAATTTATGAGGATAATAACATCCTTGACGTAGTAGTAATAAAGTCAATATTGATGTTGTTGTTGTTATTATTATTATTGGTACGTTTATCCTGGTACTTGCCCCCAACCCCCTCCCAACCAACAAAAAATCGTGGTTGCACCTCTGGTATTGTTCCGCAAATTTTGTGACGAAAATAATTTGAGTAATTAATTGGGCATAAACGGGGAGGAATGTTCTACTTTTTTGGGGGGAGTGCATCATGGGCTTTGGGGGGGATGGGCACCCCTGCAGTGATTTATCAACACACCCTTAAGAATTTCCTCCACTCCCTTAAAATTTTCCACGCAGGCCCAATTTATGGTCATTTTGGATCTAAACTTATCATTACACCCCTAAATATCAACGTACACTGGATTAACCTCTGTTTATAGTTATGCAAAATAAAAATAAAAGTTATTTGTTACACTGGAGGTTGAAACACACAAATTATACCCTGTCCCAGATATTTCTGGAGCAAGGGTGCACATAGCAGCAAAGAAAGGGGAGAAATCAGGAGGGCCAGAGTGAAGCAGTACATGCTGCTGGAAAGGCTGGTAATTGCAGTCGCTCCCCCTCCCCCCCCTTCATGTTATACCGTGCCTCTCACGTGTTGATTGGTGGAGCAGTCTCACGTCACTATTTGTGCAGAGACTTGTTTTCATCGCCTGCTCCAGAAAAAGGAAAAAACAACTTCTTTGTGGTGGGATTGAAAATGAATTAAAAATGAATTATTCAGATTGTGAATCTATAACAATAATCACTCACCTAGAGCTTCTCCAAGAAGAGCCATGATTCTCCAATGTGTTCTGATACTTCCAGGACTATCTAGTGTGACTGTCTAATACATTCATGAATAACAATATTTACTTAATTTCTATTGTACCAAAGCTTATAAAATTAACAGGGATCCATTGAGATTAAGAACGCTGTATCAATGTCGATGTAAATTAAGTTGTTGATTTTGATTTGTTTTTGTTATGTGAGAAGATTGATTTAAAACGTTTTTGTGCCAAAAACTGCAAATGAACTTGTATCGAATGATTGAAGGTGAAATAATATTTAAGAAGTTAAATTGTGCTCTTTTAATTCTTGCAATGTAAGTAATATAACATTATGAAAACCCAGTTGAGTGCTGAGGACTTGCAATTTCAATTCTAAATTGCGTAATAGTCTGCTCATCCTTAGCGTACTGTATGAACCATTATATTCAGTGTAAAGTATTTGTTCTCGTGCTTCCAGGACTTTAAACTATGTGTTAAAGTGTTTACAGGACTTTCCAGCATGAAATCTATATATATAAAAATGGATGTATGTGTGTGTGTGTGTGGGTGTGTATTTGTTTGTTCCGGCATAACTCTCGAATGCCTGGAGCGATTTCAACCAAACTTGGTACGTGTATCACTTGTGACTTGGAAAGAAATACTGTGGGGGTAAGACACCCCTGGCACCCCTAGGGGTAGGGGGAAGGGGTGACATGTAAAAATAATTGAGAATCACAGATATTAAATTCCGCACAAACAGACATCCGTGACTCTATGCAATCTGCACAACAATAGTGTTTCTCGGGTTGTCTAACATTCAGGCTGTGTTGCAAATGAAATCCATAGTTTTCGTGACACTCCCAATGCGGTTCATCACCTATCGGCATGGGGGGTGAGAGGTGGTGAAAAATAAAATGCCACAAATGACCTAGATTAGTGTCAAATCCATAGTTTTCGGAGTCGTTAAGCTAATTGGTGACATTCACGATCATATTTAAAATTAGTTACATTTTACACTATAGTTAGAATTTATTATTTTCCTGTCTAATACAAGATTGGGATAAATAAATACCTGGCCAACGCCAGGTAATCAGCTAGTTATTTAGAAAAAAATTATTTAATCCCCTTAAGTGTGGATAGCATGTATACATGTACAATGTCATGTACATGTCGACATGGTATGTATTATTGTATTTTTGTAATATTGTATAATTGTGTTTGTGTATTATTGTATAATTTACATTTGTCTTAGAACATGAAAGCCATTCTATAAAAGCCAGCCACCGTGGCGGAGTGGTTAGCACATTGCGCTATGACACAAGAGGTTTCTCAGGTTTGAATCCCAGCTTGGGCATGGATGTTTGTGAGTGTCCATTCATCACTTTCATCATGTCATCACTCATCTCCATCTTCGCAAATTAGCCAAAAGTGGCACAAAGAGTGAAGTAAAATAAAGCAAATCAATCAATCAACCATTCTATAAAAATACTGCATAAAAGAAGGCAGGCAGTGTTTTATTTCAATTAATTTTGTTCAATAAAATTGTGCTAAAACAACCTACATTTTTCAGTAGCGACTTCTTCAGAAAATTCCACACTTAAGGCATTAATGTTTTATATCTAAAAGTTTACATTTGTTTCTCTAGCAGATATACATATGTTATCTAGTGTGTAAATAAAATGTAAGATCAATGCCCTGAGATTTGATTATATAACAAAGAAAGACTAAACCTAAAGGAGGTAATTGCACAGGTAAATACCAAAAAAATGTTTGAATTCAGACACTTACATTATTTACCCAAAGTTTCTCCATCTCATCTCTGTATTTAGAGACAAAGGGACCCATGTATGATACAAAAGCAGTTGACAGCAAACAGTCACCTGGCAAATAGGTATAATTCTGATCAAGGATTGTCAGGGTCTCCTCCCATCTATCCTTCTCTCCAGCCAGTCCTGAGACTAAGAGAAAAGCACGTTCCAGCTTCATCTGCAACATTTCAGCCTGGAATAAAAAATTGGGATTATCTATCAATACTGGCCATACCAGGGCAGTCGAAACTTGATGAGACATGTTTCAGAGGACTGAGACAAGAGAAGTTAAAATGTGTGAAGCTTTAAAGACTGGGAACATAAAATCACAGTTCCACTGAATAGTGTGTATTAGTGAAAAATTGCTGCTATTTTTATTCAGCTGGCATTTCTATAAATAATGAGACTTGCTGCTACCTATATATAAAAAAATCATTCTCACATGATTATTACATATGTACACAAACTTTCATATAAATAAGAGAAGGGGTAAGGGGTGACCCCCGAATCACCCTCACTTCCATGTAGTACACCCTGGACTCCATTTGAAGACTATTTGTGTTTGTGATTGTCCCTTCATCCGTCATCCATCTCATCTTATTATGACAATAAAATTAATATATTGTCATATTAAGATTTGAAATGGTTAGGCTAAGTTGTGCAATAGTAATAATAATTTTGGTCATATGATTACTCCAAATTTATTCATATAATGCAATTAAATGTGTCTGAAATTACTATTTAAACTAATTTTATTAAATATGATCTTTAAAAAAAGCCAATTTGTATATCATAACAAATCAGATTGTGCAATATTTTGAATTCATATTTATAACAGTTATTTTTGACTGATAATATAAAAAATAACAATATCTTCCATCATGTGTGTTCTTTCAAACAAGCAAGATAAGAAACATTGAAATTTATAATTAAATTTATTGAAATTGTGTACATTTGCATTGGCATCAAGGTTTATATACGAAGGTCAACTCTTTAAAATAATTTTATGTATAATATGATGTTATTCTTGGTATTTTGTATCAACATTCAAAAAACGGCAATTGTAATCACTAGATAAGTACAGTATATTGTTATATACATTGCAAAAGAGCTGTAACTGAGCAAATATGTACATTTACTTCACAAACATTCAGGCTGTTAAGTACTTAGTGACAAAAATATAAAAAGAACAATTGAAGATGACACATGCTAAAAAATCTTGGATGAACTAGTTTCTCTGATACTAGTGGTCTGTGACATGAAAAAGGAATCTCAGAATGGCATAAGGATAAGCAAGGTACTTTTATTAGGTAGGCCACTCCTGAAGTTCCGAGATTTTTTTCCCATGATCCTGTGCATGCTATGATGTCATGAAGAGGACAGAATCGAACTTACTTTAGTTTTTCTTGTATGTACGCATTGCTTGCATGATAGAATTATTTTCCTGTAGTTTACGGTTATTACAAGCATAAGAAAACAGTTTTCTTATGCTTGTAATAACCGTAAACTACAGGAACTTACTTTGTTAGCGCATATGGAAGCTTGAAATAAATTGGTCGATTTTTTACATATACACAACTTTTCTGGCATGACGGTACAATGAGTACAAATCATCCTGTTTGTGCTATTTCCATGTGCAATAATAATAGAAGAAAATTGCCTGGAATAAAGTAACCATTGCTTCCAAAAAAAAAACAAGTTGCTGCAGCAGGATTGATTCAATTTGTTCCTCCAAACTTCGGACTTACTTCCACACTCATCCTTCTGCATCATCACATGTTCAACTTTCAAAACCATTACACAATCACAACTCAGTTTTTAATTATTGCTTTATTGAATATTGAGAGCAAGATAAGATCTTTTTAGCTTTGAAGTTGAAACATCGCTCGCGATGTTTCCTTCCTTCCTAGTACCCAGGATTTTTTAGGAGGGGGGTGTGGAGCAAATGGTAGATCCGAAATGTTGTTGGATTGACATTTTTAGGGCGAGTAAAGCTATTAAATACCATTTTTGTCGGCAATTTATTATTATAATTTAAATATGATAAATTGCTGACGAATCCCTGAATAATTTGTATTGATTCACATTGAGATTTCAAATGTAAAGAACCGAGGGGCCTCGAATTCTAATCTCGCCCAGGGCCTTGCGATATGTTGCTAAGCCACTGCTTACAACAAATGTAACTATTATAGAATATGATAGGAAGCCGAAATTAGCTGTACGTTGTTTTTCTTTAATTTCTCGTATTAGTATTTACCTTAAAATATTGTTACAAATAAAATCTAAAAAAAAAAAAAAATCCTCAAACTCAGGTGAATAAAAGACCAAATTATAATTCTCAGCTTGCAGTAGAAGTATTATTCGACCGAAAGCAATCTCTGACTGTTGGCTGATAACACTGGGGAACAAAAAAAATATTTTATTTTGCGGCATAAAGTTTAATAACAGTTTCAGCACACAAAACAGCTGTGATTGCCAATTGTATGATTGGTTCAATTGAATTGACTCCAGTTATAAAAATAAACACACCATGGAAAATGTAGGAGGTAAAATTACTCTACGCTTTTCTCGGTAATATCAAAATTTGATAATGGTCTGAAATTCCCATTAAGAAACTTATTTATTTATTTGTACATTTGCTAGGCAACTTATGAAGCATTGCTAGGCAATATATCGGACACTCAACAAAGCTTAAGGAAGAATACCAAAACATAAAAATGGTTTTAGAAAAAAAAAATTAATATGCTGAACATAAGTGGCTCGTGTGTGTGGATTTGAAGATGGTGAATTTTTTACTAGGACAGCAAAGTGGGTACACAAAGTATCCCTGTATCCTATGTTTGTGGGATAGTTGTGCTAGAGAAAAGCATTGGACGATAAAAGTTCGCCCCCCCCCCCAGGGAAAATATTAGTGGGAAAAGCTAATATCATTCATGAACCGCTGATAGATAGGGACAAAATCATCATCCTGCCACTGCATATTAAACTTGGGTTGATAAAACAGTTTGTCAAGGCCTTACATACAAGTGGTGATTGTTTCAAATATATATGCCACACTTTTCCAGGACTAAGTATTGAAAAATTGAAGGCAGGAATCTTGGACGGACCACCACAAATTCGTACACTTATAAATGATGCCAATTTTACAACTTACATGTCTTACATCGAATCTGAGGCCTGGCTGAGATTTGTGTCCATCGTCAAAAACATTTTGGGGAATCACAGAGCAGAAAAGTACCCCGATATAGTTGGAAATATGTTGAAAAATTTTGAGAAATTGGGAGCTAATATGAGTGTGAAGATACATTTTCTTCATAGCCACATTGACAGATTCCCTGAGAACCTTGGTGATTTTAGTGAAGAACGAGGAGAAAGGTTCCATCAGGATATGAGGATAATGGAAGAAAGGTACCAGGGACGGTGGGATCGCCACATGATGGCCGACCACTGTTCGAGCTTACAGAGGGATTGTCCTAAAAAGCAATACAGCAGGAAATCGTATAGAAAACATTTCACATAGTTTGTTACTTCATTGTGTACATATTTTCTTAATTATTATGATCATAGGCCTATATAAATTTATTTTTATAATAATGATTGTAATCACAAAAAAAAAAAATTAAATTGTTGTTGGAAGTTCATTTATATGTATGTCTTATGTTTCCGCCATTTTGGTTTAGTTGCATTTATTTCATAAATTAGAGCCAATTCAGGAAATATATTATTATATCATTATTCAGCAGCATGAAATTACCCTAAATTAGCTCTCAAACACTGTGCCGCAATTTCACTGTTCCCCAGTGTAATTGATTGTTTTAGAGTTTAAAGTCCACTTTATGCACAGTAAGGCTAATCGGGACTGGACCTACAGTTTAAAGTGGGATCCAAACCACTATATGCCTCCACCGGGAATCAAACTTGGAACCCCTTGATTACAAGGCGACGATGCTACCACTACGCCACCTGGGAAGATTTGTTGTTGGCTCGGAACTGTAGTTCTTCATTCATGACAAACATCAGATTTCAAAGTTCATTTAGCCAGATATAGTTCCCGTAATAAGTGAATGGAGTTAAATAAAATAATTACCGAAGAATCAAAACAGAAAACAGTGACACAACACGAATTCAGTGAGCACAAAGATAAAATATGTTTGCAGAAAATGGTTACACGGTTGGTATACGTGTGAGCATGGTGCTCACAAAACATGAACTGTCATCAAAATGACATGTCTGTGCTGAATGAGAAAAATGTCACAACCTATAACTGCTATCATTTGGCTGTATACATTCCAGATGACAAGACCAGAAAGTGATATCATTATCTAGGCCTGAAAAACTTACAACTATATCCCAGAGTGAGAGCCGCAGTCACACGTGTACCAACAGAGGGTTAATCAATCAATCAATCAATAAATAAGAGAAAAAATTCAGTCGAGATTCAAATTCCAGCATGTGTTTATTGCCACACCATGCACGCATGGGCCATGCAACTTTCCCATGCAAATCTATAATACTTTTGTATTAAAACATTTTTAGATTCAGTTACTGTAATATTATAAAGTTTATTACTTTCTTTTAAAAGAGGCAATTCATCATTACACATTTTACAAAAAACACTGGAATTTTGCAAAAACTGACAAAACTATTTGGAGTGTGTAAAAGTTGGTTGGCATAAATTTTGCATCATTTCACAATGAAATCCATGCTTAAAATGGGGCAAATGCATCAGGATGCTATCCCCAGTTAATAAAGTTTTCATAAAGCATCCTCCCAGCAAGGATAATTCACATAAACATCTGTCATATATTCTGAAACTCGACCATGAATCCCCCCAGCTAGGGATTTCCACTTCTAATACTGAATGAAATTTTGTAGAAGATGGACTTCCACCCATCAGAACTCCTAAAATGTCTAATGTTACATTTAGTGTTCCCATCACAAACAAAATGTGCATGTCCCTAACAATTAGAGCACAACACAATATAAAGAGAGTAAGGACCAAGAAAATCATTACCAAACAAATGTGGTTAAAGTTTGTAATCATATAAGACATGCTGGTGGTTTTTATTACCATGGCATTATTTGTCTGGTTGCACTTAACAAGCAGTACATCACTCAAAACAATGTATTAGAAATCACTAATAGAACTTTAACCATGCTACTCAGAAGTTGTATCAATTATTCCTTGAAATGAGAGTCTCATGTTAAAAAAGAAGAGCATGAAATACATGGGTAGATAATAAAAGCGAAGCAAGCTATTAACTTAGAATAGCATCATAGTGAAAGGCATTGTACACTATCAAAACTGAAAGAATTAGCAGGTATATCTCAACTGTTCTTGCACATTGCAAAAGAAAATTAAAATTCCTATATTTACCTTCAGTCTAAGTTCTTCCTTCTGGGCTAGTTTTTCTTCAAATTCTTTCTTCAGCTTCTCTAACATTTGACTCAGTTCATCTAATTTTGCCTGGGCTTCTGCTAAGATTCTCTGCTTCTCAGCCAGCACCATCTCAGCATTTCTCAGTCTCTCTTTCTTTGGTGCAACTATTCTGTTTAAATTAAATTAAAACAGAAAATTAATAAACAATAATTTAAAAATAAATACGGAGAAACTAGTACTCACTTTTATCTGCGAGGCTGTTTTTTCTTTTTCGATTAATTTCAGTGGCCACTGCCACCAAAGTTATCCAAAGTGCGGAGTTTGTCTCAATAAACTCAATCCTTCCACCAAAAAAAAAAGTCACACATGTTGAGGCCAGGGAATCGAGGAGGCCAGGGCACATATCCGAACCTGGAAATCACGTGACCAGGAAACAAGTTCCGCAGCAGGTTCATAGAAACCCTGGCAGTTTGGGCGGTAGCCCCATCCTGCTGAAACCATATGCCTTCTTGCAAGTTCAGCCTCTGCAGTTGTGGCAGTAAAAAGTTGGTGATCATATCCGTGTACCGGTTTGCGTTGATTGTGACCACTACCACACCCTTCTCAAAAAAGCAGGGACCGATATCACGCTGTCACAAAATCGCACACCACACTGTCATGCGAGGTGAATGAAGAGATCTCTGATGGAGCTGGCTTGGATTTTCCGCTGCCCAGTACCTGTAGTTTTGCTGATTCACAAACCCATTAAGGTGAAAATGGGCCTCATCACTCATGAACATCAGCGCATCGGGTTCATCATTCAGAAGAACTTGCATTTATGCTGAGAAATATTCCCGCTGGCCGTAATCGGTTTCTCGCAACTCTTGCACACACACAAGCTTATATGGATTAAACTTAAGTTCGGTTTTGAATATTTTTCTTACCGACTCATGTCCCATACATAATGCAACTGTGTTGCATCGATCCGAACGTCCAGGACTGGTGGTCACTGCCGCTCTCACTCTCGCAACATTTTCTTCTGTTCGCACCATTCGTGGAGCGCCTGGTGATTGTTTCTTCATTATGTTACCCGTGGTTCGCAGTTTCATAATGGTTGGTCGGCTAGAGACAACTCCTTGCCGGCCGACATTGAAATGAAGAAGAAATGCTCGTTGAGCCACTACCACTGAGTCACCGTTTCTAACATGTGCGTCGTATGTGAACATGCGGTGTTCGACCGATTACTGTTCCATTGCTACTGAATACCAAGGTTAGCAGGGGCGGCGCGTGCCTTTTCAGTCCGGCAGGGCACATTTTTCTTTTGGGTGGGGAGGGGGCAGTTAGCCTCTATATTCCTCTTTAAGGTTTTTGAGGGTAGTTCCTTGATATGGAGTAAGTAAATTGTTCAAACAATTTGGAATAAAATTAACATTCTGATCAAGATATCTCTCCAAAGAGCATTAAATACTCACTACGTAGGAATACGAAAAATCAGCAACATATGGAACAAAAATACATGAATAAAAAAAAACCTCGAATACTGACGTCGCTTGCAGTAACTAAACTTTGGGTAGATACTGGAATGATTAGGAAAATGTTACACTGCAGTTTCTCTTCCATTGTCAATGAATTGAAAGGCGTAGATATTAAAGTTTCTACATGATTCAATGTCATATTCACCAAGTATCCACTAATATCAATGACTAAGTAGGAAGATGATGCAGCGTTAAGTTCAGTTACAACACTTTACATTGGCCATGTACCCCCAAAAAGTTCGTTTATACTTACGAAGATATTCTGCATGTCAAGTTGCTGGAACACAGACACAATTACACAAATAAATAAACACGTACAGTGGGATCCATGAGTATTACCCTGCAAATTGTCCATCACCATGTTCGCGCACTTTATTTGACCTAATAAGAACTTCAAGAATTGAAAGAAAACTCAAAACAAGCTGCTGACAACTTCTGCACCACCATACATAAAATCCATCGCTTAAAAACACATAGGATGTAAGAGAAATATTAATGAAAATAGTCATGGACAATTTGCACGGTAATACTCATGGATCCCACTGTACAGTAACTATAAAATCGCGAAAAACTAATTATTTCATAAGCGACCAATACGCACAGACGGAACGCAACGCAAACTCACACACTAACTCAAATCCAAATTCATATTACAATGGGAAGAAAGGAGGATCTTTTTGAAAATACGAGGGACTAGTTTGTGCAATAAAAAGTGTTGTCAACTTTTCAGGTCGCCGGAACAAGCGCGAAGAAAAGCATTCGAGGGATTTTTTTCTATCTTATTGCTGCAGGCTGGAAGAACGAATGAACTGCCTACCAAGCGTTGGAAACACTGAACGGTGAATGAGGCAAACATGAATGGGCAGGGCACCTCGTTTACTGCCCAGAGACGGCTACGAATTTTGCGCTTTTCCATTGTGAGGGGACCGTCCCTTGCCTAAGCTGTAAATGTTTGGATCAGTCAGTGACGTCACGTCTCCAGGGCAGAGCCGAAATTGGACTCTCTCCAACAGGACGGAGAAATATATTAACCTCGCACAGGGTGCATGCCCTGTAAGTCTGGTTGCAGCAACGTAGGGGTTGAGGGAAAAAAAACAAAAAAAAATATTTACGCGTATATACCGATCGTCTCTTCAGATGAACTTTTTATGTTAAAATTGTTGTGGGGCAGTGCCCTAGTTGCCCTTTATGTAGCATCGCCACTGAAGGTTAGACTGAAATGGCGATCCCTGGAAAGGTGAATGACCGCACATCCTCCCCTCCACCACTCCCTTTCAGCGAGTGCCAACCAATCAGAAATGACAATGCTCCTAGTAGTCACCAGTTATATTACTGATCTGATATTAAATGGAACACATTCAGTAAAAACACTGAACGGTTCATTCACCTTCTTAAGTTATGTAGGTGGGTTTGCATAAATAAACTGCAAATTTACAAACTCACTTTACAAAAAAAAGATTACATAATTTATAGGTTAATTATCTCTTATCAGTATCTGCCAATATAGGCATATCGATGTATGCATAATATTCCCACGGCCATGTGGTCTAAGGTGTCATGCTTTGGGCTCTGGCTATGGGATGCATGCAGGTTCGAGTCTCCTGGGGGAAATTAAGAACTTTTCTCCTAAGACTTCAACCTGTGTATGGGACCAGTGGCCACCCACCATCGTGAGGAAATTGGAGAGCTACAAATGAGTAGTGTAACCCACTCATGGAAACCTATCACGACTGGAGGTCCATCATACTGACCACAAGTCACCCGAAACTGCTTGAATGATCGTCCACCTAGGGTGAGCGAGTAAGTAGGATTAGGTAGGAGTGAGGACGGCAGTTGGTAGGTAGGCCTGGGCCCTTAATGGGCTGTTACGCCACAGGTTATTATTAATATTATTTACACACAAACACACACACATCTATAAACAGTCTGTAATTAGGTGCAAAATTCTGCCATTTTGTTACTTTCATGGATATAAACATAGAATTCATATGTCCTAATGTTGTAAATAACCTAAAAACAAAGTTTCTGTTTCAAAACAAAACTCATTGAAAGTCACTTGTTTACAAACATTACTTACGGAGATGAATGAACTGAACCATTCATGTTCTTTAAAATGACACTTGCAATTTTATATCGGATCAGTACAATACCAGTTTGTTGAAATATAGTAATGTAGTGACCTCACTTTACACTATAAGCCCCGCGACAGGTTAAGTTTGCAGCAGGTTTTATGTATGAATCCACTCTAGAGCGGCACTCAGCATCCCCGTGCCAGTCTCACCTTAACCGCTGAGCTGTTCATATCACAGACAGTGAGAAAATCCGCAGTATTGCAGCTGAACTATTTTCTGCGCGCACGTTTGGGTGTATATATGCGAAAAGTTGCTGCAAGGTTAACCTGTCGGGGCTTAGAAATATAATTTCAGTACACACATCAGCAAATTAACCAGTAAACTGATAAATCAATGTGACTATATCAGCCAGTACAAAAGAACAATCACATAATTTGCAGTGGCATAGCATGGACATTTCGGGTGGGAACGCCAAATCCGAAGGAAGGGTCGGCCCTTTCTTGCTTAATAACTTACTTATGGTATTAGTCGCCACAGGTATTGTTTATTTGCCTGAAGTCAGCTGGGTTTTCAATAAAACATCATCCATGCATGTTTTAGCTAGACAATTAGATGCCTCACTATGCCACAAATGTTTTGAACTCTGGTGTTTTATACCTTTCTGCATGACGCAAGTCATTAGAAAACCTACCTGAATCACAAGCGCCTTTGAACAACAGCCTTTGACAGTCTGTAGACGTCATTGTTGTGGTTGATCCAACTACTCATTGATTTGGTTTATTTTACTTCGCTTTTCTACCACTTTTGGTTAATTGCGAATATGAATATGAGTGATGATATTGATTAAGGGAAAATCCCACGTGCTCACGCTGGGATTTGAACCAGGGACCTCTGTCGTCTTGACGCACTGTGCAAAGCAGAGTGGATGATCCAAATATCGTACACTCTAAAGACGTAACAGCGCCGATTAGTAATTCAGACCACTGTTTATTACATCTTGAGAATGCTGATAAACATTTTAAAATAATTTTCTCCAGAGACCATTCGATTTTAAGAGTTTTCAAATGAATGCTAAACATTTCCATTGACACAATATTAAGCAGTTAGAAAATAACGAAAAAATACAATAAAAAAAATTAATAGTTTTGCGGGTTAAGTGGTAGAGCAGCAACACGCTGAATTTCTACCACGAGGACTTCACCAACTTACTTCACAAAAACTGTGTTGATCTTTTAGTTTCTAATGCACATCGCTGTTCGTGCGATAAATCATACAATGCAGTGACCATTAAGAAGCAGTATATTTGAGATTGGTAAAGTTACGTCAGTCAATATTGCGTATTGTAGCATCACATAGCACGAGTTGCATGAGAGCGAAGAACCGGGTAGGAATGCTACCGCTGTCATGCTTCAGAAGGCAGGAAGGGTCACATGAACCAATCACGGTAGACCTCTCGTACGCCAGCGTAAGAGAGCCCATTTACGTGCGTGCTGTAGAAATGGAAGCTTTCCCTCCATAAAGGCAGCAAGGAATATAGGAGTCCTGTATGCCGAACCTGCTCGGCGTCCGGCCAGGAAAGGCATTGAAAAGAGATGCTAGAACGAGTGTTGAGAGTGGAGCGTTGCAAGCGGATCGCGAAAAATAGCTATTATAATGCCATGAAGGTCAAACATATTTGAAATTAGTCACGTTTTACTTTATAATCACAGCATTTTAGCATTTTTGAAATTTTAAATCTGGGAACGCCGGGCGTACGGGCGTACTATAACGCTACGCCACTGATAATTTGTACCACCACTGATAAACATAAAATGGCACACTGACATGAAACTGCATTCAATAATGTTTAATACTTACTTATATATCTTTCCATATTTTTCAATAGCACGAACCCACATGCACAGAGATTTTGCTGCCTGTGACACAATCCCTACTTTGTCTGGTTGGAATTCCTCGTTCTCTGTGAAAGTCCCTATTTTCTTCAATACTTTATCAGGAATGTTATCCTTATCAAATTCTTTAAGCTATGGAAACAGAGAATTTTAATAGTAAGAGAATTTTAACTTCCAATTTTTAATAGGTTACATCACATCACACAATAAATTTTCATTATGATGAATATTTACTTATGTTCCATATTTTTGTTTTAGTTTTCTTTTAAGTTCACTTTACACCCAGATAGACTAATTGGGACTGGGCCTACAGTTTAACATGGGATACGAACCACTATTGGCCTCCATCAGGTATTGAACATGGGACCCTTTGATTACAAGGCAACAACGTTACCACTGTAGCATCAGGGAGGGCTTATTCTTTAATTTTTTGTTGAAGTTAAGGTATATACCTTTTCTTCCATTCAACCATAACTAGAGTATGTTTCAGTTAAAACATTCAAATAGAGAGATACAAAAGTTACACAAAATTAAAATTACGGACCTTCTGATGACTGATGTACTTTTAAGGTTGCTTAGGAAAGCAACAGCACAAATATATTCCATAGAGAAGTGTATGTTGAGGAATTATTTGAGAAAAAAATTCTAACATGTACTCTAAGTAGTCGTTTTCATCCTGAAGAATTTTAATAATAATAAATACACATCAGCACGTGTTAACTATGCTCAAAACAATAGAGAAATAAATACTCACTCTATTAAGAAAGTTAGGATCTGCTAGTTCCTTCTTAGCTTCTTGCCATGTAGGTTCTCTCTTAAGCAGAACCATGACAGCACTCATCACCAATTCAACTCGCTCTGGAGGCCGGCCGTAAGACCTTACTTCAGATAGATCTTTCTTATTAAGAGCATCCAGTGCCTGAAAAATGGGAAAACAATGCGAATAGTGACTGATTGATTTGGTTTATTTTACTTCACTTTTCTGCCATTTTTGGCTAATTGCAAAGATGAAGACGAGTGATGATATGATGAAATCGATGAATGGACACTCACAAAGAACACCCATGCCCAGGCCAGGATTTGAACATAGGACCCTTGGCATTGTAGCATGCTAGTCTAACCACGCTACCACTGAGGTTGCCACTGCAAATAGTATAATATATTATTTGACATCTATGGACACACAGTGTATATTCATAAAACCAACAAAATTGTAGTGTTTACAAACTCCTCCCCTAATTTTGGACTATGATACTTGTGATGCAGGGTAATACAGGTGCATATATGCTGATGAATAATCAGAATTGCACAAATAAGGAATTCATATGCTCCTGATCAAAAGGAAAAAAAATCAATGTTCTCTGCATCTAAGATGTTACAGCAGTAGTACATATTGATCCACAAGTTTCATATTTGTACTAGAAGTTCACTTTCTAATAGAAGAGGGTAGATAAGGAACCAAGTAATCTATAAAATGTATCTACAGAATAGCCATAAAGTCTGGAACCAACGGCTGTATTGTTTTCTGATTCAAGTGAGCGATGGCTCTGATGAAAGACAACTGAATGAAGATAATTCTTCTTTGTGGACAAGAGGAGTGGATGCAGAGGAAAATAATGGTGGAGTTGAACAAGAGACATCTCGAGAGATCAACAGGATCATTTCATGGCAAGCAGGATTGAAACATTTGAGGAATTTTCTTGAGATGGTGGTGGACATGTGGAGCAAGTTTTGCATTAAAGAAATGTACTGTTCAGCACTTCTCCCACTGGTTCCAGATTTATGGTCACCCTTTATAATTCAAATGCAGGTTTAGATGAAACATGATCCTTGCACAAGACTAGAAACAGAGCAAGTTCTAATTTTCAACACATGAAGCACAAGATATGTTTTCCTGTCTTAAGGACTACATTCTACCATATATAGCATTTTGCAGTTCAGCCTTATTATGACATCATCCCATGTTTGTTTGACACAAAAATCATTCTGATTTATGATATTCAGATGTGTCAACTAATCCCCTACCCAGTCTCATTGCAACACTGGCTCTGTGATCCCATCTCTCATTTTCCTCCCAGCGTATATGCATTCAAGACTCATTTCCCCAGTGGTCATTAGCTTCTAATGGTAAAAAATGGCAAAAGAGACATATTGGAACATACAAATATAAAAAAATTAAAAACTTTCGAGTATAGTTTACACACCCTGTGCCAGCATGCTTATGAATAAATAATATGTGATTTTTACCCAACTACTTTTACTGATATTTCTATTGCACATGTATTCAGTTTTAACATGTTTCAACTGTTTTGATCTTCATCATGTAAGATAACCAGGATGCTAAGAAGAAGAATCAACACCAACTTGACCAAAGTACATCATCAAATTTAGAATCCTTGTCACCTTACCTGTGGGAAACTATTTGAAACAGTTGAAATACTGTGTTAAAACCAAATATATCCCACAAATATCAATAAAAAGAAAACCCATTCCAAAGAGAATATATATCAGGACCAGTAATATCTTGTTGTATAGAATTTACTCTCTATCTAATTACGTACCCTCACAGCCTCCTCCAAAGCAGGCATAGCTTCCTGAAGATCTGCCATGGCAATATCTGCCAGTTTCTTGCATGCTACTTCTTCTTCCCGTATCTTTATGCTTTTTAATGCAACTTCCTGCTGTTGTTCATCTGCCTCTTTTGTCTGTTGCTGAATCACTACAATATAATCTTCACACTGCTGGGTAAATTCAGCCACTGAAATTACATTAGTTGTAAGAGATACAGGCTCCTGACAAGCAGTGAATTTAAACAAAAAGATATGGAGCAGAAAATAATTAGAAGAATGGTATTTACACTGTACTGCATACATATGTGGTGTGTGTGTGTGTGTGTCTACTGTTCATACTTAGTTTTTTTTTGACAACACTGAGAGATGCAAGTGACTTTGCAGGAGCTAAAGAGCTGATAACCTTATTGTTATTTATATAACCCATGGTGCAACAGCCTATGAGGGCCAGAGCCTATCTACCAACTGTTGACTTCACTCCCACCTGCCGAGCTGGGAGATCATATGGTCAGCACAAACAAACCCCAGTCATTGTTGTAGATTTCCATGACCGGGTTACACTACTTACTCGTAGTTCCAAATTTCCTCACGTTAATGGGTGGTCACCAGTTTCATAAATAGGCCGAAATCTCAGGAGCAAAGTTGTTACGCTTCCCTCAGGAGACTCAAACCTGCATGCATTCTGTAGCCAGAGCCCAAAGCATGGTGCCTTCGACCGCACAGCCATAGTGAGGGAGGGAACTTATTGTTATTTAGTAGAGATAATTCTGCTCTGTTTTTCACTCAATAGGGTTCACAGTAATTGCTAATACTTAACTAATCGTATGTTATCAGCAGTAGAAAAGACAGGCAACTAGTAAGAAGACACACCACATGGTGTTACCTTTTATTTACTTCAAATGGGGCCAAACTCCATGGCAGGGTGGTTAGCACAACATGCTACGACACCAGGGATCCCAGGTTCGATTCCCAGCCTGGGCATGGATGTTCTTTGTGAGTATCACTTCAATCAATTTCATCATATCATCACTCATCCTCATGTCCGCGATTAGCTAAAAGTGACGGAAAAAAATGCTAGTACAAAAATTTAAAATAAAAAAAAAAATACTTCAAATGAAATTAATTATTCTAAGAACTGTATACCATATCATGCCGAAGTCATGACTGGAACCATACCCCGATAATCTAATCACCTCATAAAAAGGGCCCGAGTATGAAAGAAGCTGGAAAGAGCTTCTTTCAAGCAAATGACATACGAATTCTTCCGGAATCGCAGGAAAGATAATGCAAACACAGCTTTATGCTGAAAACGCCGGTAGCAAGAGACACAGTCTCCCAAGGGCCAAAAGTTTGAATTTCATATAAATAGCTTGGGAGAATATTTCTCAGCCCCAGTCGTTATCTAAAAATCTATCGCATGCACAGTTGTACCTCGGAATTATACAAACAGTTGTACTAAGAAAGTTATGGCGTAAATAGTTGTTGCCTCTGACTTAAAGTCGGATTACCAAACGTTACAAAAGGAGTTACAGCGAGGAGTAGTGCGCTATCAAAAGGAGTTTTATTTCAGGAGAGTTTCATCAATGGATCGGCGAGTAGATCTTCACTTCGAGTTCTACAGGTAAGGAACATTCCTATATCCTTGTCTTTCATTCTCTCACACCCCTGCCAGACCAGTCAATTGAAGTGTCGTGAGTGTTGTTCTCATTTCACGGGGCCAGCCCCCTTTGCACGTCGTGAGAGGTTTTTTATCATTTATTGGGGGTGTCAACCCCATACCCTTTGTGTTCCTCTCATTTAGCAAGCGTGTCACCACAGGCTTTCGTAGCCTGTCAACGATCCCCCTCTTAGACTTTATACGATACTGATGCAAGTTCTTTTTAAGAAGGAAGGAACTGAACTCTTTATATTCTTTAGAAACTTTCTAATCTTCTGCTTGTCACTGCAATTAACTTAGAAATAGGCAACACAAAATATCAAAATGGAAATTCACATAGGAATATTTCCAAACACATTTAGAGCTAAATTGAATGGGCTTATTACACATGTGCATGTATTGCTACTATGGATGTGTTTATGAAGAAAACCCTTTTGAATTGTCAACCAAGTGAGATCTGTGAGAGATGTGAAGCTTTCAGGAACTACACCACTCTCCTCTTCAGATTTAGGTCTCAAAAACTCAAAATAATTTTCAGAATTCAGGTGGCTAGCAAATGTTCACTCTAGAAAATGTTTCACGATGTGTTATGGATGAAACGGTTGACAAGTTTGCACGGCACAAGTAGCTATGACTGTCGAGATCCTATTGGAAGCATTTCCAATATAACAGAAGGAAAGATGTATTAATATTCACATGATGATTTCATGAAGATGGCCAGAGGAAGACTTCTACAAATCTGGAAAATAGCACTATACTTGCCTTTCACCTGTGCTTCTGCCAGTTCTAGAGACATCACTTCCACCTTTTGCCTAGTGTCATCTAGTTTCCACAAACCATTTCTTAGCTTGCTTGCTGCTTGCCCTATTATTCTTCTTTTATCATACAACAGGCTGCAATGGCAATATAGGTAATAATAGTTGAAAAAATAGTTTACAATAATTATAATTACCTCGTAAATTACATTATTTAAAATTATACACACACACACAAAAGTTTATATCCACTTCAAACTAGTTCTCATCTGCTGTCACACATGCCTGCATTGACACTGTCAATGTTGGCAAAGGAGCTGGAAGTCATCTGCTCTTTAGTACACTTGATTTATGGAAACAAGAAAAAGTCATATGGAAGAAGATCTGGTGGGTAAGTTGGGTGTACAAGCACAAGAATACAGTCGTAAAACAACACTCTTGAGTATAGTTTACCACCATGAGTAACACTGAATCATGGTGACTAGACATTCTTAAAGGTACGGGATCGAGGCATGGGATGCGTTACTTCCCAGTACGTAGCTTAGGCTTCCATAGAACATGCAAAAGGATCTACAACTAATATAATTTCATTAACACTGAAATGAAAGGTGGCACACACAATTAGATTTTAATACCTTTACGACTGAACTGGCAGGGTCATTTTTAATGAAAGGATTTACCTGTCTCATCTAGTGGACTTCGTCTGGTAGGTGCCCCTTGATCTCTCACACACATGGAAAGTCTATTCACCAGGTTGTTGATAACTTGACACTAAATGACATCTCCCTGTTCCCAAAGCGTTAAGAGACTAAAACTCAATGTTCCTCCTGACTTTAAACGACAGGCTCACTCCCAACTCTTCCTCTCTCAATAACCCCCAAAATAACAACTGATCCACTCTCGATCTCTCTGAAACAACAAATGACTCCCTCTCTACATACAAACACTCTTAACCTCTCTCTCCTGCTCCAAGCATAGTTCATTCCCCTCAATTAACTCTCCTCCCTTCTCCTCTTCCATTCAAAGCTTCCAACAATGTACAATACCTCTATCTTAGTTGGCACATTCCTAACTTTTCTGCTAGCTGTAGAATGACTAAACTACACAAGAATGTTAAGGATGATACGCAGTCACATACAAAACCATGTGGGCTGGTGCTTGTGGTGCAAGAACCATCCATTCCTCCACAACTCTGATTGTTTTCCCCCACTTTTTCTTGCAAAATGGTCAAGATTGTAATGTAATATTGCTGATTTATTGGAGCATGGTTTATCCATGTTATAATGTTTGGTTATATTAAGAATTTTTGCAATATTGTCATCAGAAATTGAGGTGTAGGACCAGCCTTAATAGTCATCTTCCAAACTTTTCCTCCACCCATCCCCCCTCCGAAAATGGTCATTACTATTCAAACACAAGCATTGTGGACATACAAGCCTCCTCATAAGCATTAGCCCACATATAGAATATTTGTATTCCTGACTTAAGTTTCACCAAGAACTTGATGTTGATTTGATGTATTAACTTAACAAATCAGTTTCATTCAGGCAAAGGGCTGTAACACATCTTGACATAAAGGGACCTCACTGCCATTGGAATGAAGTAAACAAGTTGAAACTTTCACCAGGGGTCACTAATAAACCATGCTGCAAAACATCGCAAAGAAAGTGTTATAATAACAAATTTCTTCAGAGCTATGACTTCAGTATAATTTATTTTGTGTCAATTTTCGAGTGTATGTGTGTGTGTGATATATGCATGTTTGAATGTATGGATACACCAGTGTTTGGAAGTAATTAGTTACTTATAATGCAGTTACAAGTAACAGTTACTTTTTTTAGGAATTCTAACTCCAACCAGATACTTTTAAAAGTAAGTAACTGTAACAGAGCTACTTTTTGCAATAGAAGTAAATGTTATCAACCTTTACTTTATGACAGTTAAACTGTAAAATTGAAAAAGTGTAATGAAAAGACCTAAATTTGGTAACTCTGTTTCCAACTGTGTCTTCTCTGGTTGCTAAGGTAAAATAATTTTCTGTGGCTATATTTCGTTGCATGCTAAATTAAGAACATGCACACTTTATTGCAATTTGTCATTTCTAATTGCATAAGGATTTGAGTGTTTCAACAGATTGCTGCATTCATTTGGAATGTGGTAGTTGAACTACAAAGGAGTCATTGTGCAGAGGGTGATCTTGCTGAACTTGGAATGGAACAGGAAGAGACAGGTGTAAGTGGAATCAATATCTTGTATATTGATGCAAAGTACTGTGGCAAGCATATGAACGATTTTTTAAGTAAAAGGTACAGAAGGAAATAATAAATATTTTTGTTTAATAAGAAAAGTGGTCAAGGTATGTGCATATATAGAGTAAAATAAAATGAATGTTCATTCAAAGATGACTCCTTGTTCCATCATATTTTTTGTAGTAACATAAATATACAAAGAATCATACTGTGCACCAGATACATAAATACAAGGGTCGTTCAAGGTTGACCGGGACTTTTATTTCTGCAGAGGAAATAGGTAGCAGAAGAAACACCAAACTATGTCAGTTTTTCAAAGTATTCTCCGTGCGCGCCGAGGCACCGTTGCCATCGTTCTGGCAGCTCCCGAATTCCTTTGGCATAGAAAGAACTTGGTTGTTGTCGTAGCCACTGGAGGACATCGCTCCGCAGTGCTTCGTCTGTCGTGAATTTCTTCCCTCCCAGATGGTCTTTAAGGGGTGCAAACAAATGATAATCACTGGGAGCTAAATCCGGACTGTAGGGGGGGGGGGGTGGGGCAGAACTTCCCAGCGCATGTCGGCCAGAGTTGTTGTTGTCACATTGGCCGTGTGAGGGCGGGCATTGTCATGGAGAAGAATGACATTTCCAGACAACATCCCAGGTCTTTTCTTGCGAATGGACTTTCGTACAGCACCACTCAACAATGTGGAGTAATACTGGGCATTAATCATGCTCCCTTTGTCCAGAAAACCCACATGGATAACGCCCTTCATGTCCCTGAAGACACTTGCCATGATCTTTCCAGCGGACGGCTGCGTTTTGCTTTTCTTGGGGGGCGGGGAACCTTTATGCCACCACTCCATGCTGCGTCTTTTGGTCTCTGGGGTTGAATTGTGCAACCATGTTTCATCACACGTGATGATGGATTGCAACAATTCATCACCTTCTGCTCGAAACCGATTCAGAAGCTGTTCACAGACTGTCCTGCATGTCCACTTCTGATCGAATGTCAGCTGGCGGGGAACCCACCTTGCACAGATTTTGCGGAAGCGTAAGTGGTCGTGAATGATTGTTTTAACACTCTCGACACTGATATTCACCTCGGCAGCAATATCCCGCACTGTTACTCGCCGGTTCTCAAGAATCATTTGCTCAACAGGTGCGATATTCACTGGTGTGACTGCAGTCGGGCGAATGTGTCCATGCGCTTCATTTGTCACCAGCTCCCGTCATTCGCGAAACTGCTCACACCATTCGTACACTCTTGTCCGCGACATCGTTTGTTCACCATACTGTGCTTGCAATCGTCTGAAAATCTCAGCTGGTTTCACTTTCTCCTTCACGAGAAATTTGATTACACACTGCTGCTCCACAGCCACAGACACATTGCTTGCCGCCATGTTCGCTGCAACTGCTGAGCATGCGCGAAATACGTCATGCAAGTTACTCGCGAAGGAATACATTACATCACCCGCACGTTTCATCATGATCCAGCTATTCATAGATTTTTTACGTATGAAAATCCCGATCAACCTTGAACGACCCTTGTAAAACACATGCAAGTCTTCACATATTTATGTTATTGCAATTAATTATCACTGATTGCACATAATTTTTTTGCCAAGAAAATTATAATATTTTATTAGTGGCCCAACAAATGCTGAGCCCTGAAATTTTGGAAAAACGAAAAAATTGTAAAATTTAATACTCTGTGCAGATCAAAGTAGTAAGTGCAAAATCTATCTTCACATCTGTAGCTTTTACTCATTTGTGTCTCCCCAGAAGTCAAATTACAGAATTATAACAGCTGAAAAAAAATTGTCTTCAAAATTATTTTCTTTTTAAATCAAAATCTGAAATTATTCTGAAATTTCAGCATTAAAGATCGATTGCAAATTACATATTGAAATTGTAGTCTGGACTTTCGTGAAAAGAACGTTCTTTTTTCCAGGTCTCTACAAGTAACAATAGCTGAGATAATCTAATTTCGGCAAAGTTCTGAAATAGAAAAATTGGCATGCACAATAGAAGAAAAATGGCCACCACTCAAACAAAAAATAATAGAAATCAAATCAGATATATTTTGCACTGCCAAATATGAGGGTAAGAACACACAGTCTAGCAACCATTTACTCCTCTGGGGAACCATAGTATATGGAATGACCCCTTGGTGAAAATCATGCTCAAATTCCTACAATGTACACCCTATCCTGAAGAGGAACCTTGCATTATGATTTTTACAATTACCTGGCTTGTCTGCCAAAAACAAATATAAATTATATCAATTTTATGTTATGCTTTAATGATTGCATAACAATGGTAATTTTCATGTAAAGACATCAAGAATGAAAGCTTACCCTTTGTATCCTGACACAAGTTCAAAATAATTCACAGGTGTAACATAGTTGTGGCGTTTCATCTCCAATAGCATCTTGGCTGAATTTTCGCAGACAGAGCGATGAATGTTAGCAAATATCAGGGCAATTGAATTCCTTATTCTAACCTGAAACAAGAAAACTGAGGGTAATTGATGGTTGACTGATGCAGCATCTAAGTTCAAGAAATAAATAATGTCTTGATACCATTGTTACTGGAGAGGAACATGATACAAATTGAACATCTTTGTCAAAATAGAAAACTATTTTCCCTGTCTCATAATAATAATAGTTTTTATATTAAGAATAAACCAGAGTATTATGACACCTTAGCCAAGTCTGCACTATTCTTCCTTAATGAAGCATTAGGGTGAAATATGACTAATTTTTAATTGTGTCATATTGTCTATCTTTTCTCAAATGGGTTAGTTAAGCAAAAGGGTGTGGAACCTAATGCCACATCACAACTCCAGAAGCATTGTAATCATCACCATCATTATCCTCTGGGCAGGCCAGAGGAGGAGGAGAATACTTGCAGCTTATGGTTCGTAATGAACCATTTTCTTGTGTTTGTGGCTAGTGGTTAGTTAAATTAAAGATATCCATAATATACAACATTATGCAACTTTTCACTGAAACTAAAGTGTTACATAGATGTCATGATGCAACAGAAATCAGACATCTTAATTCCTCATTTCAAGCATAGAATGGAAGAATGAATGAATGAATTGAAACATTTGGGTGCATCGGCACACATGACCATTTTGAACCCTTCAAAGTATACGAGGAAAAATCCTCTTATCTAAAACTCTCAACTTAAATGTCAAAAGGGGGGAAGAAAGATCTCCTTGGGAGAGATTAAAAATGCACGGTTGTAACCATTAAAAAGTTTAGGAGACACTAAAAATTTTCTCAGAAACAGTGTAAGAGGTCTGCTCTTCTCAAAAAGCTAAAAGCATTTCTTAAAGCATTGTCATCATCTCCCAACAGTTAGGAAGGTTAAAAGTTTATCTGAGGAAAGTAAAATCGGCACATTTGATGACAATATGAAGAACACTTAAAATAACATTACATACACACCACATTGGAAGGGTCCAGCCCTTGCAGCAAATGATCATGGGTTAGATGGCTGTCCAATTCAAAATAGTTAAAATGACATCATCTCCATGGGAGGGATGATATGAGGAACACCATGTACCAATGGTGGGCTTTATAGCACAAATCATGTTTCACTTTATTTTTACTGCTTCCAGGCTCCGTTTCCTTTTCACTTGTACATATAAATAAGATACAGGAGTTTCATGTTTCATATTATTCCTTCCCTTACGAATTAAAAAAATCCAACATTCATACTCATAATTACAGCTAACCTATATACGAGGGGGTGCTGAAAAGTTTGTAGCCCAACCCAGGAGGAGTGCACGTGGAATGATGAAATTTTACAGTTATTCTAGATACTCCCCCCGAAGTTCAATACATTTCTTTGCACTGTGCTCCATTTTTTGCAGACCAGTGAAAAACAATTCTGAAGGCTGTTCCACACAACACTGTTCCGTAGCACTAATCACCTCCTTATCAGATCCAAAATGGTGTCCTTTCAAGTGTTGTTTGCGTTTGGGGAATAGGAAATAGTCTGACGGAGCTAGATCTGGGGAATAAGGGGGGATGATCTAGACATTGAAACCCTAGATCATGCAATGTCAGTTGTGTTTGCAGTGCTCGATGGACAGGGGCATTGTCCTGCAGGAACAGAATTCCTTTTTTCATTTTTCCGCAGCGTTGCACTTTCAATTTGTCTTTCAATTTTGTGAGTAATGCAGAGTAATACTCTATGTTAAATGTCTGACCCTTGGGCAGGTAGTCTGTGAGTACGACTCCATCCTTATCCCAGAAGAATGTTGCAAACACTTTCCCAGCCGACTTCTGCCTCTTGAACTTCTTGGGGCGAGGGGAACCTGAGTGCCGCCACTCCATTGACTGTTGTTTCGTTTCAGGATCGTAGTGGTACAACCATGTTTCATCCATGGTTAATATCCGTGACAGAAATTGGTCGGCATTGCGTTCAAAATGGGCAATGACTACCCTTGATGTCCTCACTCTTTCACGTTTTTGATCTGCTGACAGATTTTTGGGAACCCATTTTGCCGAGAGCTTGCGCATGTCCAAGTCATTATGAATTATGGTACCAACGCGTTCCCGAGAATGCCCATAATCTCTGCCACACGTTTTGCTGAGATTCTGCGCTTTTCAAGAATAAGGTCATGAATTTCATCCACGATTTTGGGGACAGTCACTGTTTTTGGTCTTCCTGCACGTGGAGCATCATCTCTTGAAAAATCGCCACGTTTAAACTGTGCCACCCACTTTTTCACCACTGCATATGATGGAGGAGAGTCCCAAAGTGTTCCACTGATTTTCTCATGAATCTGTTTCGGCGACTTTCCTTGGTGGAACAAAAATTTGATGACAGCTCTGATCTCGATGTTTGTGAAATTCGCTGGCTGGGCACACATGATCACTTCAGGGGCCTGAAAAGCACAATAACAATTCCGCTATTAATAGGAAAATTTGCATGTGTACATACCACGATATGTTTTTTAAAACTGTAAAGTTTCATCATTCCACGTGCAATCCTTCTGGGTTGGGCTACGAACTTTTCAGCACCCCCTCGTAGGTAGAAAAAGCAATATAAAATAAGCAAATCAGAAATCAATATTCGGGATGGCCAGATATGAAATATTGGCCGATACTGTTAAAGTACCGATTTAAAATTTACCGATAACGATGACCGATATTCTACCGATTCGATATAAAATTAGAAATAGTCCTTGAAGAACCTGAAATGTTCATTGATCTCCTTAATAAATGTGTGTTTCGAGGTGACTGCAGTGCAAAAGAATTTGAATATTTAGACAATTGCTTTCTTAGAAAGTAGGGCATCGAGATTATCCATAAAAATTACAACAAAATGGCAGAATTTTGCACTAAATTATAAGATATTTATCGATATATTGGATCGGTAAAATAATCGGTTACCGATATGCCTATATCAGCCGATACCGATAGAGTACTGATTAAGTGGTCCCATCCCTAATAAAAATACAAATCTGGAAATTACCTTCATGTCTCTTTGTTCTTTTGTGGTATCAGGTATTTCAAGGAGAGTCACATCCATGAGATATTTCTGAGCCACCTCAAGTAATGCCTCCTGTGGCCACTCAGTAAACCAGTCTATTGTAGCACAGTTCACAAATGCTGGGTACTGTCTTATCCGGTTTCTGTAAAATACAACAAAAAGTTTAAATTTCAAAAAATTAAATCCAACAATGTAGCTTTTTGAGTGTTTTCTCATATTAGCTGTTCAGAGGAACCTTTATTGTGGCTTCAAAGATAATTGTGTGTTACTTTATATATATTATTTAGATACATTTAAAAAAAATACCACAGAAGAAATGTAATCTATTTTTTATTTCATTATTCATCACATAAGAGCCACAGTGGTCTAGTCAGTAGGGCATCTGACTGCCATCCGGGAGACCCAGGTTTGATTCCCAGGGTGGGTGATCTAAGCTTGGATTCTTTCCGGTCTTGTTCCCACATAAAGCAATTCTGGGGCTCATCTAGCCTCAAAGCAATGTGTACCTGGGGGTCACGCTGTGGGGTAGAAGTAACCAGAGTATGATGCTTATCACATCACCACCAAAATGTTTGGAGCCCTACCAATGTTTGAGAATGTGTGGAGCCCTACCCTCAACACCCCCCTAAATGTGCCTTCATGGCATGATGCTATATGCACGGGGAACTTCACCTTTTACCTTACCTTTTCATCAGATAGCTGCTGTGGTAATACAGATATTTACTACTAATCAAAAACAGTTAGATGAAACATGACTTTCATGTATCTGCAGTTAAAATGTAATTATTATTTTTTAAACACAAAATGTTTCGATCTGAACTAAATTTAAATCTTTTCCATGACGTAAAGGTAAAATTTAGCTCTGTTTAATTATTCTCCATAATTAATGCATGGAATCCTGTGACTGTAATGGGTTTTGCTTTAAAACAGAAACTACAAGTTTAGACATTTACTTTATAAAACCAAGGCATATATATTATACACTGCTGGACAAAAAAAACTGGACACTTGCATTTTTTGTGATAACGCATAAATTCTGATTCGAAGGCTAACTAAATGTTGCAGAAATTATTGGAAATAAGAAAACCTGAATATATTCAACAGAAAACAAATTAAAATGTATTGTTAATACGTTAAATTAGAACAAAAACGAAAGTTCCAGAAAACTACCAAAAAAAAAAAAAGGAAATCTTAGCAATAGCAATGAATGATATAAATGGGATTTACAGAGCTGTCCTGTCATGGCTCTATGAGCATCCCACAATCGGCAGAAGTGGGGTATGGTTGGTGGACTACAATGTGATCCTCCCAGCTAGATCCAAGGGATCTCCTGACCAACGACAGGTGCGGTCCTCCATTCATATTGGGGGTTAGGTGTAGAGCTGACAACTCTGCACTGTATAAGGACATGTCAAGAAACAGCAATATGAGGCCATGGATGTTCCCAAGGTAAAATATTCCGGAGGTAAAATAGTCCCCCATTTGGATCTCCGGGCAGGGACTACTTTGGGAGGTCCCTGGACTAAGGATAAGATCTACATTAGGAATAAGGATATTAAATTAGGCACCTGGAATGTTCTGAGCCTTTACCGGCCTGGGGCATTTCAGTGTACAGTTAATGAGATACTTAAGTTTAAATTAGATGTAGTAACTGTCCAGGAAGTTAGGTGGCCAGGAGAAGGGAATTGTAAAACTAAAGATTATACTTTTTTCTATGGTGGTACTGAAAATCATAATTTTGGAACAGGCTTTTTCATAAATAATAGAATTATCTCGGCTCTTAAAACAGTAGAATTTATTAATGATAGTATATCACATGCTGTTTTACAGGGTAGGTGGTGGAAAATTATTTTAATAAACATACATGCACCAACGGAAGATAAAGATGATAATACTAAAGATGATTTTTATACAGAGTTAGAACAGGCCTTTGATAAATTTTCTCAGTATGATATGAAAATTCTGTTAGGTGACTGTAATGCACAGATTGGCAAAGAAGAGACATTTAAACCCACGATTGGTAAAGAAAGTCTTCATGAATTAATTTGTGTGCCACTCGGATGCTGAAAGATTTGAGGGCCTTGGCAAATTTGCCAGATGTGGTGGGGTGGTAAGGAAAAGCGATCCATTTGAGTTTAGAATTTTGGTTCAGGATATCTCTGTTTCTTGGGTGTCTGAGCTGGGCTTCTGTTTTTGCACACCACATGGATAGTTGGCGCTCGGTGTAACCGTTGTTTAGGCCTATTTCAGTTACGCATGCTATTTCATCATGGAGGTCATCTTCTGTGCAGCTGTGTGTGAAGGCTCTTCTGTAAAAGTTCATCCATACCCCAGCTTTCTGTTTTGGTAGGTGGTTGGATTTTGCAAGGACGTACTGGGTGCCCGAACCTAATTTCCTGTAAACGGATGTGATGAATTTGTTTTGGTGTTATCGGATGCTGAGGTCGAGAAAGTTGAGGTGGCCACTTTGTTCCCTTTCAACGGTGAAGTTTATGTTAGGGTGAATGTTGTTGAGGGCAGTTAGGATATGGTTTAGGTCCTCTTCTTGTTTGTAAATGACTAGGGTGTCATCGGCATATCTTCTGTATCTTATATGAGCAAACTCTGGTTGGGTGAGTATTGACTTCTCAGCCACATGCAGTACGATGTTGGATAGGGGTGCAGAAAGGATGTTGCCCATCCCTAGGCCTCCTGTCTGATGGAAGAAACTGTCCTCGAACTGGAAATAGTTGTGGGTGACTCTGGCTTTTACCAGGTTGCAAATTTCATCTGTTACAAATGAGGGTGTGCTATTGCTAAGGAGCCATGTTCTGGTGGAGTCAAGTGCAAGGCTGATTGGAATGGAGGAGTGCATATCCACTACTACTATGCTGGCTAGTTTGCAGTTGTTGGCTTTGACGAAAGAGGTCACAAATTATTTTGCTTCAAGGCTGTTTTTTAGACAGTAGGTAAGTTTGTCATTGTGAGCGGTCGGTTTCTGGAGGAGCCATTTCGTCAGGTGAACACTGGGTTGATTGAAGCCGGCCACTATGATTCTTAGAGGGGTTCCTGGTATGCCCTATGCACAGGGAAGCCTGGGGTGGGTGTTCCTTAGTTTCTTCCTGTCACTTTCTTGATGGAGGGCACAGTTCTCTATGGCTCGGCGGATGGCTGTATTGTATCTGCTTGTGGGGTCAAGTTTCAGTTTTTTGTAGCCACCAGAGTTTAGTTTTGCATGCATTTTGTCACTGTATTGCCCTTCTCCCATTATGACATATTGATTACCCTTCATTGATTCCACTCCACTAACCACACCATCTCCTCCATATCCATACTTCAACCAACCAGCTCTGTCATAGAAAACACTATCAAAGAAACCCATGCTATCATCCAACAGAAACCAGCACTGAACCTGGACAATGGACAGTCACACCCGACCTGGCACCCTGTCCTCAGAAAGATGTCCGACCTGAAAAAGAAAAGATGCGGTGACAACAGGAAGCAGACGACGCAAACCAGGATGCGTGCACCAGCACCGCTGAACGGGAGAAATTGCAACTACCGCCACCCGGGAACAAACAATGCAGTGACATGGTACCATCTCCGCTTCAAACGCTGTACCCTTTTGTGAATGAAGATAGTGGATCTTCGAAAGCAATAGGATTCAACCATTAAATTGTACAATTGCGGAAGTGCAAAATTTTCTAAATTTCACGTAAGTAAACTACCACCGCCCGGGAACAAACAATGCAGTGATGCGGTACCATCTCCACTTCAAACGATGCACCCTTTTGTGAATGAAGACAGTGGATCGTCAAAATTAATAGGATTCAACCATTAAATTGTACAATTGCGGAAGTGCAAAATTTTCTAAATTTCATGTAAGTAAATTTAAACCGTGTTTACCACAACCATCATGAATAAAGAATATATCCTAAATAACTTTACCTGAATGGCTCTCCAATGGGACTCAGACATAAGCACACATGCAGGTTGGCTCTCACTCTTTCAATGAGAAATCCAAACAGCTGCTCTGTTGTTATCAAATTCAAACCTTCCTTCTGAGCAATACTTGACAGTCTGCCTTTCATCTAAAATGTAGAAGACAAATACAAAATGTACATGAATATTACTTCATGTGCATTTTAAATTTAAAAACTTTTTCAATTTTAGTCCACAACACAAAACACATAAACAGCATGAAAAAAACCAACATTTAAAAATATGCCCAACCTTTTTACTCTATCTTGGGAGCCATAAACAGGTTTGGTCAAGAGATGAAAAATGAGAAAAAAAGCCGCAACACCAATTGTGTTGTGGACTAAAATATCTTTGACAGCACGTGGCATAAGGAGTTTTTCTTTATTATTATTGTCAACTTATTCAATCTAATTTTAATCATAAATCAGTGTATTGTACTGTTTGCAGTTACAGCTAAAAAGTTCCAAGGAAAATACATGAAAATATGGAAGCAAGGACTGCCGCTTGGAAAGAAAGTGATAATCTGCAAGTTGAATCAGTGATCTAGCATGTCAAGTGGTTGACTTTAAATATGTTACCAGGTTCAGGTCCCAGCCTGGGCTTCAATGCTCTTTGTGAGTATCAGAACATCAATTTTGTCTATCATGATTCATCCTCATTGTCAAAATTAGCAAAAAGTGGTAAAAAAGTTACAGTAAATAATAGAAATTACAACAAATAAAACCACATTCACTTAATGTGCTCAGCCACTGAAGCAGCATCACAGCATCACTGATATGTATTAATTTGTGCTGTGAAATAAAGAAAGGACAACATAACGTTGCATGTACATGTTGCACAAAGAACTTGCATGTATTTTCAAATAGATACTCATTAATATGTGAATATATGTTATTATCTCAACAGGTAGTTGCAGATTAGGGTTGTAAAGGTGACCCTTTTAGAAGGCACCCAAATGTCAACTTCCCTTCCATGTAGTACAAACTGAACTGCATTCTGCAGACTCGTGAGGCTTTGGCGCCTGGACTCACAGCCAGGATAATCCTCCATAGGGCTTGTGTGATGTTGTCCCTAAATGTTTTTAATTGTCCCTTCATCCATCTTGTCATCATTCATCCTCATCTTCACAATTAGCCAAAAGTGGCAGAACAGCGAAGTAAAATAAACTAAATCAATCACTTGCATTTATTATATATTTTCATATTATTCCTTTTTTAGAAGACTCACAATGATTACAGTATAGTACAATTACCTATAAACTTTCTCATTAACAACATTCATGTAAACAGGGAAATTCAAAGTTGAAAGTTTGTATTTGACACAAAGGTATTCCTGGTTCAAGAACATAGTCATGCAATACAGATAAAAATATATTATACTCACTTCTTCAAATTCATCAGGCTTGTAGAGATTTGGAACTTCTCCACTGCTTAAGATGTTATTAATATCTTCCATGAAGCATTCCTCTGTCACCTAGAAAAATAACATAAATTTCAAATGATTGGTGTTTATAATGGCTACCACTTATATATCCAACTTTGGTATGGCAAACTTTATACGCCACATAAAAGTTAGAAATCCTTTTGAAAATTGGAAAGAAAGTAAGAATAAAAGGGGGAGTTTTTCTCTGTACCTATCAGTATGTCATAAAGACAGAATGTGAGACGTGAATGGATATTTTTGAAGAGGTTCATTTCTATTTCTATTTTAGTTATTTTTACCACTCTTCAATCTCTTTAAAGCTAGATGTCCAGATGATTTTCAAGGTTACCGCTGGATGTCTCTACAGGCTTATTAGTCCATGAGCCAGGATCTCAAACTTAGGCCATTGGTACCACTTGGGGAGATTGTTTCTCATATGATTTTTTTGTAAGGTATGGATGCCTAGAGATGGAAAATGTGTGATAGCATGTCATAACTCTTTGCATTCTGTCTTCTATTATTATTGGATTAGCAACCATAGCTGAAAAATAATGGCTTTTCATATTTTCTTTATAAATAGCATAAAAATTCATCACAATATTTGAAAAAATAATTTTAATTTGAACAGACTGATTACATTCAATATTATTTTACAATAATTATAATTATTAATAATATCAATATCAATAATTTCATTGTATTCCTTGTATACTGACATAGATTAAATGCATACCTTTTACTTATAATTTCCAATAATAATAGTTGTTAAATTTTACATAGGCATGTATGTTATGATTGAACAAAAACAAAATTTTATTATTTACATTCATCATCATCTTCTGAATAGATGTCATCAATCTTTGATTTTTACATGATGGAAATCTGCGCTTGTTAGTGTACTCGATGTTATTTAGACAGAAGACACTTGGCAGTTTGAAGCATCTAATAGAGTTGCAAGCTTGCAGTATTAACACAGTTTGAGGTGCTGGTTGCCACTCCTTCCAATCCACTACCAGCTGCTCTGCTCCATCGTAGTTTTTCAATGTCCACCCTCTCCGTATTGGACTAGATGCATGTGGATCATTCAGAAGGCATCTCTTGCTTATAGCAGCTTGATAATTCCCATGTTAGGCATGTTGGTTTGAGAGAGTTCCTCCCAGGTGGAAGTTAATAAATGTATTTTTCTCCATTCTTTGCACAGAATAGATGGCATCCCTAGTCACTCACGTAATGTACCGAAGATTTTGGTGCTTACAGCAAGCACGAGAACTCTTCCAATTCGTCCATTACTCATCTCTGTGGCTGCGATAATATTTCTTGTGTATGTCTGTTGACAGAAAGGATTTTTCAATGCACTTACTTTTCTTTTCCTGCAAATGCGTATGGAAACCTATCATATCATATCTGGACAAACATTTTCACTAAGAATTGAAGCTATTTTCCTAATGTCAAGACCAGCATGGGTATTTTAGTACTATATTTCAGAAACAATTTAGCCATGATTCTTTCGTGGAATGTTAATTATATAATACACATAATAAACACATGCGTCTCACAATTTCTCATTACCTCGTCAAAACCCTCATTAGCAGCATGTGCAGTATGCTCTAACTAATGACCATCTGTTTCTTTGTGTACTGTTGAGATCGGGCACTTTGGGGCTCCCTTTAGATGTGATTTTGAATCATTTATCTCTACAGTTCACGAACAGTGTTTTAGTAAAAAATGTTACTAAATGCTCTGGTTTCCTACATCCATTAACAAGAAATACAATGAGAGTTGTTTTATTCATTACGTGGCTTAGGGATTTTCTTCACTTTCTGACAATCTGGGAAGATGAGATGCTCTGTTGCTGGTGTCAGAGATATTTCCTTCTGATTGTCTCATTTTACATATCAAACACAATCGATTCTTGGACTCCAATTTCCTTCATGGACAAGGTAGATACAACCACCTCGCCAAAGTTTGACTCCTCTTATTTTACTCTCTGAACAAGGACAATACCATCAATCACCGAAGCTGAATTTCCAGGTATTTCCCTAGGATAATGTTTTTCTGCAAGTATGTCACTAAAGGAGATTTGTTTTATCTTTCACAACAGACCCTCTGAAGTTGCTAAAGCTCGTGATAAAGGCCCTAAGAGAAGGTTCATTTGAAGATTCTGATTCTGTGCTGTCACAAAAATTTGACCAAATAATGCTTTCTCTGGTAATTGACCTGCCATTGCTGTCTACTGCCTTCATCTTGGATATATTACAGACAGTTTCTGTCATATCCATTGGGTCATGAACTTTCTTAATGGGCAGAATATCCGCAAGTCTCTCAATTTTAAAGTACGCTGTGCAAACAATTAGGGCATCAAGAGAGGAGTAGAATAAATGAGATGAAAATCATGTTCAACCGATGTTTATGCAACTGAAAGAACATTAGAAGAGCAGATACAGTAGAGTATGCTTTAGTACAAGTACGAGAAAGACCCTACAGTTGCTTGACCAGTGGCAGCTCGTGGTGAACCGAAGTGGAGGGGCGATAGCTCACAAATTTGCTCTTCTAGTAAGTAATATGAGTTTAAATGATGAACAGCCAACATGATAAGAAATTGATATGTTCGTGTTTTCCAAATATCATGTTTTATACATTTGCACATATTATAATAAATTAATAATTATTTAACAGTAATGCGAAGAAGATGGAAGAAGAAATATAATTCTAATAGATTTAGTCGTAGCATTTTTTTAGTTAACAGAGGGGAAAATTAGAAGAAGGGATATTAATTTTTACACAACTTGATAAGCACAATGACGAATATTTACGTGCATTGATCATGAAAATTTCTAGTAAAAAAGTTACGCAGAAAAAGTTTCCTGTCCAACATGACTAATTGATATGTGAAATACAAGTAGGGCACAAAAATAAATATCTCACTGGAAAGGTGATATCTGCGTTACCAGAAACTCTACAGCAAAAACTTCAAACTTACCAGAAATATTCTTCAGATATGCTTGTAACTGAAATTTATCCTTCTGTCCTTCAACACGAAATTTGTGAGTGAACTTACGACCTCCCTTCTTGGACACCTGTTCTAGATTCAAATTAGGCCTAGGTTTTTTATGTTTATTTTTTCATCCAGACTTCTCAGACTTCTGGTAGAAAAACTTCGCACCAACTATTTCTCCACACTGTTCATCGCGACAAATGTACAACTACAGCACACAACTACCGAAAAAGCTTCACTTTTCCATGGAAAACGAAGAAACAAGTGTCAATACTATCGTCTTCCCATTCAGTCATTTTTTTGTTTCGGGGTTGCCAGACAATTTTGCCAAATTTTTAGAAATTTGTAGTTCACAAGTTTCTGTAGCGGCTCTTGGTGAGTTTAGATGATGAGTTTCTAACTTATTTAACAGCCGGCTTGAAAAGAAATTGGGCAACTTTGTCACATTATCAGGATTTTTTTCAAAAGTACTGATCAAAACATGTAATTTAATCTACATGATGTACTCCACATTATTGTAATCCAATTTACTTTCCACTAAACTCAGAAAAAATACAATACACATATGCGATAATTTTGCGAGTAACAAGAATCTATAGCCGACTTCCGTGGCTAGCATACCGCATTACAAAGCCAGGGCTCCTGGGTTCGAATCCCGGCATGGGTATGTGTGTTCCTTGTGAGTGCCCCTCCAATTTCATTATATCATCACTCATCCTTGTCGTGATTACCGAAAAGTAGCAGAAAGAGATGGTAAATAACCAAAATGAAGCAAGAGTCCGTAATTTTTCAGTTACCGATATTATCTTTCCTCATTGGAAATTGCATTATTTATTGCTCTACTCTTATGTCATAAGTGAATAAGATTATGGAATACAGAATTATTTTTTTTCAACAGTTGGTAATTTTATATCTTCTGTTAACTTCACTGCTTCTGGCAACTCTTCATTGTTCACCGTTCTCCAGAGAGAGGGCCAGTTTCGCCTAGGGGGTGGGTTTCTGACTACAAACCCTCCGTCCTCCAATGAACAGATCTCACACATGCTATTCCCCCAGTTCCCTCGCCTCTTACCCCTCGCGGATGCATCTGAGAATGCTCTACATCTCGTAAGGTGGGAGGATGGCGCCCCACCAGATTTCTCTCGAAGTTGCGTATTCCCCCGCACGGTGGCGTGCAAACTTCGCAATTGTCGCGGAAGACTGAATACAGAACCGACTAACCAATGATCTATATACAGGGGGGGGTCCAAAAAAAATGTACTCACTGTTTGATAGTCCATATCTTCTGACAAAATTGACTTGTGGGTACAATTTTTGACACTGAGAGAGAATTATGTTAGATGTTCAAAATGACCACCAGCAACTTCTAAACAACTCCGATGGCACCGAACTACAGACCTTACTATGGCAGTCAGTGTATCTGGCATAATGGCAGCACATGATGCTATTATTTTTTTATGTAGCTCATTGAGTGTAGTTGGTTTTGTTGATACACATTATCCTTGACGGTCCCCCACAGGTAGAAGTCCAGTGGTGTCAAATCAGGGAACCGAGGTGGGTACTCAATAGCACCGCGTCGACCTATCCACTGTCCGGGTAGAGTGTCATCCAGGTAGGACCTGACATCGCGATGGTAGTGAGGCAGGGCTCCATCTTGCTGCAGGTAAAACATTTCATCGCCAAACATGGTTCGCAGGCAAAATTCTTGACTGAAGCACTTCAAGATACACCTCACCGGTTACAGTACCCTCGAAGAAGGAGGGACCAATCAAACCACGCGATGACAAACCACACCACACATTAAGCCATGGTAGATTCACGGCCTTCTCCACATAAACGTGAGGATCGATGGGCGACCAGTAGACACAATTGTGGCAGTTCACAGTACCGTTAAGTTTGAATTGCACCTCGTCAAACTATACAACTGTCCCTGCAAAATCTCAATCCTCGCGAACCATGTGCTCAAACCATTCGCAGTATTCGACCCTACGATCCGGATCGTCTTCGTTGATCGCGTGTAGCAGTCTTGGAATGTACACTTTCCACTGTGCAACCTTCAGAATGCGTCTTACGCTAGACCGGCTGGCAAATTGCCAGCGCCACCTACCCGCGACAAATTAAACAGTTACACTACACATCCACATGAGATTAGTACGTGTAAGTCTGTTTGTTTCTAAATCATTGCATTAGAAACAGTGAGTACATTTTTTTGGACCCCTCTGTATAAGCAATGGAATATTTGCAATTCAGACAATGTAAAAGCTAATATATAAATTTTAATGTAATGTTTGTTCACTTGTGGTTACACACAGCAGTGCGGCATCTGTATCGTCGTTATGAGCGGCCGCCCCTGTGCTTGGCCCAATGTTCACATGATGTGTTGACTCTTTGAGGCTACAACTACATCTCACTGTGTATGTCCAGCTTCTGTTTTTCCTATGGCTCTCCACACCATCGATTCTAATCATGCTGTTGAGACATTGTGCCACTTGTCCACATTCCTTCATGATCGCAAACACTGTCCACGGACTGCTACTGTCATTCTCAGAGCTACGCACTTCAGTTGTTAACTCAGGTAAATCTGCATTAATGATGTTCAAATAGTCAATGGGATCCAGTAATGGTGTTAAATCCCATCCAACTTGTTAATTAAACTATTAAAATATTGATATATTTTTATTGGTATAATTATTATAATCATCATTATTAATTTATATCAGAATTACTGAAATTGTTATTTCTAATAGTACAAGTCACAGTATTAAATTTTATCAAAACTTTCCATTTACATCAATGTATCTTGGAAGCAGAGTGATAACACACAGAAGGAAAAGCGTTATGACATGCTATCATATATTTTCCATCTCTAGGCATCCTAACCTTACCAAAAAATCATGAGAACCCATCCCCCCCACCCCCGAGTGGTACCGAGAACTTGCTTGACTCAAGGCCTATATATACTCTCCTTGTATTCAGTAAGGGAGAAGATAGCATTCAGACATCAGAATGCTTTTTGGATGGAGCAGTTTGCTAAGTGTGAATCAGTAGTCGCAAATTGGTCCACCGAGTCAGTAGAGCATCCTTTGGAGTCAGCAGTTGGAGCAAACATGATGTTTGCATAAATGCACAAGCACAGAACAACACATGTCTCAGAGCAATGTCAGAAGAATTGAAGAGTTTCCAATGTGGCCCATGTATGTCAATCAGCCATGCCTGTTAAGAACTAAGGTCCTCATATCTAATGAAGAAATGTAGGAGGTTGATTCTTTCTTTCTTACAATATAGGCTGAAACTGTTGGTTGCTATGGAAGAAGTCCTCACGTGGTACTCCTGTTGCCAGATCAGGCACGTATATATTCTAGGCTAGCTAGGCTATCTCCGAAGCCCAAATTAAAACACTGGAAATAATCGACTAGCAAATGTGACTGATGCTTCACTCTCACATAATGACCATGGGGAAAAGCGCTAGTGTATGTTTGGCTTTACTTTAACCTATCGCCAGGCTTCTTCTTCTGAAGAGTCTTTCAACCCACGATGTATTTGTTGTGGCTTCCAGCCCCCGAAGCGCTGGACAGTGAAGGCTTCATTTTATCCTGGAGGTAGGCCCTCAGTGTTGCCAACAATGGAAATATGAAATTCGCTAAATTGGCCACGGTGGCTCAGTCGGTAACGCGTCTGACTACCATGTTCAAGGTCCCGGGTTCGATCCCCGGCCGGTTCAAATCCGGGAACTTTTCTAACGATGGAAGGCGGCCCCGGCGCCCACCCAGCATCGAATTACATGGGTACCTGGGGGAAACCCTGGGGGGTAAAGGCGGTCAGGGGCGTGATGCTGATCACATCACCCCCACTCACGACCGGATCAAGAAAGTGTGGGGCGTTACCCCCACACCCCCTATACGCCTTCATGGCGTGGTGCTAAGCACAGGGGAACACTTTACCTTTTATTTTTACCTTTTTTTTGCTAAATTGCTAAAAAAAATATGTGTAAAAATTTAATTGATGGCAGAGTATATATTCCATGTTGACAAAAAATTCACGTAAACCAGGGGTTCTCAAACTTTTTTGTTTCACGGTGCCCTTAGCGTTTCAAGATTTTTCCCATGGTGTCCAAGTCAGAATGTAGGCCTATCTAACACTTACAATGGTCAGTTAGTGTTGTTAGGTTGCTTGCCTTAAGTTAAAAAAATAAACACATATTTCAAATTCAGAAACATTTTAAATGTAAAATGTACTAAATAAGCACACATTTGGGTTGATGTGATGGTCCGATTCTAAAACCATGTGTAGATTAACAATTAAGTGTCATTTCAGTGAAAAAATTGGAACATTTTGCAGTGCCCCTGTAGCCGAACACTGTGGCCGAGTGGTTAGCACATCACACTGCAATGCCAATGGTCCCGGGTTCGAATCCCGCTCGGGCTTGGTTGTTTGTGAATGTCCATTCATCAATTTCATCATTTCATCACTCATCCCCATCTTCGCAAATTAGCCAAGAGGCACAAACGCGAAGTAAAATAAACTAAATCAATCCAATCCAATCCAGTGCCCCTGTAAGCCAGTCATGGCACCCAGGGTGCCACGGCACACACTTTTCATTTCCTGAATTTGCAAAAGAAGATTGCCAACAGTTCGCATAATGAAAAAGTGAAGGAAAACAGAATAAGAAGATTAATTGATGAAGTGGTATTTCAGGGGAAGCAAGACTGTTCATTTAGGGGCCACAATGAGGTTGGGGACTCAACAAATGAAGGCATGTACATAGAACTTTTGGAATTTTAAGCAACGTACGATCCAACAAGCAGATGGAGCAGATGGATACACATTTCAAAATTTTACATTGGCACATAATTTGGAATGTAAAAATTGGCTGCAAGGCACCTGAAAAATGTATAATCAAGGAAAAAGGAAAGACTGTGGAGTCGACTCCATGTTCAGATAGGTAAATTGGGACTGTACCTACAGTTTAAAGTATGATTCGAACCACTGCACAATATGCTTGAATCCAGCGATTGAACCCAGGTCCTCTTGGTCACATGACAACATTACTACTATGTAATTGGGGAGGACTCTAATAGAGGATTTATCTTGATTTTGAATTTTTTATAATGTGTTCCTTAATTTGACTTTTTCACTGAAATGAAGAAATTAGCACCACAGACCCATATAAAGGTGATATCCCATTATACAATCTTAATCATTTCTTGTTACTGTATTCTACTGATGACATTACCTGTGTATCATTGAAAAGAAAACTTGTCAGCTTATCTTGCACTCCTGTCATGGCATAGAGCTTCTTGAGATCTTCTCTAAATTCAATCTTCCTATATAATTTTGTTACTTCCACTGTGAATGTTTCATACAAACAAATGAATGTTGAGAGACGAACTAGAGACATTCTTCCACTGCCACCTACAACAATCAAATAATTTATTTTTCATCAGTCGTAAATATTCACATTCGTACATGGTAGTGTGGTTGATAGAGCTGTAATACAAGAAACAAGTTGCCTCTATATGTCAACTCAATAGGTCAAGATTCGAGCCTACCACAATAATAATTATTGTCTAATGATAAGCAACTTGCCTTACCCCATGATGGTCTTTAAATTGTGATTTTACACACTCTGGATGGTTTTCCTTATCATTTCTGGATTCTAATGATTCTCAACGCACAGTGAAAGCATTTTCTTCACATTCAGAAAATATTTTTTAAGGAGGTGCAGACTTTTTTTCCTTTCTTTACAGCCTTCCTTATTGTCTCAATCCACCACTTCATCCTTCAGGATGGTTTGGCTTTATTCTACTCTTTGTGCACACTTCTGTCAATTCTAATATAATAAAGTGACCCAAATAGCAAAAATACAATACAATACAAAAAAATACATAATTCCCAGTTACCACATGTGAATCTAACTCATCAGATATCTTTGGCATGAGTTGCTGCACCACTTTACCAAATAATTATATAAAATATGACTTGCCTATTCCTATTACCAGCATGTTCCCTCGAGGCTGAGAAATAACACGGACAATTCTAGTGATGTGATCCATTGCATCCCTGAACAACACTAGATCCATTGGAATGACTCCTATTGAATTATTATACTCCAAAAGCTGGTTCTCTAAGTGCTGTTTCAATACTACTGTGTCATCTAGATCTTGATACAATCCTTGCTGATTCATGAAATCGCCTGAAAAATACAGTCATGCACTACAATTAAAGGATGAGTCTATAAAGTGATCAATGCAATTACACATTCATCATCTTATTACTTGGCTCTAAAGCCAATGCATTTTTAAGAGCAGACATGCACTATGCATGTGGATGTCATGATCAAAGAGACATATTATGTTGTATGGATCAATTCCTGTGGGCCTGCTGTGACTTGTGGTTCTTGACAGCCAACCGGGACCCAGTGAGCTGGCAGGGTGAACAGTAAGTACACAATCTTAAATGGCAGTCGACAATAGAGTGGCTGATCTGGAATATGTGTTTTCTTGTATATCTATCTCTCCATATTTTTTCTTTCTTTCTTGAAAATGGAGAAAGAACTTCAAGAAACAATTTATAACTCAAATAATAATTTTAAAAAATCACTTGGAACATAACAAGTGAAGAATACAGTAATAAACAATTTAAAAAGAATGGAAAGAAAAATCTTAAGAACCTTTGAATGTGTTTATCTTCAAAACACAGAAAAGACAGTTATAAATAACAAACAAACAAAAAAAAAAATGCTTGTTAAAAAAAGCTTTCATAACTACAAGGATGTTAATAGTCCTACACCAAATTTAAAAGTAATTAGATGGAGTTGTGATGTCATGCTGAATTGGCTGCACAACTGGTAGTCACAATGGTAGTAGTCTCATCCTTTTGCCATTGGTCACTCAACCTAGTTGCCCAGTGCATGCTTGCCCTTTAAAAAAGTTCTTATATTCAAAATATTTGAATTAGAAATGTAACATCACATTCTACACATACAAACAAATATTATGCCACTAAATGGATAAGCTTTTACCATATTGATAGTATTATTACAGTAAAGAAACAACAATATAAATTATCAACACTCACCAAACATGGGTGGCCTTTTTGATGGGCACAGAGCATTGAAAGTCAGATCAAAGTGTTGACCCAGGCATTCATTTAGTGTGTTCAGGAACCACTCTCTATCCCTAAAATTAGATAAGAGAAAAGATCATTAAAAGACTCCATCCTCCTTTACAAAAACCCTGAGCAATTACAAGAAGCTGTACGATTATTTAATTCGGCTCAGTCAAGCATTCACTTCATACAAGAGGAAGAAAAAGACAGCACACTAAACTACCTAGATCTCTCCATAGGCAGGAAAAATGGCAAATTCAAGATCAATATACACATATACAGAAAACCCAACTCCGGAACGCAATACATCCACAAACTTTCAGGTCAATTTGCACGGCAAAAAAACAACATCTGGATCAACTTCTTCCAAAGGGCCATCAACCTCACCTCGGATCCCGAAGACCTGCAAACTGAATTTGAGCATATCATCTTCCTTGGCATCAGCAATGGGTACAGCCGACAAGAACTTCTCCAACTCCTGGACACTACCAAGACAAGAAAAATGAACCAGCCACACTCCCAGCAAGAAAAGATGGAAGGGAAATGAATAGCCTCCCACCTAACCCATTTCAAACGTTATTACACCGACCCCAATGCAAGAAGTGGCGTCTACATGGTCACCTGCGCATGTGGAGGCAAATATGTAGGGATGACTAAGCTCCAGCTTGATGAAAGGCTCAAGGAGCATGATGCTGACCACAGGCTTGGGAGGAGAAGAATAGGCCTTTCTTGCAACCTCATACACGAAAACCATAGCATAGGCTCTTCTAAAATAATCATGCAAGCAAAATCCACACTAGAAAAGTTTTCAAAAGAAACCTACGCAGTAGTGACCATGCCCGCCGACCTCAACACCAATACCGTGGCCCTCAATAAAACCTGGCTTCCCACCATCAGGAGTATGCATACCTGCCCAACCTGCACTTCTCCAACAACAAGCACCCACCCAACCTGCTCCTCCTCTGCAACAAGCGCCCACCCAACCTGCTCCCCCCGTGACAAGAAACCAAGCACAGACCCCAAACGTTTGCAAAAAAGGCCGCCTGCACACGCGAGCAAACACCGCACCGCAAAAGCAGATGACAAGATCTGGAACTGCCTTGTACAGCGCCAAAACCCCCAGGCGCGGCAACAGAAGGAAGCTCTACACCCGCACGAGAATGACAAAAAGTGAAAGTGCTGCATCATGCATCAACTAGTGCCGCCACATGCCCAAGCAGAAGAAGAAGGAACCACGCCAGCCGCAGCAAGACAGTTCACGCCTGACGAAGCCACCAGATGAGTGGCGAAATAGTTTGCTGAAAAAAACTTTCGTGGAAACTGATATCTTTAGATGCAATGTGAATCATTCCCCTAACCTGGGGGAATGGCGAAAATACGAAAGTGCAAAGGTCAAACTGCGCATGCTTCAACTCAATCTTTTGTTCCTTCAGAAGTGCTATAAATAAAGAGTGCTCCCCGACTTTCTTGCGTGGAAACCTATATCCCGCTCCGCATCTGTAACAAAAGTGCTGCGATCCCTGATAAACTAGGTGCATAGTGAAATCAGTGCTCTTAGTGAAGTGTGTTACAAGTTGTGTGAGTTTAGCAACCATATGGGCTGTTCCGACTTTGAAGAAATCTTGCAGAGCAAGTTAAGAAAATTCACATACGACAAACTCATCACTCACAAAAGAAAATTCTCTAGGCTTGGTGGAACCTGGAATCCATCCCCCCCCCCCTTGCAACCATCACCCTCCCCTGCATCTCACAAGTCAGACATCTGCCCAAAGATCATAAACTTATCCAATTGCAAATTCCCCAGCGAGTTTGAATGCATTCTAAAATTCGGCCTCAAGTTTGCACTACAGGAAAAGAAACCCCCAGTGCCAGACATCACAGCCTCTGTGGAAAAAGCCGCCTTCCTTGCAAAAATGGCAGAAGAGGGGCAGAAGGAACCTCTACACCCGCACGAGAACGACAAAAAGTGAAAGTGCTGCATCAACTAGCGCTGCCACATGTACAAGCGAAAGAAGGAACCACGCCAGCCGCAGCAAGACAGTTCACACCTGACAAAGCCACAAGACGAGTGGCGAAATCAATCGCTGAAAAAAACTTTAGCGGAAAAATGAATAGTAAGTGTATCAGAGTTAATTACCTATCTCCGCGTAACCGCCAAACTGATTACTTTAGATGCAAGGTCTTTTATATCATCATCTCTATTACATCAAAATATATACTTAACTGTTGAGGTTGAGAAATATGTATTTTTTGCTGATATAACACATATATTGTTCTGTTGTCCGAATTTTCAGACTGACCTCGATTCTTCTTCAGGGATGGAAAAAAAGAATGACCTGCCACATCCTTCAAAAAGGTTTTGAGGTCAGTCCAAAAATTAGGATGACAAAACAAAGTACTATTAGTTACGTGAAAATTTTAAATTTCGTATTTCCACATTGCACAATTTAATACGTTCAGAATGTAAATGCACGATGGCTGCGACCAAATCTGGAACTAACAATGGAATAAGAAATAGTTTGGAACATGTAACAGTGATACTTCACACATCAAATGCCACAATAGAGTAGATGGAAGAGTATAAGTTACCACAGAAGTCTATAGGAGCAGTTGATCAAGAAGGATGGTGTGGTGCTTCAAATCATATACAGTTCCATAAGTATTCCCATTATATACTAGTAAGTGATAGAACTTATCAACAAGTCATGCAAGTCCAGCACATGAATGGAAAAATTTAACATGGCATGGCTCATTGATCAGTAACAATAGATTTTCACACTGTACTATCTCTAATACCTTGCAAATGAAAACCCATATGTCACAGGAACTTACCTCTCATCAACCATTCTGTCACAAAATACTCTGAAACACTCATGGACCCACAATTTGCAAAATGCATTCCTATTACTTTGGCTCTGTGGTTGACTTCTTAGAAGTCCCTGAAATATCTGAAACGGAAGAAACGTTTTGGTTAAAAAACATAACATGTCTCGGCTTCATCCATTAACTGTAATGTCTCATTTAAAAGTTCTGAATATACAGATTGAATATCACGTTCGCCGTGATTGCCAAATGTATGAATGTCTAATAGATAAATTAGCTAAATGATGCTACAAAAATCTGTTTTCTAATTAGGTTTTCAATTACTGAATAAGAAAAACTTTATGAAGCATATATACTTTTTAGGATAATGTTGACATTTCCAGATATATGTTTAGCTCAAGAAATGTAGTTGTAAATTTGGCAACACTGCACTTGAAGACAAGTCCGCCTACTAAAGGAAAAACAGTCATGAAAGATTTACATTCTCATATATACCATGAAGTTCGAAACTATAAACTACAGCGTCTAGAATAACGTAGTGTGGAAAACGGCATGCTTCTGCGCTCTCTGGCTGGTTCCACTCGAAAATGATACCGCTAGAGGCCCTGGTGTTGGACCCGGTTTTATTCGTCTGCTTATAATGGAAGTAAATGGAGTTTTCGCTGCAACGTCTGATTCTTTTACATGAAGCATTTCTATGAATGTGATAATTACTATGATATTTGGTACAGTGGTCGCAAAGATATTAACGAACATTCTAAACAGTCAACCACGTCCTGTTATCGTCATACTTTCGTTAATAATACGGGAGAAAAAATATGCGTGGAATGTTCTTGGCAACTAAATTTTTGTGTATGAATTAGGTTCATTATTATTATCATCATCATCATCATTTCTTTTAAAGATATACACACTGAAGCATTTGTATATTTGATATTTACTGTCTCTTTTCTTCAGCTTTAAACTAATCGTGGCGATGATGATAATGATGATTGCATGAAACGACAAGGGGAACCGCACAAAACTTTCTTAGTGCCATCGACATGCGTGTAAGGCAACTTTCAAACCAATGGGACAAGCGACACGGGATGTTCACACTGTCACACTAGTGACACACACTTCCAGACTGTAAAATAGCATTCATTGCACATGAGGGTCCAAACAGCAAACGACACGTTCATATGGCGTATTCGCGTGCTACTTGTTACTTCGGTCGGAAAGCTCCCAATGGAAGGGTGCTGAGACTGAAGCGATGTGCTACAGGGGTAGTTCCCACCTAAGTGACAAGCGACATGGTGCCTTCAGTCTATTAGCAAGCGTTGCTTGCGAACAACAGATAGGCGACACGATAAACCGCACATTACAACAACAGATCTAGACGATACGATAAGCCACACGTGTTGCTTTGTCGCTTCTGCGTCGCTCAAACTGGGCCATTTCCTCAATAGCTTGCAACATGTTGCCGTGGTTTGTTGTTTGCGCATACGCGATGCAATGAGTGTCTTGCTTTAGTGAGATTGGGCACCAAAGCGACAAGCGGCACGCAACACTTATCGCTTGAGGATTTCACCAACCGAACGCTGGCCTGTGCTTCCCGTCATGCTGCTACGATGTAAAATCTTGCTCTTGATTGGCTCCTTTCCAAGCAACATGTGTCACTTCAGTATGAAAGTTGCCTTGGACCGAATGACCCATGTCGCTTTGGTGTGAAATCCTTGTATCGTTTGTCGTGTGTCGCTTTGGTGTAAAATCTCCTTGAGGAAACGGTGCAGTCAGAGCTTTTGTCCCTACGGTTCGAAAGGCTGCATTGATTTCCGACTGCTCGCTTTCAAGCGACATTTGTGGTTTGTAGCCTCGGTATGAAATATCTCTCAGGATACTATTTATATTCTAATAACATAGAAAAATAAACTCTAATACACAGTCCAAGACCTAATACACAGTCCAAGACCTGACGTCCGGAATCACATTGCGATGTTTCTTCTTGTGTTACGCATGCTATTTATTTATTCATTTTATTTTACTTTTCTTTCCAAATTAATGCCATTTCGTGACTGCAAATCTCTCCACAAATATAACTGTTTCCATCAATTTACTTACCACCTTTCTAGAAAAACAAATCTACACAATATATTCCAAAAACTAACAAAGCCGCATTACTTTCATAACAAAATTAGCACCTGGGTCGATCGCACTGCTATCTACTTGTCATCGTCTCGGGGAACCAGTTTCTTGGGTCCTTTTCCACACTACGTTATTCAAGGTGCTGTACTATAAACCAATAATATAATACACCTTCAAACAGAAATTAAAAGTATAATTAAGATACTGGAGGATATTATTATTCCTCAAATTGAAAAGAGAGAAATTTATGTGATGTTTGAAACACTGAACCAATTTTGCTTCACCTCGGTGAAATCTGCATAAAATTTGAACACAAAGTAATAAATTTGTCAGAAGTTTAGGTGAAATTGGAGTTAAAATACATTGCACAGTACCTGGCATTTCTGTAAACTGCATTGTTTCCCTCAAACGGATAACTTACAACAGAAGCAGTCTGCCAACAATTTCATAACAATGGCAAGTTTCTCTCAAATGTACAAAGAAAACTGAAGAGAGATTTCCAATGCAATCAAATTATCGTTACAAGAAAATTCTTTGAGGAATTCAACTAGTCTCTCTACATACTTTTACTAGGTTTGAGTTTCTACATGAAAATCTCGTGTTTATTTCACTTTGGTTTCTTTAATACCTGGTGGAGGCACATAGTGGTTTGGATCCCACTTTAAACTGTAGGTCCAGTCCAGATTAGCCTTCCTGTGCATAAAATGGACATAAAACAACAATTTAATCATTTTACTTTCATTGCTTCTTTCTAATACTAATCTAAATTTTAGCAAATATCACAAATGAGCACATCATAATGGGCCTATAAAGGACAATGAAATCCATCACTTGCTTAGATTTTATTGCTGAATAATCAAAGTATGCAGAAAGCAACTGAAAATGAATATCTACAAGTACAGTACATGTTTTTATTTTTAACTTGAATATACCCTCTACTAACTCTTTTGCACAAACAAAAAAAAACATTAAAAAAATGGTTGGTGTTAGTATTGTAAAAACTTGAATCGTAGAACTTATCACTAAATTGGCAAAATACATTCACAAATGGATGACATTTTATATTTGGAATTTTCTGCTTTCTTAACAGTTACAACTTTTTTGTGATTGCTGCACATTAATTGTAACATTACAAATTGAACACAATTATTTTGCACTAATTATAATTAACTTTCCTTGTATGGTGATCTGATTTTGTCATAAGTAGATTATAATACCAACCTTTGAAATATCACGTAGATTGAACAAGTAATGTATCTTTGTAGGAGTTGGCAACATCTTTGATACAACATTTTTATACATGTTTATAGTTGCATCAGTGATATTCTTTCCTGCAAAACAAACCCAAAAAAATCAGTGCATGTGATTTCACCATAAAAAACCACATGTTACATATGCTACATTGTGAATAAATTTATAAAAATGTTTCACAAAAGTACCTCAGCATACACTTAAACAGTTGATCCTCATATACTGACATGGTCATTATATCTAGCATGCAATTCGGTTAAAAAATATACTGATAGTATCATAGCACACACATCACAAACTACGATTTTTTGTTGCTTTCATCTAAGTCACACTGAATCAATTACAGAGAATATTATAAATATAATTTTATATTGGGCATCTAAAGATTCTAAACAGTGATGATCCAACTTGTATTTCATGTCTGTAATGTTCTCCATTATAAGAATAAACATAAAAAAGCTGTCTGCTGTAAAATTGCATTTTTTAAATTAAGTTATTTTTCCTGAATAGCCTAGATTCATAATGATTTTTACTGAGTAACAATTTGAGAAATATTTTTCACTAAATTTTCCATTAATTTGGAAAATTAAACTGGATACTGAGAACAAAAGGATTTCAGAGTGCACAACACATTTGACATGGATGCATTCCATACATTATTTGCATTTAATAACCGATTGCTTTTTTATAGTATCATGAGAAGTTATGGTACGTATGAAGTTTTGATTATTAAGTATAAAGATAGGAGAAAAATGCATCTTGATTTTCTCTGATTCTTCAAGAATTGTGATGAAAATTTCAAGTGACATGGAAGTGAATATTTTGTGTGACAAGCAACAGTTATTATAGTACTGTATGGTAATCTGTTAATAAGTGATGGGACAGATTAATCGGTACTCTGTCAGTATCAGCCAATTTAGGCAAATTGGTGCATCAGTTTATTGGTAAAATTACTGATAATATTAGCAATGCCATATATCTGTAAATAGTGTGTAATTTATTGCAAGATTTTGCCATTTTCGTACTGTTTTTGTGAATAGACATGTACATACAATTTGTGTGTTTTCTACCACTGCAATATATGTATCTATAAATAGCCTATAATTCAGTGTAAAATGTGCCATTTTGTTACTGTCTTCATGAATACGAATGTATAATTTGTGTATCCTGGGTTTGTAAAACAGAGATCTAAATATGCAGTTTTATTTTAAATGGTAAAACCCACTGTAGTCACTTAGTTGCAAACATTAATTATGGAGGTTAATGGACCACATATATTCTTAAAAGAATCTTCAGCATTTTATATCAGAACATCGGTATTGGAAAATTTGATATCAATACTTTATCAGTATGAGCAAAAATTTCATATTGGTCCTTCCCTAAAAGAAAAGAGCAGTTAAGATAAAAAAAATTACCTATTGGTTTCATATCTTCATCGAAATCTCCCAATTTCTGTTGAAGCATTGGGCCAAAGATGCTTTCAACTTGTGCATCTGTTGGGAAGGTCATGTTGACAACATTGAACCTTGACTGAAGTCTGGAAGATATATAGCTTCTCCCTCCTCCAGGTGGACCCATTGCTGACATAAGTAACATATCCTAGAAAAGGTAGAACATAAACATCAACTGAAAGACTTTACTAAATGCCAATGTTCATTGTGAAATGTTTGACATTTTGTATTGTAACAGTAAATTTTATATCAGTGCTTTATAGCTATCAATAAATGTTTCATTTTGGACCATGTCTAATGTTTGGTAAATGTTTCCTATCTTCTCAATTTGTTTATGAGCCCCTTGCAGCTTGGCTCTCTATAACAAAGTTGTTATACAGAAAAAAATGCTACATACTTGGGATGGAAATATTACTTCCTAATACCATTTAGACAAGTGTATGTGTTTATGGAGTCGAGCAAAAGATAAAGTGCAGTCAGCAAGCACACAAATACAAATATGGTGAAAGTGAATCCACTAAGGCCTGTACAAAGGTATAATATTAAAGAGAGAGAGAGAGAGAGAAAGAGAAAGAGAGAGAGAATTTTGGAAATTGGTATAATAAGTTGTGAAAACGTTTTTACCTTAACACTAACAGTCACTTGTTTCTGTCTGTCGTACCAAAATCCATAATCAATCCACATTCGGATCAGTTCCAAAGGTGGTTGAGATCCGTAAGTCTCTTTAGCTGGCATATTCAGGTCATCCAGGAATGTAATCATGGTCTTTCCTTTAATGTAAAAATACAAATAAAAATGAAAAAAAAGTGTTTAAATAAGTTCATAATTTATCAAATAAATTAGTAAATCAACCTCTCACACAGGTTCAACTCAAAAGAAAGCAGATTATTTTTGAGTTGTTGTTTTAAGTCCACTTTATGCACAGTAAGGCTAATCGGGACTGGACCTAGTTTAAAGTGGAATCCGAATCACTATGTGTCTCCACCGGGAATCGAACCTGAGATCCCTTGATTACAAGGTGACGATGCTACCACTATGCCATTAGGGAGGCCCCTGAGTTTATTTTTGACATTACTGAATACAATGAATAGTATAAATTGTGCTCTCAATGACAATATCATTATCTCTCAATGGGCAACCAATGTTATTCATTAAATATGAGATTGAATAGAAAATAGCAATATTCTAGACAAAGTAACCATAAGTAAATGTACTTTATTATTGCCACATTATAATATTGTTTACATAGAGGCAAAAAAAAAAATGGCCGGAAAATAACTGTTTTCTGTAAGCTGTTAGTAGAGCAAGTTATAGTAATCTGATTTACCTCAGATGTTGCTCAACCATTATATGCATTGAATTACATATTGTCAAATGGATACAAACTTAATTGGCAATACACAACCATATGTGCTAAAAGTAGTAACATCCCTTCTCTGGATGGGAGCTCAGTTAGCCAAATAGTGAGGGAAAATGACCACCACCTCAAACAAGTTTACCTCTGGGAAATATTTGAATTACAAGTGTGATTATTATATTGTTATGAGGGATAAAATTACCCTTGGTATCCCTCATTAATTTGCACCATGTGTGTTTACCAACTTATCACGGGTTGCTTAACACTTACGAAACTTTTTCTTATTGATGTAAGTGAAGCATGATGAAAACTTCAAGAGAAAAGCCAAAATGTTGTTACTTGAACCACTTTTTAAATTATTGTTGTAATGGTAGGGTAGTGCATGAACACTTTTAGCTGCTGCCTATTAAGTTCAATTAGACATCTGATTTGGTAGGATCTCCATTTATTATGTTAAATGGCAATTCACTGCTAGTTCTAGAAGTCCCGGGCAAGGGGGGGGGGGGGGTGATAGATGCCAATGGCAACCATCTTTATATATTTAGTGGGGTTGAATTGACTGAAAATATTTCACTTCCGGCATAGAACATGCTCTTTTGTGTACAGATACTACATTCATTCCTAATCCTAAAGTGTCACAGACTACAAGTTTTTAATCCCTCGTTTGTCTGTAATGATGTCATCAAAATGGCAGTCATGACGAAAATTCTATTACTGAAACTTGTTACTTCATTGCAGTTATTTATCATTCATGGCATATTATTTTTACATAATTAGCAGTATATAACTGTATTATGATAATAAGTAGGGACGTGAAGTTTTTGCTTTAATGATAACACCGAAAAGTTGAGGAAAGCAAAATAAAGTGTTTAAAATGTATTTGGGTAGGTTATGGAGGCAAGTTTTTGGTGTTTCGGAATCGCAAAAATAACGCAAATTACACCATTTTCCAGAATGACCCCGAATTTGCATTTTAACGTGAAAAATGCCACGAAATATGCAATATAAACTGGGAATAACAATATAAACTGTTCAAAAAGAACTACCTGAAGCTGTATGAGTCTGGCTGGTGAATGTTCGATTTAAAAGAGATTCTCTTGCTTCATTTTTTGCAGTTTGGCGCAGAAATGACTGCCAATGCTTTGACCTCTCCTGAAATAGAATAAGCCACGGGGATCTTCTCAGAAGGGAAGTTTCGTAGGAACGGGAAAATTTTCAGGGAGAAACGCCTGTTGTGTTGGGGATGAGGTAGTAAAGGATGTAGGTGTATGTAGGACATTTTGAGGTGTAGGAGTCAGTGAGTGGGTCGGTGAGTGAGTGAGTTTGTGAGTGAGTGGTTGGTGGGTGTCAGTGGGTGGGTGGGTGTCAGTGGGTGGGTAGGTGAGTCAGTGATTTGGTGGGTGAGTCAGTGAGTGCATGAGTGAGTGAATGAGTACGTGTGTGCGTGCATGTGCAGAAACACACACATGCACAGATGCACACAACTACAAAACATGTAATAGTAGCTAATGTTTTCTGAAATAAAGGTTGTGCATTAGGGCATAATGATATAAACAAAAAATAAAATTTATAAACTAAAGGGTTCCATCAGGGTAGATAACCATAAAAATATGTTTGCGCTCAGACAACATCTTCTGATGACGTAAACTGGAAATGCCAAAAATATTAACGATTTTGAGGGTATTGATTCATGCAGACTCCGCCTTCGGCACCCTAGCTTCGTCATATCGAGTAATTTGTGTGACCCAATGAATAAGGAAAGACATGTGGTACCCTTCGTCAAAAGGAAAAAAGAAGCAGGATCAAAACAACCAGAAAAAATATATTAAAATATGTTATTTTGGGTGTTGCGGGATGCCTATGCTCCATATTGATATAAATAACCAATCTCATATTCCCCTCACCTTTACTCATATGCTAATTGTTTCAGAAGTCTTGAGGAAGGGAGAACCACTACCCATTGTTGCATTGAGTTGGTTTTATAAGTCCACTTTATGCACAGTAAGGCTAATTGGGACTGGACCTACTGTTTAAAGTGGGATCCGAACCACTATGTGCCTCCACCAGGTATCGAACCCGGGACCCCTTGATTACAAGGTGACGACGCTACCACTGCGCCATCGGGAAGGCTGAAAGGAAAATCACTACCACCTTCACCCATAATGTATCCATGTATGCACATGAGCAAAAAAAATGGAGCAGAAACACTCAGCACTTTTTTAGTAATTACAAGACCAGTGCTGGTGCCAGACAGAACAGAGAAGGTGCATTAAAAAAAGTATTGTTGACCAAAAAAAGGAAGATGACAAACCAAGTGGGAACCAGATATTGAAAGCCCTTTATGTAAAAAAAAAATATTTTACATGGGGAATATGTTGAAATGATTTGAATTGAATTGTTGTAAGCCCACTTCCGGCACAAATAGGCTAACTGGGATGGACCTACAGTTTAAAGTAGGATCCAAACCACTGTGCACTGTGCCTCCACTGGGTATCGAACATGGGACCCCTTGATTACAAGGTGATGTAGTCACCACTACACCAACGGAGAAGCCTGGGAATATGCTGAAGTAACAAAGTATTCATGATCAATACTTACCTCCAACTGGGACAAACACTCCTTTAGTTCTCTTCTCAACTCTGCCCTCAATAATACTTTGAACATTGTTTGATGTAGTCTGGAAAAGGAAGAAATTTGTTTATTAATTTCTTCACAAAAATGCTGAAAAAAAAATTGATATAAAGCAAATTTCCTTTGGATCCATTCAATGAAAGAACTTGCTTGCTCTTTGGTCAGCATGGAAAGAACCTGAAAATCAACTTAACATTCATTTACAGACTACGAAACTACAGACTAAATAAAACACACGCCAAATTAACAACTCATTCATCTTTTTGGAACAAACATATGAGGTGGGCCTGAGCCATTACCATCACTAACCAAATCCAACCCACACACATAGCAACGCTTGAATATTGTAACTAACAATTAAGAACTGTGCTCAGAATATTTAAAAATATCAATATATAACTATTATATTGCAAATATACCAATGAATGTACCAGAGTTTTATATATAAATATTCAATTCAGTACATGGGAAATAATCATAATAGCTATCACTTAATGCACTCTTGACACCATGTTAGAAAGAAAAAGATAAAATTGGCAATTATTTACAGGATAATTCAACTCTATGAAAGCGTCGCATAGTAGTTCTGGACCAGCACATGATACCTAGAATCCGAAAAAGTGTGAGTATTGGTCATTCGTGATTAAATGTGAACCAATAATTTATCTGATATCAATACATCAATATTGGTATCATCTCAGCCCTACATTAAGCAATATAGTTTCATTCTTTTAACTAATTTCCTTCTTGCATCAATCTTACCTGTGCTGACATGTTGATGCTGAGAATCAGGAACTTCATTGGATCCAAATCTTGCAACACACTTTGTGCAATTGATGTCTTTCCTATCATTAAAAATAATTTATATCAGTAAATATTAACCGCCACTACAAAATCAATGTCAAAAAATGAATCATATACACTAGTTAAAAAAAAAATAGGTGAGCAAAACCGACCCAGAAAATGGTGCAACAATGATTTATTTTCATGTTTTTGGCATTCCATCAACAGATACAGTTACGTTGTGAACAATTATGGTGACAGCAGAACCCAAAAGGATGTTTATGCAAGTGACACATGATACGACACACTTCAGGTGAGTATACCACGGTGTAATAAGTCGATACAAACAGTGATGTTCACAACAAAAAACAATCTCTGGTAAGGTGTGTTGTCTCCATGAACTGCTAATACTGCTGCATGCCTGTTTGGCATTGAATCAATAAGATTATTGGTAAGTTCTTGTGGCAGCCTTAGCCACTCCACCAGGACAGTCATTTACAGCTGTTGAAGAGTTGCAGGAGGTCCCGGTGTAGCCGATATGCATCGTTCCAGGGTGTCCTAGACATGCTCTATTGGATTAAGGTCTGGGGAACATGTGGGCCATAACATTCTTCCATGCCCTCATCCTGAAGTATGTCATTCACCATCCATGCTTGGTGGGAGGAGGCATTATCGATGCGCCAATTTCTTCAGCCAGAGACAGAATTTGAGGACTGAGGATCTCATCTTGATACCTCTGGGCTGTCGAGATACCGTTTCAGATGACATGGAGGTTGGTATGTTGGCCATTGGTGATTCCTGCACACACTATAATTCCACCTTCACCTTACTGAGATACTTCATGCACATTAGCTGAACAAGGATGAGTTCCATGTTCCCTTCATATCAGCTAGTGTCTATTGTCAGACTGCAGACTAAAGCACTACTAATCAGGGAAGAGAACTTGACTCCACTTGGCATGCCCCTCAATCATTGTGTTCTGCAGGCTACTTTCTACGGGCCCAACGATGTTGTTCAGTCAAAGGGTCACAAACCACTGGCATTCGAACATAGAGGGCACCTTGCTGCAGTTGTTGTGAATGGTTTAGGTTGATACCCTGCATGCTGCAGGTCAGTCACAGTTTGTTACTATTCAGAAGAGCTGTTAACGGTACATACCTTATGTCCCTTGTGTCGTTGCCTGTGGATACCCTTGTCCTGGCCTCCGTCACACATTTCCCATCTCCTGAAAACATGTTCACAGGCAGAAAATGGCACTTCCGAGACTCAGCAAGGGTTTCTGCTTCATTTCTTTGCATCAGTCCCACTTCCATACTTCCAATTGCTCTCCATGTGATAGATTCTTGTAAATCGCACTGTGTCAGCATTGTTCGTATTGAATACTCCACTACACAAGCCCACATGCACTCTCTCACAGTCAGTATCACATTACTGGGGTGCCAGTGTGGCTTTTTGTGTCACGAGTCATGCCTCGTGAAATCACTCCTGAAGCTGCTGCTGCCCACAATCCAGTGTGCACCATAGAGCACAAATAAATCGTAGTTGCACAGTTTTCTTGGCCATGTATGCAGTTTCTGGCTTGCTACCCTATTTTTTTTTGACCAGTGTGTTTCATGAGTTACATAAATTTATTGAACATGAACATTTCAATTTTATTTGTTTCAAAGAGAAATGTTCAAGATCAGATAGTCCATATCTGTGGAATAAGCTGTTTAAAAAGAATATATATGGATAGGAAAACATGAATCAAACATCTTGATGCATGATATAGGGAAGGGGGAAAACTTCTTACGGTAAATTACCAACATGGCAGCCATCTTGAAGCTTACCATCTGAGAGTCAACCTTAATTTCTTAAATGGAAAGGCGATCAGGCAACATATGAAAATGGGGTAGAATTTCATGAGACACATGTTGGTGTGCTTAATTATGTCTCCAGCAGCACATACCATCATGTTTCTTCATTAAATTCTACCCCATTTTGATGTAGTTTCCATATAAGAAACTGAAGTTGGTTCCAAGATGGCATATTTCAAGATGTATGTACTGTTGCAACAAGGTTCTTTAGTTCTTCCTCAGCAGAATAATATAAGTAGAAATAAATGTTGGTACCATATGTTGGACATCCCACTCCCTCCTACATCATGCATCAGGATATTTCAATTGTGTTTCCTCTCATTTGCTAAACCACCCTATATGCTCTAACCTTGATGCAATCTAACTTCTGATGTTTCATACTAGGGTTTCAATATAGAATACAGAAGGTTGTTCGCTTTATATCCGACCATTTTTGGTCGCCGCCACCGCCGATCATGTTCTATTGGACCCCCAGCATTGTGGACTATAGCCCAGCATTGCAGTTTCCATTGCAGCAAGCTCCGGCGCAGGACAGGCATGGGAATTCAGTCCCACTCCTCCCTGCAAACTTTCCATAGACCAACCAGGGTGCACGGGTAGCGATGTTGAAGATGTCGTTTCAACAGTCCAAATGGACAAAAATCCATTGGACTGGCATCTGGGCTTTTCACAGGAATGTCTTCAAATGGAATGACACGAATTCCTAATTCCTCTGCCATTTCCTGATAAAAACGTAGTGATGTTCTGGCGGTATGACTCGAAGCCTTGTCCATATGGATCGTCACCTGGTTCGCATCCATTCCATACAATTGTGGGATGTCTCTCCGATAGAGAGGTGTCAGAATGGAGTCTTGGAAGTATCTGGCATTCACCTTCACATTTTTGTCCACCTTGCGTATCATCAACTTACCCTCATATCCGAATCCCGTCACAACCATAAAGCCACGAGGGAAACTTTCCCTACACTGACGAACAAAGTTGCTGTGCCCCTTGCCATCAATGTCACGGTATGTGATCGCCCGAATGTGACCACCAGCAGTGAGATGGACATATGATTCATCCATTGTGACAACTTTCTTCCATTTGGAACCTGCCAGGTACTTTTCATACAGTTTCCTGCAGTTTGTCTTAAGTTCGGCAATGTGACGCGGTAGAAGGTGGTGTACACGGGCCTTCCGCACACACTTCAACCTGAGGCGCTTGCGAATTGTTTTGTTCACAGTTGACAGTGCGAGGTGAAATCTGTGGGCCATATCACGTTGAGTCGGCGGATTTTCATGGCACGCTAATCGACGGATCCCCCTTCGCACTACGGGTGACACTTTGCTTGCAGCCCTTCTCCTGGTGGTTTTCGTGGGTGAATGTTTTGCAAGGAGAGCCTGTTGTGTGTAGCGGGCCACAATAGCTTTCACAGTAGTAACCCCGAGTGTTAACCCATTCTCCCGACACTGTTTCACAATGCGTACGTATGAAAACTTAGCATGGAAAAGGGCCAGTATGTAACCCTCCCAATACCGGTTGATTTTCAGCGCCATTTCATAACATTCACTACCAACACTCACGCACCTACAAGGTCAGACACAACACTGCTCCCACCAGCAGACCCATAGTTCCAGCATGATATGCCAGGTGGCACCACCGAATCAAAAATGGTCGGATATAAAGCGAACAACCTCTGTAAGAAGCACAAAGAAACACAATAATATACATGTGAATTAAAAATATTTTAAATATTTTTATCTTTTATTTTCAGCACCTCGGGACTTGTCAAACACAAGAAATGCAGAACCCACGAAATTGGTAAAGTATATGTCAGATACACAGCTCATACTCTGATAAACAAAAAAAAAAAATCAAAGACATACATGTCATTATGCACTTCTCACATGAATTAAACAATGACAGCAGACAGGCACACCAAATCTGGATCCCTATGGCAGTGGCTGCTGAAATTAATAGAACACCAGAAAAAATAGTGTCAAGGATAAGTAAGTATTTCCTTTCAGTGTATTAATTTGATTCCATGTCTTTTTTCGTTGAAACATGAACATTTTCATATCTACACATTCCTAGTATATTCCATATTTATTGTAATTTTCTCCTCACTTTCCAGTAATATTTTTTTTTCTAATGTTGTTTTTTGACAGTTACATATCTCTTGTATTTCTAGTACTTCCATTTGGTAAAGTCATGAAAAACATTGAACTGAGATCATATACCTCTATTTCCGGTTTCTAAAAAATAATTTACACACACCTAGGTATATTAAGTGGGTAGAAAATACATCTTATGAGAAGATCAATCATTATCAGTATAATACATGATGATAACTATTTCTATATCAAGGTTACACCTCAAAAGCATATTCAGTACAGCAATTACCATTGTATGCTTTTCCATGAACTCTTAACTATTCCATAGCCATTCCTACCTGGGCATTGTACACCCCTGTTCACATACAGTGCACACTTTGTAGGGTTGATCAGTTGAAGAATGCACCACTACAATAGGAGTGTACTTTTCCATTATTACCACAATCATGCAAAATTTTATACTTATAAATTTCTTCCTCCAAGTTAGCAATAAAAAAGATGACCTTAATATACTTGATAGGGATATATGACTGCGTCTGTCTAACATTATTTTCCAATTTTAAATACACGACAGAGTTAGGGTCAATTGCTTGATAGAGAGAGATTATTAATGCATTATTTCTATAAATGTGACCTGCTTCTACAATTCAATGATTATTAGAGCTTTTAGGAACGTAGTAGTAAAATTAAGATGTATTCTGTTTTTTATTAGATTTCTGGATATGCAGTTTCTTTCAGTAAAACAATATGCTTCTGAATTCTGCTTCAATAAATCATAGGAACATACAAAAATATGGCACTTCTCTTCTCACTTTATCACACTTTATGCATATATCTCAACAGTTTGAAATTATCATTTGTATGGGTTATTAATCATATTTTTGACTACATAGGCAATTCCAAAAAGAATAACGTCAAAACAGGAACACTTAAAACTTACGAAGCTTATCCTCTTGGTTCACAATGCAATGGCTCCCACGCTAAACATGAGTAAAGCCAAAGGTTCATGAATACTAATGGAGTAATGATTTAGAATCAGGCAATTTTTTTAAAAAAAATCTTACCTACACCAACAGCTCCCACTAGAAGTATAGGGTAGGCCTTCTTCAGTAAGTTTGCAACAAGAAAAGTATAGCGAACAATGTCTATAGCTGGGACAATTATCTTGTAGAAAGGCAACCTGTAATGAAACACAGAGAGTCATATTAGAGTGAAGAAAATTAATAGAGTGGAACACTGATTTCACATTATCCAGAAACCTGTGAATTAAAATTTTATGTACAATTTATATGTAATTTAATGATAGCAGGTAAGTAGAGCATAATGAAGAAAAATGTACAATTAATAATTCACAACAAGTAATGGCACAGAATTTACTTAGTAAAGAGAATTGTAAATTGGGATTTTTATAGAACTGCAGTAATTTCCTGTGACTTTCTCTAGATAGCCAAAAATGACTAATTCAAACTAAAACTAAGACTATGCTAATACTCTTACAGATTCCCATTGATACAAATACTGGAAAATTGTAATAATTTAAAACAGTTCATTCAACATTCATCTTTCACACCAGATAATTATTTAGTCAGAAAATTAATTTCTTGCCAAAATGTTGGTGCGAAAATAATGGAAATTATGCATTTCATAAAATTTCCAGGATATTTAAGACTCCACCAAAGTGCCATGTGGTACTTTTTGAGACCGCACGAAACAGGTGGTGTCAGCGATTAACTTTCAACCAATAATTTTTGGATACAGGCATCAGTGCTATCGGTCAATACTGATACATTGGTTCTGGTATTGGTTCATCCCAATAGTACTGATAAAATTTCATTCATTTACTTTATCCATTTATACATTTTTCTGCCACTTTTGGCTAATTGCAAGAATGAGGATGAGTGATGAAACTGATGAATGGACATCCACAAAGAACACCCATTTTCAGGCTGGGATTCGAACCCATTACCCATGGCATCATAGCATGCTGTGCTAACCACTCCACCATGGAAATCAGCTTAACAGATACTGATATCGGTTCAAAGTGGGATCAGCTCAGTCTTAATCAGGATATTCTTTTCAGCATCCAACAACACTTACTCTGGATCATATTTCCAGTTTGCAGGCAGCCTTTCCTCCCAGTGAACCCAACCCTTAGAACGGGGATCAACAAAATACTCGTAAACAGTGTCTACAGAAGGAAATATTCCCTCCAGTTCTCTCAAGTATGGATCCAATTTGTATCTTCCATCTTCATCCACAGTGCAGCAAACTGACCATATCAAACTAAAACAAGCACAAGAATGCATAATTAATTAACTTTATGTACAAATAAAAATGTAGCAATACAAATTTTCAATTTACTATCAGTGATCAATATTTTTAACGTGTTTCTAAGAAGCAAAATATGTGATGGAAGCATTGTTGATTTCATCTGTGCACATAATAATTCAAACCATTTACTAGGGATGAAACATATTATTCAGTACTCTATCGACATCAGCAAATATACACACATTCATGTATCAGTTTATGAGGTTCTTTTCCTAATATCATCACTGATCCAACATATCTATAAATAATCAGTAATTTAAATCAAAACTCTGTCATTTTTTGTTAATATTGTTATTGATTGATGGATTGATTTGATGTTTTAAGTCCACTTTATGCACAGTGAGGCTAATTGGGACTGGACCTACAGTTTAAAGTGATATCCGAACCACTATGTGCCTCTGCCGGGTATCGAACCTGGGACCACTTGATTACAACGCGACGACGCTACCACTGCACAATCGGGGAGGCCCCAGTTAATATTGTTATAAATCTCAATGTATTATTCTTATGCTCTGGTTTTGTAAAGTTAATGTCTAAATGCACTGGATAGTTTTCAAAGGCAAATCCCATTGCAGTAATTTGATTACATACATTAATTAAGAATATTAATGAAGCATGTGTCAGTGGCAGAGCACAGTTCTGTGCCTCCCGCTCCACCCGCCTTCCCACAAGTAAAACTTTCAGGGTCTTTAGTGAAAAAAAAAATGAGAATACTACAACGTATATACAAATTGATGATGGCAGATGGGTGGATGAATGTACAATAGTTAGCTGGTTCAAATTAATACAAAAAAAGGGAAAAAGTGGAAAACTACAAAAAAGTAAAGATCTGCGTATTAATAAAACTGTTTTACTAAAACTTGAAATCAGTGCACAATTCCATATTTAAATATTCCCAGAAGAACCAATCCCTTGTGAGATCTGAAACTAGTGCGAAGTGTTGAGTTCTTTGTTAAATTTCCTATGTGTCTCCTTTAAAAGAATGTGGAGTAAAGAGCAAAATGTTTAATCTGCTGTGCATCACACAGATATCACAGTTTGAGGAAAACTTAAAAGCATTAAGCAATTATGGTTACACTACCTCTCCCCCCCACCTCCATTCAAATTTTCCAGGGTCTTGTGACTTCTATACAGATCAGCCAATATGAAACTTTTGTTGATATCAACATACTACCAATAAAAAATATTACCGATAACCAATATTCTACAAAGCTAATTTAAAAGTATATAAGTTGTAAATGCTCCTTAAACATGATTGGTCTATTAACCTCCTTAATTAATATATGTCACCATGAGTCTAATCTTAGAAAAAGTAACTGAATGCAAAAACCATTTACTTTCCAAAATATGGGTATATGAATTCTATATCCTTGTATATACTAAGTACAAAAGAAAGATGCAGGCAGTGGAGATGAAATTTTTAAGGAGTATATTGGGAAGACTAGAAAGGATAGAATAAGCAATGAGGAGGTCTGACAGACAGTGGGGGTGGTGAAGCTTCAGGACAGAATAGACCAGGCACAGATGAGATGGTTTGGACACATGAAGAGGATGGGTGCAGAAAGACTGTCAGTAATAGCTTACAATGCACAAGAAGTGAGAGTAAGGCCAAAGGGGAGACCAAGATGTTGGTAGAAAGAGCAGATAGGGAAGAGTGTTAGGAGAAGAGGACAAGATTGGAACACCGTTGAAAGAGAGGAGTGGTGGAAGACCAGAAGAAAATGGAGAGCCTTGACTTCTGTGCCGACCCAGCCAGAGGCAGGAAACGACAAAGAATGATGATGACCCTTATATTCATAAAAATAATAATCAAATGGCAGAATTTTGTACTAAATTACAGGCTGTTCATAGATATATCTGATTGGTAAAAATATTGGTAACTTTACCAATAAGCCAATAAAACTGCTCGTGCCAATACAGTACTGATTAATCTGTCCATTGCATAAAATTATATATCAATTAAGTTATCCAAGGAGTTCACCCTTACAAATTCTACATGATGATTTTCTTCTTATATTGCAATAATTCATCTTGTGTAAAAAGCAGGAAGGCCATGAAAGAGTTTAGTTTATAACAAAAAAGAATTATTTATCTTGTAGTCTACAGTTATTACAAGCATAAAAACACAGGTTTTTTTTTTTGTAATAACCTTAGACTACAAGAGAAATAATTCTACAATGCACGCAATGTGTACATACAAGAACAACAAAAATAAAACTTACCAAAAAACAAACCACTGCTTGACAGCTGTTTCAAATAGGTCTTCTTCATTGGGATCGACCCCATGTGCCTTTGTCATAAAGCACTCAAGTAATCGGCACAGAGAAATAATAGAAGCCAACTCAGGCACAGGTACAAGATCTTTACAGTTACGTCTTTTGAACTCAAGGATATCACTAATGTATTTCTGGAAGTGTTCTTTGAGCTGCAAAACAGAACAAAAATACAAATTGAAATTAGAAGGAATAAGAGATAATTACTAGGATTTGAATTTTCTGTAATTACATATTTTATCTTTTGCATGTAGACAAGAAAAATGACAAATGTTGGCTAATCAAAATGTTAGAAATGAAATACATTAATTTCATGTTCTTCTTGAAGGTTCACATAACCACTTTTGGTACATACAAAATAATCTAACACAGTTATGTTTAGTGATTTTATCTGCGACGTTTCGTTCTGGTTTCCCAGAACTTTCTCAAGCTAAACTAAGATATACATACAAAAACACAACCTCACATGCTAGTCACTCTACACTTCTAAGACAAGAATGTGTCCTTATTTCCTCCTAGGTAAACTGTTTTTGACTTGTAGGTGTTCCTTACAGCTGGCTGTTTCTCCCCCTCCCCTTCATCCTGCAACCTACTCTTCTTGTCTCCCCTTCCCTCCTCCTTCTGGTGGCACTTACCTTCTCTTTCTCCTTTAACTCATCTGGCAAGATAAAATCTTCCATTTTTGTGCAGAAAATTTAAGGTGGCTCAGGAAACTTAACTTAACTTACTTTCCACATGCTTTTTTATCAGTTCATACCAATTTCCCATTAGTTTTTGTTTATTTTCTCTCCCCTGTTTATGCATATGTGCTTTGTCTCTGCTACTATTCTCTCTATTTCATTTTCCCTCTTCTCCTTCATTTGTACTTTCTTGATCTTGTGCCCATTTGTCAACATATGCTCACTCAATGCTCTTCTTCGATCTTCCTCTTTAATGTCTCTCCTATGTTCTTTAATTCTTTCGTTGATGCTTCTCCCTGTCTCTCCTATGTACTTGCTTGTACATCCACCACATTCTACTTCATATACCCCTGCCATTGCCAATTCATCACTCTCCTTCTCTCCTTTGTATTCATTAAACCATTTCTTAATCCTCTTTGGTGGCTTGAAAGCTGCTCTTAGTCCATACTTTGCATAGATGTTTCTTATCTTTTTCTCCATCTTTCTTCTGAATGGCACACTCACATACTTCTTCTCTTCCTGTGCATTCTTATCCTCTTCTTGTTTTTCTTTATTGTTTGTCTCTTTTGCATTGTCTTCTCTGTTCTTCTTATGATGATGCTTTGTATCTATTTTCGTGTGCTGTCTCCATTATCAACTTCATTTCTCTGTCATAGCTTGGTTTGTTGTTGCATAATCTCATTGCTCTCCATACAAAATTAATGTAGCTTGAGAAAGTTCTGGGAAACCAGAACAAAACGTCGCAGATAAAATCAATAAAAACCACTAAAAATAACTGTTAGATTATTTTGCACGTTAATTTCATGTTACATATTCTTGGGTGCATTACATATTTTTGCACAAAATGCAATATTTGCACAATTTTTCTAGTTTTCATGTGGTAATGCAGAATTATTTGAGACACAAACACCAAAAACATAATTTGTCCAAAAAGTTGGTAATTTTTTGTGATTGTGGCAGTCTTTTCTTTAATAATCCAATGATATTTTTCTTGTATACGTTGCATCATGCTACTACAATTGTTGTCCAGATTGCAGCACCACTCCCGAAAATTTTGGATAATACCTCGTATCAGACAATGTTTGCCTAACTTCAGAAAGTTATAACAAACAGCAAGTTGGAAAAATCCTCACCTTCTCCACAATTAATTTGTTTGGCTGCCTCTGCAACCATGACTGAACATACGGCTTCCAACCCAAATCTTTGTAATCACTGTAAACCATTCCACACCTGGAGACAGTGGCTGGAGATGCAACTGCCAAATCTCCTACTTCAAACAGAAGGGAAACCTGAAATGTAGCAATAGCTCAGTAGAAAATAAACTCTGCATGCAATGGTGGTGATACTGAAAATATTATTAATATCCAACAAGAACATATGTAATAATGATTATGATTGCATCTTACCTGCACTGTTACAAATACAGAAATAGTAAAGTAGAAATATTTTGCACTTATGCTAAAACACTGGTCTTGCAAGATGTTGCAAGTCCTTTGCCTTCTTTAAGGTTGTGGTAGATGGGCTCTTGGAGTACCTCCAAAACCAATCCCTAGCCGATAATGAGAGGCACTGACGTCAGTCGATTTGTATCAAATCTAATTTTCTTGAACTGGTTAGTTTCCTATTCCACATAAACTAAAATCTAACTACCAGTAAATGTGCCGTGTAAATTCATAGCTCAAGCAGGCTTGAAATTAATTTCTTTCACAAATGTATAATAATTTCATGCAATTTGTGTAATATATTTGTCTAAGAAGTAAATGTGCTGTGTTAAATTTCATAATGACAAACAAAAATCAGAACACCTGTTCACTGATCCTAAACTGATATATGTCTGTCAAAAATCCATATCAGTTCATTGAACTGTTAACAGTGTCTTGATGTGCAATCAGTTTGGTTGCCATTTGGAATTAGGTATAAACAATTCCACCCTGAATGAAATCCCTTGTTACATTCCTCTGGACTTTTAATTCAGGTTCAAAAAGATAAACTACTTCTGAATCAATGTTTCCATTTCAGTTGCAAACCCCTGCCACACATACTGTGAGCCATGGGATTATAAAATGTTTCAATGTTGACTTTATGGTAGAGAGCCCTAAATTGTTTTAACATTTCTTGTTTTGAGACTATGTTCAAAATCTTGAACAAAAAGTAGCTTTCCTGTGCATAAAGTGGACTGAAACTTACCTGCTCAGGCATAGTAATCCTCTCACTGTTTATAAGTGTGAGTACTTTATTATCGTCCATAACACTGTTCATATTTTCAATCCATACTGCATCCACAGGTCCATCAAACACTATCCACTTCTCATCAGGTTTTTCATCTGAAATAGTTAAGTTTGAAAAAATAAGTAAGTACTCATTTGGGAAATATTATTTACACTTTCAGAATAATACTTAAAATTATTTTCAGAATTATTGATAATGTTGAAGAGAGTTTTTTTTTAATGTAAAACTAATTCATAAATTCAACCTTACATAAACCATTGAATTTTGCAGTTGAATGGAAAGCCATTCAGTAACAATGAAGAGCACCAAGCATTTTTGGTGGTAACATTTCTTAAAAACAATGGCATTTGTCAGCACTTGAATATTTATGATAATGAAAATTTCCAAATACATTAAAGGTGTAGGTAACAACTTTCAGAGTGACAGGCTCTGCTTTAAAGTGAAAACTTCAAGTGTGAAATCCAAAAAATGTCCAATGAGGGTGGAAGGTTATTGTTGAAAGTTCTGTCATTGTTACTTAAGCATGAGAGTATTCCAAACCTTGCCTAAAACAGTACAGTTTAATCCATAGAGAATGGGACTGACTAAATTTAGTGTTCCCAGCTTAAGCCTTCTCATGAAGGGAACTTCGTAAGAAAGATCACTCAGTCTCAACACCTATCAGTCCTTCTGTTCAGTGAACAATGTATATAATTAGTGTTTTTATCTTATTTTCCTTTTTTGTGTATATGCATCAGTATCAAGTGAAAAATGATTTTATATAATGTGTGAAGTGTGTGGGAGTAAGAAACTGCGGAACTTCCCGCATACTTGATTACGGGAACTTACACCCACAAGTAAATTCGGGAACGTCCAGAGAGGTGAGCCAGGGTTTGCTTGGGCGTTGCCACAAGAAAAGAACAGTCATCATCAGAGAGTCGTCAGAGGAACCGTGACACACGCACACGGTTACAAGTGCGCTGTAGAGACATTCTACAGCCGAATAGACAGTCCTTCGTGTATATTGTTTAGTTATTATATAGTCCTTCGTATATATTGTAGACATTAAATGTATGTATATATCGTCTTTGTTAGTTTGTTACTTAACCAGACACCATGCGGGAACCGACGCATTTAGGATAATTCGGGCCAGGGTGGAGTTCAGCCAGTTAGCCAATGTAGTGCGGGGCTTTCTGGAAAGTGACACTCAACACCTTCTCTGGGGACAATTGGAGAGCAAGGTGTGTAGGAACCGAAAAAGGGTTGTGGCAGAGATGAAGCAAATAAGGGACGAGTGGTAGCAATGCTCCTGAAATGTTGCTCTGAGCCATGTGAGGTTACAAAGAAGGATTTCAAAGTGTTAAGAATCAGCACCACAATATTTTATAAAGTTATTTTGAAAACATATGTCGCTTGCATTTTTTTTTAAAAAAATTGAATTTTCAGGTATATCTGCTGCACCCTGTGTAAACATTTAATGAAGCTGGATGGCGATGGTTAAAAAAAAAAAAAAAAAACTACAAGTGCACTTTAGAACTGCCTCACATATACAAATACTAATGCTTGAAAATTGTAATTAATAGTTATTCAAAATTTTCAATCATATTAATGTGTACATAGTCCACTGCAATTATATGCATCAATTTACCATAGTATTTCTTTAAAATATTTAAGAATTACATCAAAATATTAAAATGGTTGTCATGAAATTATTAAATAAACTTTTGGACAAGTGTTCTTGGGTTACCAGCAAGGTTAAATTGGCATTACGTGGACACTAATGCATCTTTAACCTGGCTGGTACCCCAAGAATATTTGTACAAAATATGTTACCAGGAAAGCTACAATTCCTGAAATTAACATTTTCACTCAATGCGGGTGCAAAATTTTTAAATTTTCAAATCTTGCATAATTTTCAGGACAATTAGACTCCATGAATGTTCATGTAGCATTTATATAGCTACCACAAGACATCCAAACTCAGTATCAGTGAAAATATTCTCACTGATACTTTTTGATACCAATACCACTGCTATCAGTCAACACAAATAACAGTTCTGGCTCAGCCTAGCACCTTTTCAATTGAATATGGTCATTTTTCACATCTGTAAAGAAAATTCATTCAGAATGCTTTGGTGCTAAAAACTCATGCATAATTCCAAGAATTCAAGGAATTTCCAATTGGTAAACACTTTTAGCTAATTAATTGTGTCAAGATTTAAGTATTGCTTCAATTTTGCATGTTTTACCTGCACAAGTTTGCCTCATGACAGATGAAAGAACTCCATCAAGCCACTCATTGGTACTGAGATCAAATTCTCCATATAGTTCTCCCAAAGATAATGCCTTTGGATTTATAGGATAATCCTAGGGGAAAATTAAACCATAAATTATCTACAGACATCATAAACGTACACACTAATATTATTATTTGAAACTTAAGCTAAAATGTAGATTTTTTAACTTCCAACATTCAATTGAAAGGATATAAATGTACCATCATGGTACCATGGTAATTTACCCATTTACTTTCAATGGAATCGTTACAACTCAGAAGTGATATTAGAAATTCCACATGTCCCAATGACATGTACTGTTGAGTTAAAATATATAGTATTTCTGAATGACTCACAAAGAGATAAGAGTATAACCCAAAATTCAATAGATCATGAAATGCCCGATAGTACTTTCTATACATTTTAAAAATATATTCATACCTTCAAAAAGGGAAAATATTTATATTAGGAGCAACAATACTAACAATTAATAAAAACAAATAGAATAGAATTTCTTACATACATCATGGTAATTGCAAAATATTTGTTCGTGAGTTGTGTTTATAATATAGGAACAATGTATTTAGTTCTAATGTGTAGAATATCCACTGAGACAGTAAATTACACTGACATTAAATGTAGAACATATTTCATTTAACAATGCTATTTGGTGAGTACCAAATTTGACATTGCATTTCAAGTTATGATACTTGCATAATGCACCCACATTAAAACTCCCAATAACAACAGAACTGTCTCTGTGACATGACGTTATACATACTCGTATAATGAAGAAAGCCATGAGTCAGGGATATAAACATCGTGAAATTCAAAGGAAAATTGCAGTTTCCTGCCTAGGAATTCCAGAGAGGGAGAAGGTATGATTGTATGGAGAGTACAGGGAACCTCAATCATACATTTTTCAGGAACATTTTGCTATGTTGGAACAATGAAGATTGAATGTATAAATGCAAGAACATGTAAAATACAGGAACATAAAATCAGAATTCCACTTTAGTGGTTATATTTATACATGTGACCTTTTTTGGAGGGTGGGGTGATTAAAATGGAGAACTTAACCTCATTCCCCAGTCACAAATAACTAATATTTACTTGGTTTATATTGCATACAAGTTTATAAAATTAACAGGGAACTATTGAGATTAAGAACGCTGTATCAATGTCGATATTTGTTTTAAGTTGTTGATTTTGATTCGTTTTTGTTATATGTAAGAAGATTGACTTAAAAATGTCTTGTGTTAAAAATCGAAAATAAGTTTAAATCAAATGTTATAAAGTGAAATAATATTTTGGAAGTTGAGTTGCGTTGGTTAATTCTTGCAATGTAAGTATAATAACATTATGAAAACCAATTGAGCGCTGAGGACTTGCAATTTAATTCTAAAATTGTGTTAGTCTGCTTATCCTTCGCGTACAATATATATTCAGTGTGAAGTATCGTTGCAAGAAATTGGTGGCCAATGTGCAGGAATTTGGTTACACTGAAGAATTGTAAATTTTAGACTTATTAGTGTCCCTTCCTTTGTGTACTTCATATTTTCGTTCTGTTGTCGTGAATACAAATTAGTGCAATGACAACGAAGAATGTTCCTATCGTGCCATTACCTACGGGTACTTCAGATTTTAATGCTCAATTATTGGTCATGTTTCGGGAATTGAAGGAATCGAATGACAGCATAAGGCAAAATTTGTCTGAGCTTGAAAAATCTCAGAAGAAGCAGTTGTCATCTCAGAAAGAGCAGTTGTCAGAGCTTGAGAAATCTCAGAGAGAGCAGTTGTCAGAGCTGGAGAAATCTCAGAGAGAGCAATTGTCAGAGCTGGAGAAATCTCAGAGAGAGCAATTGTCAGAGCATGAGAAATCTCAGAGAGAGCAATTGTCAGAGCATGAGAAATCTCAGAAAGAGCAATTTGCAGAACTTGAAGACAGAACGGTGAAGTGTATGGAAAATATGAACAACACTGTTAAGGAGTTGGGCAACTCACTCCGGATGGAGATTGGGCAGGTTGCTGAAGCTTGCAAAACAGCAAATGATCAAATAAAGGGACACGTTAAAGTGTTGGATGAAAATTTCCAACGGTTGAATATATCTGCTGAAGCGAATACCAACAGCATTCGTAAGTTAGAAGATAGTGTTGCTGGATTGGGTTTGCAGGTAAACGAGCAGTGGAATGTTATCAGCCAGATTAGGGAAAATAATAATGAAGGTTTAATTCAAACGTGTTGAGATCTGTGAAGCACGATTAAGTGATGTAACAGCTAAACTGCTGATGACTAATACTTCAACAATCCATAGAGCTGCTGGGAACAATGGCAACAACATTACTGAAATTTCATGTAATCCAGAGCATCCTGTATCTTTATCCTTGTCATCTTCCAGTGCTTCAGAAGATGAATCTTTTCCATTGCATATGTCAGGAAAACGTAAATCTACAGGAAATCCTAAATCTAATTTGTCAGCTCCTACTTCACCAGTTAATTCTCGATTAAAGAAGCCCCATAAAACTTCACATGTTAGTTATGTTGATCCAGCAAATAATGCTTCACAATCTAGCAATATAGACTCTGATATGTCTGAAGTAAACAAAACTATATATAATTCGCAAGCAACTTCTGGAAAACGATTTAAACCTAATTATAACACGAAGCACCATAGGCACGCTACTATCATTGATTCTGATACAAATAAACCATCTACTTCTAAGGAACAACCACGAAAGTATCTACGGTTGAATGACTTGAATATGTTGCCTAAATTTTCTGGAAATCCAGAGAAATCTAGCCCAAGGAAGTTTATTAAAACCTTAACTTCACATTTGGATTTGCTTCAGATTCCAAACGTTCAGAGATTGGAATGTATTCGGAATTGTTTTCAAGGGCCAGCCGAGGGATGGTACAATACGCACGTGGATTCCTTTATGACATACAAACATTTTGTACATGAGTTTCTGAACCAGTACACTTCATACTCATTGACGCAGGCTCAGTTGTCCGAATTGAGGAACAGAAAGTATGATCAAAATAGCAGTATGAGCATGGAGGCGTTTGCCACTCGTACTTATTCAACATATTACAATTTGGTAGAGCGTCCTAAAGATGCAGAAGTCATAGACATTTTGATTAATCAGTTTCCATCGATTACGGCACAGACGATATTAGGTGCTGGCCTAACGAAGGTTGACGACGTTATTAATTTATTGAAGAGACTGGATTTGATAAAGACCAGATCTGGTAAGAAGTGTGATTTGCCTAGTGATTTTGAAGTGAGAACATCCAGGTTTACTAAGGAATCAAATGCGTCAGATTTCAGAGATAAACAAAGGTACAAAGTTCAGACAGTTAACACGCAACCAAGAAACAGCGAGCAAAATCCTAATCAAAGAAATAATGGACAGTTCTCTCGCAACAATAGAGATTCTAATTCTGGTTCTACACCCGGTGGTAACTCGTATAATAGAGGGCAAAATGTAAATGACAATTCTGATCGGCTTCAGGACTTTACATTCAGAAGAAGGAATCAAAATAATTATGGCAATCAACAGTTCTTTAGAAGAGACTTAAATGCAAATAACAGAAGTTATAACAATACCCAATTTCGACGAGACAGTGCGAGACCACAGAATGATAGACGTTCTAATACAAGGCAAGGTTATCTACAAACGAGGTCCAATTCAGATCCTAATGTGGCTTGTTTGCCTTATTCCCCGAACAATAGTCAAGGTTTAATCAGTGAAGTAAATTTATGTTGTAATTGTCGTCAACCCTGTGAACAATCATTCGCTTCTCTAAACAGTAATGCTATTTCAGGTAGCCGATTGAATGAAAACGCTGTTTCATTTGATCCCAGAGAAACACAAGTTAAAGAATTAATACAACCAGTGATGGAGTCACAGTCAAACGAACGCCGTGGGTAAATGTAGCCCGATTTACTCGCAGTGAGAATACAGAGGGCTGTGTTGCAAGTTTTAACACAGAATATGGTTCACAAAATGTTCAGTCACAAATTACAAATATTTTTCCTGTATATGATAATTTTAAAGACAATGACCAGCTAGCAGTGTTTTTCCAATTGGAATGGTACGAAGAGGAACCCACTTGGACCATGGATGATAGTGGTGTACCATTTCCTATTACCGACGAAACCTGTTATTTTTGGGTCCATTTGTAATTTAATAATTCGATGTATTATTGACAGTGGAAGTCAATGTAATCTAATGAGTTACGAATTATGGTGCAGTATCAAGTCCATTGTACAAAGTGCAAAATTGGAATCCATAGATCAGGTAAAATTATTACCATTTGCTGGACAACAAAAATTTCGAGTTGTTGGTAGGAAAATCCTTCACCTTTTAATACAGTCGGAGACTTTTCCGTTGGAAATGTTTGTGTTAAAACAATTACATGCAGATATAATCTTAGGTATACCATTCCTTAGGCAATATAAAGCTATACTGAATTTTAGACAGGAAGAAGTTACATTGGTATCTCCTGCAAAACAAGAGGTGACACAGTCTTTGTATCGACTGAAGCCTAACGATCAGCATGTTGATAAAAGGGTTGAGTGCATTTCGGCAGAAAATTTGCCGATGAACATAAATTCCGAAGAAATCTACATAGTAACTGAAGAGAAAATTGTATCAACAGTACAAAATTGTAGTAAACTCTCCTCACGTCAGCAAGCGCTCTTACGTGAGTTGCTATTAAAATATAGAACGCAGTTTTCGAATAAGCCTAGACCCGCTAATGTTGAACCATACAAGATAATGTTGGATACTGATGTACCAATTCGTGCTCCAATTTATCCGATTCCTTTTGCTAAAAGGACAGCTTTGGAGAGTGAATTGAATAAATGGAAGAACTGGGGCATTATAAAGGAAATGTCGTCCCCTTACCTCAATCCATTGCACATAGTTCCAAAGGCAAATGGAGAATGGCGTCCAGTGGTAGACTTCCGTCGTTTGAATCAGCATGTGATTTCCCCTCTCACTCAAGTCGAACCCATAACTGAACTTCTGCAACACTTTTATGGTGCTACATTCTTTAGTTCAATTGATTTATCATGTGGATATTTCCAGATACCACTAACTCCAGACTCCTATCCATATACGGCTTTTTCATACAGAGGGCGCCAGCATGTGTTCTGTTATTTACCTTTTGGTATTAAATCAGCGGTGTCTGTGTTCATGGATCGCATGAACAACCTTTTTGGACCGGAAACCAGTTCTTTTGTGTTGGTATATATTGACGATATTCTTATTTTTAGTTCGACTGCTAGTGAACATTTCAAACATTTGGAGTATACATTGCAGGTTCTTCGAAAGGCAAATATGTCCATTAAGTTTGCAAAGTGCAAGTTTTTCCAGGAAGAAATTCTGTTTCTTGGACATGTAATATCTGGCACAAAAATTAAAGTGGATCATTCTAAGGACGCAGCATTGTTGCAATTTCCAGTCCCAAACAATAAGAAATAACTGAAAAAATTCATTGGATTGGCAAACTGGAGAAGCCGATTTATTCCTAACTACTCGCATATAGTCACACCATTATACAGCCTGTTACGTAAGGATACTATTTATGAATGGACTCCGATACATCAAGAAGCTTTCGTTAAGTTAAAGAATGCATTAGTCGTTGCCCCAGCCCTACGACAGCCTGATTTCAGTTTGGAATTTTCTATATCCGTTGATGCTAGTCAGAAAGGATTAGGAAGTGTATTGTGGCAAGAAGCAAGTGATGAAACACGTGTCATTCAATATGCCAGTCGTACACTTCGTGGTACAGAGGCGACTTACAGTACTCATGAACTAGAGTGTTTAGCTATTCTTTTTGGAGTAGAAAAATTTTCGATATACCTTAAGGGAAGGCATTTCCACATTTACTCTGATCATAAGTCACTTTCCTGGTTGGAAACTGCAAAGTCATTGAACCCTCGTTTAACTAGATGGGCACTGAAATTACAGTCCCATGATTTTACCTTTCATCACGTGTCAGGTTCCTCTAATTTTATAGCAGACACTTTGAGCAGGTTCCCAGTGAGTGAATATAATAAAATACCTGGAGAATACCTGTATATAAATCAAGTGATACTAGATTTTAAACAGGAGGAAGTCTCAAATATGTGGTGCACTGCACAAAGTCAGATGAGACCTGTAATCGTATTATAAATTCACTTAAGGATGACTCCTTGCATAGAATTTCAAGTAAATATTTTCCACATGAAGATATTCTGTTCTACAGAGGAAAACCTGAGGAAAGATGTAAAATTTTTGTTCCTGAGGAACTTATTCCCTTAGTGCTGCATAAAGTCCATGATTTAAAAGGTCACTTTGGTTATGATAAAGTTTTAGCACAGTGTCAGAAAGTTTACTATTGGCCACGCATGAGAAGGAGTATTCGACATTATCTAAGAGATTGCTTGGAATGTGCAAAATCTAAATCAATAAGCCAGCCAATATTTCGGGACGAATATCATATATTATCTACTCAGCCTCACAAATTTCTATCAGTAGATCTTATTTGAAAACTTCCCAAATCTAAATGTTACGAATATTTGTTGACTATTGTGGATATTATGTCAAAATACATTATGATTTATCCTCTGAGAAAGGCCACTACCAGAGAGATTGTTAATCGTTTTGAGGATGGTTATTTCAAGCATTATCCTGTGTGCAAAATCCTTCTGTCCGATTGTGGTAGCCAGTTTACTTCCAAAGAATGGAAGTTGTATCTGATATCAAAAGGAATAATTCATTTAACAACAACGTCTTACAATCCCAAAGCTAATCCCATAGAGAGGTATAATAAGGAAATTGTAAGATTACTAAGATTATTTTGTCATCGTGATCACACCACATGGTCACTTAAGATCGATAAGGTTATAAAATTAGTAAATAACTCCAGTTCGAGCATAACCGGTTTTACACCTAATGAATTATTTTTGCACGAAGAAATCCGAGACTCCATAACATCTGAACTCAATTGGCCTGAGGAAATGCGGAAGTTGCCATGGAAGGAAAAATTATATTTGGCAGAGATAAATTCAAAGAGGAAGAAGAAAAAATCGAAAATAAGGAATGCTCCCAATGCAGTTAAACTGAAACCAGGACAATTAGTGTTGGCAAGAAATCGATAAATGAGTTCTAAACTGGATAAACAAATTCATAAGTTATTTCAATTATATATTGGACCATTTATGGTAAAAGAAGTTAAAGGAAATTTCGCATCTTTGTGCACTTTACATGGTGAAAATTATGGAAAGGTAAATTTCTCTAATTTAAAAATGTTCAACTGTTCCGAGAAGAAGAAAAATCAGTTATTGGGAAGCAATTGTGACGAAGTTAATTGAATTTAATAATTACATTGTTCTATTTAAGCATAAATGTATCTCATTGTGATTGTAGAATGATATGTGGAAGTCAGTCACTATGGTTGTGAAATGTGCTACTTTGAGGAGAATGTTTACTAGTAAACTTGTCGCATATTGTTGTATGTCTAAATATTATGCAGGGATCAGGCATGGTTTAACCAAATCAAGGTTAATGAAAATATATATAGGGATCAAATAATGACAATTTGAGGCAAGTTGTTTATTGAATGTGTAATGTTTCAATAATGAATGTACTGAAGAGTTTTGTAATGACTCAGCATTTTGTACATTGTTTATATTAAGTAGTTTAGCCAACAAGAAGATTGGGTTCCGCAAGGCTACTACTAAGTATTGTTTCACGTATGTGTGAATTATATATGCCTCATAATTTGACCCATATTTTTTATGTCTTGAGAAAACTCCTTGTGATTTGCACATTTTAGATAACATACAGGGTGATCATAAAATGTTTGATCCCTCGAGTAGTTTTCTATAGAGTGGGGGGACTATGTGACTGTCTTCTACATTCACAAATAACTAATATTTACTTGATTTATATTGCATACAAGTTTATAAAATTAACAGGGAACTATTAAGATTAAGAACGCTGTATCAATGTCGATATTTGTTTTAAGTTGTTGATTTCGATTCGTTTTTGTTATATGTAAGAAGATTGACTTAAAAATGTCTTGTGTTAAAAATCGAAAATAAGTTTATATCAAATGTTATAAAGTGAAATAATATTTTGGAAGTTGAGTTGCATTGGTTAATTCTTGCAATGTAAGTATAATAACATTATGAAAACCAATTGAGCGCTGAGGACTTGCAATTTAATTCTAAAATTGTGTTAGTCTGCTCATCCTTCGCGTACAATATATATTCAGTGTGAAGTATTGTTGCAAACATAAAATCAGAATTCCACTTTAGTGGTTATATTTATACATGTGACCATTTTTGGAGGGTGGGGGTGATTAAAATGGAGAACTTAACCTCATTCCCCAGTTGCTACAGAGCACAGATTTCAAAAGGAGCAAGAAAGTTTTTATTATCCAAATATTATCTGTTATAATACTGCTTTACAGATGCAGTTCATTGGTATATAAACAGTTACACTACATACATAAGTCAATAACAATTTCTTTCATCATGCTTATTCACTGAAATGACATTTTGCAACATTAAAAGTTTTAGGATCATTCTGCATTCCTTTTAAATCTGTAGCTATGGTTGCACTTCAGTCACTTCTCATAATTTAAGTCTCACACTCGGACCATACAAGACTCCTTGACTCTTGGGTTGAGTGAGGGACTATATGGTATTTCATTTGACATTTTAGTTAACTACATCACAGTTAAGCTCAGTGGTTGAATACTTAAGGTTGATATAAACTTAGCTATAGGGATCCTCCACATTACAAATACGAAACATTGTTTCTGTTCTCTGGAAACGAGTCAAATATCCACAGAGTGGTGAAAAAGGTCAGTAGTATCAAGTTCAAGCAACCCAGTTATAACTAAAGTACTATAAAGTTAACAGGAGATTAACTGCACTGATAATCAAACTGGCTACATCTCAGCCCTTTCCAATACTAAGTACAGCTCCTCTTATACACATATGACCAAGTTAAATTTCAGTGTTTCAGTGTCTACGAAGAAACTAGCTGCGTGGGTTAAATATGAAGGGAAAGGCCAACATGAAGTTGATTGTAAGACAAGAAGTATGCTTAGAAATTTAATCGAAAAATGTAGACTTGGTCAGGATTCGAAACCAGGTCACTTGCATACTGTGCCATTGCTATATCAACTGTGCTAGCCCAGTTTTCGCCTGATTTTTCACTACCATTGATTGCCTGTGTTGAATTGTCTATAAGTGACACTACAATGAGATCTGTTGCCTTTAAAACACTGATGACTGATGTCAACAAATTATAATTTGGAACACACGGGCGATGTAGTACATAGAAATTTAAGCTAAAAATGCAGGCTCGACCAAGACTCATACCTGGGTCTCTAAAATAACATGCCATTGCTTCATTGGCCGAGTTATCAAGCCTACCCTGGCTTAGCCTAAGTTTTTGCATCAGTGTGTGCCAAGTTATAAGGTAAAAAAGATGATGATTGACCCTGCCTCAGCCTTATTCTAGGGATTAAACCAACACAAAGAGTTTTTTTTTCCCATTTAGGCTAGGAACATTATCCTTCTAGTGATTGGTTAGCACAGTGGATTAATAGAAAATCAAAGATCCATCATAGGTTCGATTCCACACCACCAACAAAAAGAAATGTTTTCACTGGAAGACAAGAGAAGAGGTACCTCTCCAAATGTAGTGTTGGTAACACTATAAAAGCCTCAGACAAAGGATAATGTCAAATTAACATTGCATGCTAGTTGAAGGAGAATTATGAACAAATGAATGTCTGCACTACAGAAAAAAGCATTCTCCAGTGAAATCCGAGGTGCAGGCCTCTTCCTGCAATGAAGTACCATCAATTAGAGTACGATCAGTGGTAACGTAAAGTTCCCCGTCATACAGCACCGTGCCCTAGGCACATTTAGGGGATGTGGGGGTAGAGCTCCCACATTTCCAATCTCTGGAGGTGAAGTGATCAACACCATGCTCTGGCCATCTCCCCCCCCCCCCCCCAGGTACCCATTGATTTGAGGCTGGGTGAGCCCAGAGCCACTTTATGCAGAGACAAGGCTGGAAAAATGTCGACATTAGATCACCCATCCCAGGAATCGAACCCGGGTCTTCCACATGGCAGTCAGATGCCCTACCGACTAGACCACAGCAGCTCTGTATGTTCAGAGTGTATTTTCAATCTTTATAGGCAATTGAAATTCATTTCCAGAGATCGTAAAACCTGTACAACAAAATACAAATAGGAAGAAAATACCTTCACTGCATTGTAACCTGGGCAACCTGATTGTTTTAATCTTGTTAAGGATCCTTGCAAGCCTTTCCATGTGACACTCTTGCCTGAACCTGTAGCACCCACAATCATCACAGAATGGCGAGAGTTCTTGGTTTCATACAGCTGTATAATCTTCAATACAGCGTTTGGTGTGGCCTAGAAGATAAGACACAATATGTACATACTTAGTGCAGGAAAAGATCCTTTAGCAGCAATTGTGCAATGTTTGATGCTAAAAAATTAATTAGAACAATAGGTAATAAATTATTTAAATTTCACTTATATTTTACATTTATACCTGATAATTCAATTAAGTTGAGTCTCAAATTCATTAAGGAGATGTATATATTAATTTAGTTATGGAATAAATGTTTGCCATTTATATATTTGGTCCAGTCATGAAAATTTTCAAAGGACAGACAAACCACACATGTAAAGGTTAAAAGAGAATATAAACCCACATTTGAAATATGGTAATAAGTATACATGCATTATCAGCATCAACATATTTAATGATACATATTCTCACTTTAAAAGGGATATCTGCACAAAAAGAAGAAAAGAAGAACTCTAATGTTTAGTTTGCCATACGCTGACATCATCAGGAATATGGAGAGGGAGATCCAGCACTGCCCAGTCCTGTCGTACTGCCATGATATTACCAGATGCACTTACAAGCCATCTCCCATTAACAAAGTTGCTAAGAATAACATACTCGTCATACTGGATGAAGCTTTTCACAGCACAGCATGTCATATTGGGTGCAACTACTCATCTGCAACGTTTTCCTGCTTTGCAACACTCCTTGGGATGACCAATAGCTTAGTTAGCTAAGTGTTTCAAGTCTACCCATAATGCTAACCTTTTTCTCCAGCTGTGGCATGAGACTCTATTTTACTCAGGGTTCGGGAAAACGAGCACTTAGTGGGCTATGACCAGTTAAGTTCATTGACAACTCAAAATTAACTAAACATATAAAGATTTATTTCACCACAAACTTAAGCAAGAACTGAACTTAGACCCTTACAGTAGGTTTATACATCCAACATATAGTTTCACAGATACAGATATACATGGACCTCTCTATATTGTTACGGCCTTTTGTAGTTGAACTATAAAACTTTTAACCCTTAAAGAAAAGGGAAGAGGTACACCCATACAACTTCGTATATGATACCTAGTACTCTTGTTAAAAAACAATCACAAAGGGTTTATAAACAAAGCATCTAAAAGAGAAAGATTAGTGTAACCTTGGAAACAGCTTTTTGTTTCCATGTAGGAGTAACAGGCCAAAAACGAAGGAATAGATTCTATGAAGCGAATTTCCCAACATCGAGGAGACAGGGTTTCGCTGTTACCATCCCCAACGTCGAGATGACAGGGTTTTATGAAAGAAAAAGGTCTGGTTACCTAAATATCTCTCACCTGAAAGCAGAGTGAGTTTCTCTTGCCCGAAAGTGGAGTGGGTTTCTCCCACACTAAAGTGGAGTAAATTTCTCTCACCAGAAGGTGGAGTGGGATATCTTTTCCTCTCTCCTGTTAGGAGGAGTTTACCTCTCTTGCCCGTAGGCAGAGCCCTACTTCTCTCGTCCGCAGACGGAGTCAAAAATTGAGCTGCTAGCCCCACTCTCGCCTTTATATTGGGTCGGCGACGCTAGTATAAGCAAGTGGAAGAAATATAAACTATTAAAAGTATATTCTTACATTAAATATTAAAATAAGTTAATAAGTTTACCAAATTAGAGGTGTAACCTGTTTTTAAATTGATACATTTTTTATTACATATTTTTATCAGAAAGGTCACAAAAATAGAGGTGCGACTCGTACAAATTGTGACGAGACGGGTTCGTTACAGCCTTTACAGAAAGTCCTATATCAATCCCATAACCATTTCCCTGACATTACGAGTGGCAGTCAATAAAAAATTAGAACAAATTCATTACTCACTATTCTATAGTGTGAGGGAGTAAGAATATTATTCGCAACTAGCATGGATGTAGATGAACCACTGTCGAAAATCTCAAACAGACTTCTGTATGCATCTGTCAATGGTGGATGATTAAGTAGAAAACAATTTTTGGCTTCAGGCTGCAGTCTTGTTCAAGATGGAGACGGTATGGGAGAATCAGTATGCAGCTTGAAATTTTGTGTCCATATAAAGAAATCTTCCACAAAAGCTTACCAACTGTTGCACCAGGCTTACAGGAAAGATGCTCTGCCACAATCAACTGCATCTGGCTGATTTAAAGAGTAAGAAATGTGATGTATCAACAGTAGATAGGAGATCTGGGTGCTCTGACTACAGCTGTGAATGAGGTAACAATTAGCACAGCTGCTGTTACTGTTGGCGATCTGACACACATGTAAACACCTCTTGTTGAAGTGCCTTCATTCTTCACAAGCACTTGTACATGACTGTGCAAGGTGGGTACTGAGGTTGCTTACACCTGAGCAGAAGCAGCTGTGAGTGGGCACGTGTAAAGTACTTCAGAATCTCGTTGAGGAGCATAGTGATGCATACTTGAAGTCTATCATTACTAGTAATGAAAGTTGGATACATCACTATAATTCAGAAGGCAAACAGCCACCATCATTTGGAAATTGCCCTACTCTCTGACAGCAAAAAAAAAAAAAAGAGACCAATGTCATTCCTTTGGTAGGAAACACAATACTGTAGTTATTTTGTTTTTTGACTACAAAGGAATGATTTACCAAATACCACAGCTACTAGGCAGTATTACATTACAGTTTTGAAGAGCATGACCAACCATATCATTAAAAAATTACTCACAGCTGTACCCAACTGGTTGTTTCCCCATATTTGGTAAAGAAAACTATCGAATATGTGCTCCAACATCCATGTAGCTCTGACCTTACTATGTGTGACATTTTGTTTCTTTGTTTCCTTACTTGAAATTGGAGTTACGAGATATACGTTTTGACTGGAATGGAGCTATCACGAAGTATGAAATAATTCTGAAGACCATGTTAAAGCAAAGGTTACATCATGTATTCCAAGATTGGCAGACTTGTTGGTCCAAGTGCATTCAACTCGATGGAGACTACTAATAAAGGACTACATCCACCTGGGCCATGCCTAATGTTTATTGGCGAGTAATAAATTAATTTTCATTCTTTACTGACTGGTCCTCATATTACAGATCTAAAACCTTCACAAGATGAATGCCCTTCACATTAAAATTAAACTAATTCTGTGTGTTTCGAATGGATAATAACAATAACAACAAAGTGGAGGCATGGCAGGAACTGGGTAGAGTACTCAAATAATATTTTTGATTACAATGAGTGAACTTATCATATTAATGTACTACTTAACTACTCTAGTAATAAGGCCAGCCACACACCGGATCCGACAGGACAAGTCATTTTGTTGCAAACCGACTCAAGGGAACGTTTAACATGGGGCTCTTATGATCCACCGCACACCGGAAGAAACATTTCACTCGAGTCACCTTGAGTCACAATGCGACAGCTTGCAACAAAACAGTGAAGGTCTCGGAAATTTGGTCTCAGAGGAGCACAATGCAACAAAACGTTTTGCGCATGCGCAAATCCTTTCTTCTCAGCACACCACCTGTGTGACTCATCACTGTATTGTTTGGCAGCACATATATATGTAAGTTTAACAGTGCGATCAAGGTTAAGGGTACAAGAATAAGGACAAAATTGATGTGCTATGGAATGAGGTGGAACAGGAGATGAATTACATTACAGCTACATTACGTGAAAGAAATCGGCTTATTAGAAATTATCTTGTAATGTACAAAACATTTCATAAATTGTACAAGAAAACGATGTTCAGGCCAGTTTGATATTTATTCCTCAAATACCTATGTGGTTGCAGTATGCGAATTAAACTTTTCCTTTTTTGGATGGAAGCAGCGTTTAAAGTGAGCTGGAATGCACCGGAACTCCATTCTGGCAAAACTCAGTTCTGCTGCGACATTGGACATCCATTTTATTTATTTAATGCACCATACAAAAGTCCATTCTACGTTACATTAATTCTTGTAAAGAATAGATGAAAGGGATAAAAACTAAATTTGTCTCTTGTCGGTGGAAATGTAGGAAAAAATAATATATTGCGGTGAGTGCTATTCGTTTAAGATGTAAATGAGAACCTAATTTCCTGAAATAACAGATGTGATAGATCTTGTGTTTATACATTTAATTTAGATGCAATAATAATAAAAATCAATGCTTTTTCAGGCGGTATGCAACAGCATGTTGTATTTATATGTGAGAATGAAACTAAAAGAATTTTATTTTAACAAAAGAAGTGTGTGTGAGTACATGTATGCATGATCATTAGACCTCGGATTTTTAGGATCTAAAAAATGTACTCTTAGGTTCCTAAAATAGGTTCTAAAAATCCTGAAATACGTTCTAAAAATTCTAAAGTAGGTTCTAAAAATTCTAAAATAGGTTCTAAAAATATTAAATTAGACTAAACGAATCCTTAAGTAGGTTCCAAAAAACTTAAAATGGTTCATAGTTCCTGAAAAATACTAATTAGATACAATTGTTAAAAACAAAATTTCAAAGGGACCGTGAGAAATTTTAATAGATATATAACCATCAAAAATATTAATTTTCTAACCAAATTTTCATTTCTATGCATCATTTTCAAAATGATCCACTAATTGTTGTAAAGTTAGTACTTGCATCATTAGCAATTTCGCTCTCTAGAGTATGTTTCAAACAAGTTAGTCATTGAATTTTTTCGTTACGATACCTCTGTGATGTAACAATAATATAAAACCTTAAAAAATATACAAAAACCTAAGAAAAGGTTTGATTTGGGCACAAAAACCTAAAATAGGTTCTAACAAGCAAAATAGGTTATTTTAGGCATCAGTTGTTGCAGTTTTTAATGAAATGCTGATGTAACTTTGTATTTCTCACTCACCTGCAAAGGAAAAAAATAGGTTAAATTCCTAAAATCCGAGGTCTAATGATCATTTAACATTATATACCACAATATTTAAAGCAGTTCTTATGAAAAACACAATAACTAACTTGTACCGAAAACTTTCTTTCCAGAAAAAACACTGATAAGAATAATTAATATTTGTTTGGTTTTGTCGGAAACAAAGTGACTCGTCGTGTCACTTTGTGTCCAGTCATGTTGCATTGTGTCGCGTCGTAACTTCTCGTGTTGCGTTGCATCATGACACGTCGTGTCAGATTCGGTGTGCGGCTGGCCTAAGTCTTAAAGCTCTCCTGGCGACGAATGATGAAAAGATTGAGTTGCTCACTGGTCGATAGCTTGAGAGCATCTTTTCATCATAGTCCAGTAATGCATTAATATATATTATAATATCTGTTTGCAAATGAATTGTAAAGGTACTTCAGTTATCATTTCTTTTCAATGTTTTCTTAAAATTCACCAAAATTTCTACATTCTTAACAATAATAACAACAACAAATACTTACTTGCAATCCACTTTCTGTGAGTTCTTTTGTTGCAGCTCCTGCCAAGTCTTCATATTCAATGACTGGTGCATCAACTCCTGGGAACAAATCTGAGCAAATGCCATTAAACAAAGGAAGATCATCAGATGTTAGTTTAGCAACGTTCATGTCTTTCATGGCCAGAAGCAGGACCTATATGAGTAGAAAATAAAAGATTTATGGTGAATAAAAGGTCAAAATTTCAGTACACAACTGACTACATTTTGAGTTCAAAAGTGGGGTGCAGTAAGACATATTAGTGTTGCAATGATGAATAAAACCTGAAATTTGATTTAGAAACTATGTTTACTTCACAAAATAAAACTTTCCACTCTAATAGTACTTTTCTAATCTTCACATTGTGAAATGCAACGATCAGCCTCATAGCTTGATATTTTGGTACCCTAGGCAGGATTGTTGCTTGCCTAGGGTGTATCCATCAAAATTCAGTAATGAAGACAAAAAAAATCACAAACTGCAGTCAGTGACGTGCGGTGACGTTGACACTTGGGGTAGCAATGAGTGGCATGCCCAACGGGTCATAATCCCCCCCCCCCTTTTAGGGCCCAGTATTCCTAAAAAAAAAACGTCAAATACAGGAAAAATTGCAAAGTTAGGAATGACTACAGAAAATTGTACACATAAGTTTCACCCACTTTCGAAAATCAAAAACGATTTGATTTGACTACTGAGCCAGAGGTGCCGGGTTTGAATCTCGGCTTGGCAATGGGTGATCTTTGTGTGTCCCTTCATCAATTTTATAGTATCGTCTTCGCGATTATCCAAATATGGCGGAAAGCGAAGTAAAATAAACCAAATCAAACAGTCAATCAATGAATGATTTGACTTGATTCGCTTTTTTATACATTTGGTTAATCGCGAAGATGATACGACAAAATTAATGAAGGGACAAACACAAAGAACACCCATGTCCAGGTAGGGGTTCGAACCAGGAACTCCTGGTATTGTAGCATGCTGTGGTAACCACTCCCCCACGGTTGGTTGATTTGATGGTTGATTTAACGTTTTAAGTCCACTTTATACACAGAAAGGCTAACCGAGACTAGACTTATAGTTTAATGTGGGATCCGAACCACTATATGCCTCCATCGGGTACAGATCTGGGACCACTTGCACTCCCCCATGGAGGTCGGCCGACAACAAACATGAGAGGAAGGTGCTAACCATTCGGATACGTGGGTATCGGTAAAGCAAACTGCATTTTTCCTGAGTAGTAATTTTCAATTGAATTTTTGAAATAACATCATTATATATGATTAACATTTTTTCAAAAATTTTGCATTGCTTGATTTCCATAATATCTCCATCTCACGATCTCGTTACTGAAGGATCCGGGCTCGAGCCCTGGCCTTTGCATGAGTGTTTATTTGCAACCACTCTTCAACCGTTTAATTTAATTAACGTTCATCGTCATGGCAGAAATTAGGTAAAGCGATGGAAGAGAGAAGAAAATACAAATAATTTCCTCCCAGTGCATCTGCAGGGCACTGTGAAATCAGGAGCATAGAATTCTCTGTTTATGATTGTCCCTCACGACTTTCCAAGCTCTTAGCTACTTATTCCGATTAAATCTATACAGCTAGAAAAAGCGATGGGTAACAAAACACAACTTTAAACAAACCATTTTTCTACTTTCTTCAATGATATTCATTTGGCTTTTTGAGTTCTGGGATACATTTTTCATTTCTAATTTTCTCATTATTCACTGCAGGCAGAGTACAACACATAAGAACAAGAATGCACGATTGTCACGAATCCCGGCCTGAATTGTTCTTTGCGAGGCCCCTTCATCAATTTCATTATATCATCACTCATCCTCATTTTCGCGATAACCAAATGTGGCAGAAAAGCGAAGTAAAATAAATCAAACCAACAACAAGAATTAGAACGCGCGTTCACTTGCCCAAATAAATACATCCGTATTTATGATTGTTTAGCTTATCCATTTTTATTGGAGGCCAAGAGATTAGTATATTTAAATAAAACACTAATAAAACGAGAGCAAGAGAGAGTGTGAGCAAATATTTGTTATTATATATTCCATATTTTTTTAAAAAAAGCATAAAATTTTGTCTGCACATAAGACGTTCCAATTGCATAAATGATAAAAGCACACCCCATATTATACATACATATTGTACAATGTGTAAAAAGTAGTGTAAATACAGAGGACAGAAGTACTGCAGAAAAATTTCCACTTAGTTCTTTAGAGGATTTACAGAGGAAGCGAAGGGAATCCAATCCCCTATCTGTCCTATAGGAGATAGACTGGAGGACCTGAAAGCACGGACTTTCAACCTTTGGAGCGGGGGCGAGGGGGCAAGGGAGGTAGAGGCAGAAATCTTCCCTTTCCCTTCGAAAACCCGTTTCTACCTGGAACTGTGAGGTGGAGAAAGAGCAAGCTAGGCCGCTGAACGCACCGAGGGACAAGAAGTGCGTGAAAAAAAGTGTTGCACATGAACTGTGGCTTCAAGAACACAATAAATATTGTGATTTGAAAATAATTAGAGATTTGAGATTGATTGATCTATCTCTGCTAGACTCGCTACTCCTCATTGCACGTCACTGACTGCAGTCACGCAAACAAAAAAAAAAAAAAAATTGCTGAACATTTTTTTAAAAAGCTGACAAATTACAGACCAGCATAAAAAAAAAGGACTTTCACTTACTTTAGTGACCATTTTCTATCCCTGCAATGTGAATTCATATTTCCAAGCTTGTATTGCAAATGTGATGTGAGTCAAACATCAAAATTCAATCAGTAAAATGAACTGAATATAAAATGCACTTTAATAATCTTTAAAACTGTGTTAATACAAACATTTCCTTCTAAGTGTCAGTAGTAAATAGCTACCTCTTCATCTGAAATATCAGGGCACTGTCTTCTCTTCTTCCCAGCATACCTTAGCAAAGCAACCATTCCTCTCAAACCAAAGTCATAATGATCTTGTTTGCTTAGTTGTTGCATGGCAAGAGAGTACAATGTGTAAACCTGCAAAACAAACACTAAATGATTATACAGATATTAAATACTTACATAACATACAGGTACAGACATGATAAAATTGTGATCCTAATTTTGTGAAGTATTAAGAAAATCATTTCATGGGACAAATTTATTAAAAGTGACTGTTATAGCATAAAATGAATTATATGGCACATACTCGAATTTTACATCATAATGCGAACTGCAGAACAAAATGCATGTTGTAATTACTCAAATAATTCAGGAAATCTCTCAATGTGTTTTTAAGTCTGATCATTGATATAAGGAATATTCTGTAGTTGTGAAGTTTTCCTGTGTAAAGTTATGTTGTGGGTTGCAAATTTTTCACTTTCCAAGATAACAATTTTGCTAGCATTACATGTGGGTCTCATAGTGGGGTCGGAATGCCGGAAAATATTTCACTTCCAGTTAAGAACGTGCCCTTAGGGGTGCGGATACTACATTAATTCCCGAACCTAAAATGATCCAGACCCCAAGTTTTTAAGCCCACGTTTGTAATGCGTCTTCAAAATGGCAATCACGACGAAGAATCTAAACCTGAAACCCGTTAGTTTATTGCAGTTATTTTTCATTCATGACATCTTATTTTCACCTAATTTGCAGTTTATAACTATATTATGATAATAAGAAATTAAAAAGACCAACTATATCAAATAATATTAGATATGGCGGCCGCAAAAAGTCTAAAAATAACCCTTTCAGCCATTTGATCATGTTTTGGATGTGCCAGAACTCAATGGTAGCATCCAAAATATGTGTGAACTAAGCCCATGAAATAATAATAATAATAGTTCAATTTTTGACAATCTGTATATGTACAGGGTGTTTTGAAAGTCTTGACACCATACGACAACTGCGTTAATAGTGCAGATGGCGAAAAATGGAAAGAGGGGAAAGTTGTTGGCGATATGATGTTTTCAATATAATGTGTTTGAATTTTCAACGTAGCATGCACCGTTGAGGCTGTTCGCTGGTACGAGCCTCAATGAGAACTGACATTGCCTTGTTGCCAGATACATTTACATTATCGCAACACCGTACTGTACTTGGTAAATTGAGAATGATGATGCAAAATTAGAGGCAAAGTAAGAAGCATGCGCGCAAGTGTGCACCAGCAACATAGCCACAGTAGCCGTCATGACAGCAGCCCTATAGGACCACCAAAGAGTGACGGTGGAGGACATCTCAAAGGTAGTTCAGAGAAGCAAGATGTGGAACAAGGAAAGATAGCGTAACAAGCAAGGTTAAGGTCCCAAGTTGTCCAGAGTATCTCCAAAAATGGGACTAAATATTAGATATGAATATCGACGCCCTTCAGGCGTGCCACTGGCTCCTTGGGTGTGTGCCAGAGACGTCTGGAGGAGAAGCAGCGTGATGACGGAAGATTGCAACCCGTAACACAAGAATCATTACATTTTCAATATTTTTTTTTCTGCTGGTTTTGGTCCACTTCACTGCTTCCTTTTTTTTTGATAAACAGCACCAGATGTCTTTCCTTATTCATTGAGATGCACAACTTACTTGATACGGCGAACCTAGGGCACCGAAGGCTAAGTCTGCGCGAACCGTTACATTCTTAATCATCATTATTGTTGACATTTCCGGTTTGCCCCAACAGAAGATGTTGTCTAAGAGCAAATATATTTTAGTGGTGATCTATCCTGATTAGAAGGGGAAAACAATTAAGATCCCTTTCGTTTCGAAATGTTATACTTTGTTCATATCACTACACCCTAATGAACAACCTCTATTTCAGATAACATTAGCCACAATTACAGGTTTTGTAGTTGTGTGCTTGCATATGCGCATGTGTGTTTCTGTACACACACACTCGGGCGCTTCTTACTTTGCCTCTAATTTTGCGTCATTATTCTCAATTTACTGAGTACAGTACAGTGTTGTGATAACGTAAATGCCCCCTTAAGGACAAGGCATCTGGTAACAAGGCAATGTCTGTTCTCATTGAGGCTCGTACCAGCGAACAGCCTCAACGGTGCATGCTACGTTGACAATTCAAACACATTATATTGAAAACCTCATATTGCCAACAACTTTTCACTCTTTCGCCATCTGCACTAATAAAGCAGTTGTCGTATGATGTAAAGACTTTCAAAAGACCCTGTACATATACAGATTGTCAAAAATTGAACTATTATTATTTCATGGGCTTAGTTCGACACATATTTTGGATGCTACCGTTGAGTTGTGGCACATCCAAAACATAAGGTTTGATCCAAAACATGATCAAATAGCTGAAAGGGTTATTTTTAGACTTTTTGCGGCTGCCATATCTAATATTATTTGATATAGTTGGTCTTTTTAATTTCTTATTATCATAATACAGTTATAAACTGCAAATTAGGTGAAAATAAGATGTCAAGAATGATACATAACTGCTCAGGTTTCAGGCTTAGATTCTTCGTCGTGGCCGCCATTTTGAAGATGCCATTACACACATACGAGGGCTTAAAAACTTGGAGTCTGGGGGGTTTTAGGTTCGGGAATTAATGAAGTACCAAAGGGCACGTTCTCAGCCGGAAGTGAAATATACTTCCATTTTTTTGCTTTCCAACTGCACTATGAATAGGTACCTGGGGGCAACACTGGGGGCTCAAAGGTAGCCAGAATGTGGTGCTGATCACATCACCTCCAAAATGGCAGAGATCAAGAATGTGTGGGACCCTATCCCCCATATCCCCTATATGTCAGTGGAACAGTGCTACATGCATGGGGAACTTTACCTTACATGTGGGTCATTCATAAAAAGCAAGAGGGCATATAAAGAATATATGTAAAGTGATTCTTCAGTGTCAATTTTGGTTTAACAATTTTATGCACTTTTTCTTTTACTTTATAATATAATGCATACAAAATTATTTTCTGAATGAAGGTTTTTCCATCAAATGTGTAAGTTCCTAGCATTTTTACTTTACACACTGATTCAGACACAAAATTATGCATATTAGATAATGGAACCCTAGGTTTGGAAACTAAGATCTTTGTAGAACACTTTTCACAAGTGATACTTAAGTGGATTCTATTTAATTCCATTTACATTTAAACCTGTATACTTTTCTTAATTATTACTGTAACTGAACCTAAAATTTAAAACATTTTGGATGAAGTATTTGAATGTTGTCTACATATATTTTTACTCCAATATTGAAACGTCTTTCTTTGGATCTTTTAATAACAACATATATTTTTGTTGGGAATGTGGCCCACCTCAATCTTTAAAAGCCATCCTGTGGCCCACCAATGCTACTGTCACTGCAGTACTGATGTCAACCCAAACACACAAGACTTCATGGAACATGCAATTAAGGATTATAATTATTACAAGTACTGGAGATTAAATGAGCTAACCTTTTTAGCTAATGCACGTGTATCACGGAATCCCTCGCCAAAGAGGGTAATTTCAGCAATTAAGGCACTGTCGGGAGTAACCATAGATATTGGCCTGAACATGGATTTCAAATTGTCCGGAAGCTCTGTGCGACCAGCATATCCTGAAAGCATAATGAGAAAGGAAGTTATTGGATAGTTATGAAACTTTCTATTGAATGTACATACCTTATTTGAGTCACTTTTGATTCTTATACCATAAAACATGTATTCTAGGTAATGCACCTGGACTGATAGCTATAATATGTGGAATTATAATAATGAAAGTAAGGGGAACTTTGGGAATCAATTAAAAGGTGAACGTTTAGAAACAATCAAAGTTACAGAACATTCTGTGACCAGCAACCCTCAAAAAGAGCTAAAACTTACTGGTACAGTTGTTTGATTACCATCTAACCATGTGGTATAAATTCATGATTGACAATTCCTTTCCAATCAAAAAACACAACCAGCATCACCTTGGTCTGTGATTGACTCATTTGTGTTTTTTTAGGTTGAGGAGACCCTTTTCCCACCCACTGTGACCATTCAAATCCATGTCTCACTGACAATCAGTAACTGACTGATTTCAACATGGTTTTCTTTCTTATAGTCAGTCAACAAACAGAGCACAAATCAGTCAAAATTTGATGACGCGATCCTATGCTGATGTCCACTTCATCAGCATCTTGGGCATTTAAAGGATAATTTCCATAAATCATAGCATGAACTCTATGGACCATACCAGTGGTGATGTCACAGCAGACGACTTGGCACGATTTGGGTGAAAACAAGGTTGTCACGTGGTTTGGTCGTATACTTCAACATTGGAATTTCCATTGCAAGGTGTAGTTTTAAGAATTGTGACAGTAGTTATGAAACAAAATTGTGATGAAATTTCGGAGAATACGTTGATATATTATACATATCTTACAGAGCATAAGGTAAAGAATAACTGGAGTAAGGAAATCATGCATTTTTAAAGAAAATCAGGCTAGTTTCCATTTCCAAACATGCCCAAACATAGCCGAAGCTCATCTTCAGTGATGCAGCCAATATGAATTCTGGGAGTTTAGCATCCTCACATCGTTGCCCATTGGCTGCAATTCCAGATCGGATGCTGCTAGGAGCATTCGCATTACTCGATTTCCTACTCCATTTATTCTTTACATTCTTCTCCCTAAGGTACCTGTTATACAGGGTATCATTTTAATGATCACAGAAACATACCGAGGAGATCAAAACAAACATCTTTTCTCAGTAACATTTTTATCGTTGGTGCGTGGTTTCAGCGCTACATTTGTTCAAAAAAGACTCTTTTGCCACCTGAATGCTGGCAACCCAACCCAGCATTTGATCACATTTGTGAAGAAATTTTCTGTCATGAAGATGTGTGTGCCAGGGTTGCAAGGAACACACATATTTTGTGAAAAATGATATAGCTACAATCAGCTACATTATGTACCATAAAACAAAATGAGGAAACGTGTTCAGTAGCCCAACAGGAAGTGAACCAACAATGGGACCAATGGTATATAAACAACGTATTCAAAAGGAAGTGGCAATATCGGATTTTATCTCAGCCTACATGTCAAAGATTTTAAATCTTGTTGCCAAGTTGACATCTACAGATTAGTCTATCCATTTGTCCTCCTGATGCTGGTTGGTTCTATCACAGACAACCAGTATCAGAAGGATAAAATAAAAAATGAAAGCACTCAAAATTCTAAATGTAAATAACACAACTGGAATGTAATGGTTCAAAATAGAGGGGGATATAAGTAGTAGTAAAACAAGCTCTCCGACGACTGTCACATTCCTGTGATTATCTACGCACAGGACACACACGTAATGGTTGGTAACTGTGAACATGGCAGTATATTTGCTGCTGATTTATTATTATTATTATTTATTTGTTCAGCACAGGATACATTTCCCAATTATGTTGAACATAATACACTGTGAATAAATGACAAGATAGAAGAGAAAAAAAAGAATACATGAAAGTATGAACGTCTATGTACACAATATTTACATCAATTTATGAACTTATTGTTGTGATTATCTTTTTTTTTCAGCACACTACGTGAGTCTGTGAACATATCAAAGTCTAAAGTTTTTAATAGTTCATTCACCGTGTCCTGCATGCACACTGCAGGTGAAAACCTATGCATGTCGACCCTTGACCTCTCCATGTAGAATAATTTTCGGTTTCTTGCACTGTGTCGGCCTACATTAAAGTTTATACTTTCTAACAGTGCAGAACACTCACAGCCGTGATTAATCAGTTACTATTGTGGTACGTGTTTTAGCCATAATGTAACAATGTGAACCTCGGATGCTTCTATTATAAGGACAACATTCACACAACAACTGTATCAGGACAAGTTAATAGACTAACCTATAGATATCAACCTTGCAATGAGATTTGCAAATATTTGACATGTAGGCTAAGAAACAAAATCTGATATTAAACTTCCTTTTGAATCTGTTTTTTTTTTTTCGACTATTTTTTGTATCGATTGTTCACTCACTTCCTGTTGGTCTACTGGGCATGTTCCTCGCTTTCTTTCACTGCACATAATGTGAATGGTAGTTTGCCATTTTTCATAAAATTTGTGTGTTCCTTGCAACACTGTCACACACTGCTTCACCGCAGGAAATTATGTCAGAAATGCGATTAAATGTTGTGTTGGGTTGCCAGCATTCAGGCAGCAAAATGGGCTTTTTTGAACGATTGTGCTGCCAAAACGAAACACCAATGACAAAAATGTAAAGTTTTTTATTTTATTTAATGTCCTCTATATGTTTCTGTGGTTCGTGGGCACCATTAAAATGACATATTCTCCGAAATCTCATCTTTACATTGATGTACGATACTCATCACAATTTTGTTTAATATCTGCTGTCAGAATTCTTAAAGTTACTCCTTGCAATGGAAAACTGAATACTATTAAAACCATGTGAGATGCATGTTTGAGCTCAAGATTTCAGTGTGACATCATACTAATATGGTCCATTGATATGTCAGTCATCTGTTGATGTTGAAGGTCATCCTGGCCTTTGATCTTCACAAACCAAACTTCTACACTCTTTAAAATGCTACAACCATTTGTAGCACTGCATTCACCAAGTTTGCAGCACAATTCACACACATATTGTTCAAGTTCTTTCAATGTCATTTTATCACTAATTGGACAAACAGCTTTCTGCAGATTTAACTTCACTATCAATGCTCACAGTGGAATGGAGAAAATAGCAATTCTATATCAAAACTTGCTGCTAGGTGCACTCAGTAAACACAACATGCTCTCTGCACCAGTTGGCATGCTACTGGAGAATTTTCCTTTTTTCTGAACACACTTCGCCTGCATGAACTTAACTATCCACTGGATGTGGTTTGGGAACTATGATCAAGATAAAGGCAATGGTCACTAGGAAGAAACCAAATAAAATTAATGTGAGAATTTGATGCAAAGGAATTGAACAAATCGATAGCTTCATATACCTGGGATGTATCATAAGTAGTGACAGGAGCTGCAATCAGGAAGTCAAAGTGAGATTAGCAATGGTGATGGAAAGCTTTAGGTCTGATAGAAGAAGTATGTTTTATGGATCTTTGAACAAAGAAGTAACAAAGAGATTGATGAAGTACTCGGTGTGGAGTGTACCATTGTATGGCACATTAACCTGGATGCTAAGAAGGAGTAAGAAAAAGCAGCTAGAAGCTTTAGAAACAAGGATATGGTGAATAATGGAAAACATGAAATGGGCAGAGAAAGTAAGAAAAAAATTGTGTTTGAAAGAGTTGGTGAAACTACAGGAATACTGGAAGTGATCAAGAAAAGAAAAATAAATTAGGTGGGACACTGGCTAGGAAGGAGCCACCTTCTAAAGGACAAGCTAAAAGCAATGGTTCATGGGAAAAGGCTTTTGGAAAGAAGAAATCAGCTGATAGATTACATAAAATTACGTGATTCAAGATTCAAAAGTCTGGAGGTTCCAATGAAGAACCTGGCCAATGGACGGAGAACAATGACTGAATGTTGACACGCACCTTCACTGATCCTCTAGGGCCTGTGACTGGTCACAGCTGGGTTACCCCAAATCGGACTTCTCAGTTAGGTTAACAGGGTAACAGATGATCAGGCCCTGATTGGTTAGTGATGTCGGAATTATACCTTTCTTTAGCTTGAAATGAAAGGTTATGGAAATTTCTTCCAATGAAGTCGTATTTATTATCCTTTTGCACAATTATAATAAAACTTAATCACTGACAATCCTGAATCGAGTTGATTGATGCAGATCTGCTTGCAAAGCTGTAATGGGCAACTCTTCCAAGATTAATCTACGGTTTGTTAGTTTAGCAGGAATCATCAAGAAGGCATAGGTTTGTGAGGAACTGACCAAGGTTAATGCCAATTCTACCTGAAGGTAAGAGCAGTCCTCTCTACAGGGTTAATCTGTGATATTAGCCTTACGGCAACTGGATAAAATAGGCCGAAAAGTTAACAGTTTGGTCCCTTGACATACAGAAAAGTTGTTAACAAAATGCGAAGGTAACTTTGCTGATATTTACATGTATCTATGGTTTTGCATAATTACATCATGTAATTTAGACATTTACAGTATATACTGTAGCGTGACATCGGGTATGGTACAGGATCGACTCACGCCAGGATGTATCTCAGTTAAATAAGTTAGGTTTTAGTTTGGGTCTCGCTGAACCACCTCTACCCTGAATGGTGCAGATGAAGGATTGTTGGGAGCCTAAGTCATTGAACGCTACTCACCCCCTCACTTGATATTGTGGCCCTCGGTTCCTGGCATCGCCGACGGTTGGATGGAGACAGGTTGCCTGGAGATAGTGGGAGACGTTGGAGAGACCGCTGGCCTAGATGTTGTGGGCAACACGAGGCAGCTGGAGATTTGGCGGTCTAGTTGTCGGAGCACTGATTCTCTGGACTCGGGATGGCTTTGGCTTCTCGCTCTTCGTAGTCCGAATTGCTACTCTTACTGCACGCTTGTTGCCACCTCGTAATGTTGTGATCTCTAGGAGTGGTCTCGTCGATTGAGTTGATGAAGATGTGGAGCAATAGAGAGAGAGCTTTACCATCTCCAGGGGTTTCTATACTTCGGAATTTCACCGTGACTTGGTGGACTTTACACCTCCAACTGTTCATCTTGGGTATCCCTTGGTGCAGCTGGAAATTTACAGTGGAGGTGCACTCACCACTAGCGAGGGCCGTTGCCTTGCTGACTGTGCAGAGCCGAGTGGAAAATTCTTGTTGCTCGGCTCTGCATCCGGTAGAAGTTAGGGTGAATGAGCGTTCAACTGGCGAGCTTGATGTTTTAATAAAATTGATATTTCGACTTTCATGCTCCCAGTTCCTTGATCAATACATAGAATTTTATAATCTTGCAAATAACATACCTTCTATAAATATTTTTCAAATGCCAAAAGAGGTTACAAAATAATTAATTTTGATATCTAAAATGATAGTAAATTTATTGCAGAATGTTCGAATTTCGTGCTTGGCACATATTAATACATGTGCAGATGCTGCAATGCTGTTTTACAATGTGAGCATGACCAGAGTCAACTGGGACGACACAATGTTTGATTTTTTAAACTTTCTTTCACCATGCCTCTCAGTAGTTGGTAAATTAGCCGATGATCTGCTGCTTCTAGATGTTACCCTTCAATAATTCTCATCTCTTCCTCTCACTGTATGAAAGAAGCCTGTAGCTTATCCAGGAAAGATGGATATAATCTTGTTTGATATTTACAAAGAGCATGGACAAAACATGTCCCTTAAGAAATATACGTTCAAACCTAAAACAGCAAAATACATACCTGGATTCATAGTGATGAAGATTCCACATGTAGGTATCAAATTGATTGTTGCCCCTTCAAAAACAAACTTTTTCAGACCAAGGGTCAATGCTTGCAGGATGGACAAGATCTGCTGGGCCACCACAGACAGCACCTCAATGTTGATTCTGTTGAATTCATCAAAGCAGCCCCAGGCTCCTGATTGGGATAAGCCTAGAAAGAGATTCAGTTTCTTACAGTGGAACCTTGATTAAATGTGTTTCTCAGGGGGCAGTGTAGGGAAAAAATTAGAATGCAAGAAAGAATATAACCTGGAAAAATTTATAATGTTTTGTTTCATTGGGCCTAGAAAATCAAAATGCGGATAGCAGGAAAATGTGAAATCCAGGAATACAAAATTGGGATTTCATTGTATTTGTAAATTTGAAGGAACTCTGAATCAGAATTGTTCTAATTCTGCAAAACCAAATTAACTGAATATTTCATATTTTACCGGCACTTTTTAAACAACTTTCCACACACATGTTAATAAAATGAATCAAGTTTATTCAACAGTAAAAAAAAGGTAAAGTGCTCCCCTGTGCTTAGCACCATGCCATGAAGGCATATAGGGGGGTGGGGGTAACGTCCCACACTTCCTTGATCCGGTCCTGAGTGGGGGTGATGTGATCACCCTTTACCCCCCCAGGGTGTCCCCCAGGTACCCATGTCATTCGATGCTGGGTGGGCAGCGGAGCCACTTCCAACTTTAGAAAAGTTCCCAGATTTGAACCGGCCGGGGATCGAACCCGGGACCTTGAGCATGGTAGTCAGACGTGTTACCGACTGAGCCACCGCGGCCAAGTTTATTCAACAGTATTGAAAATAATACACAATAAAAGCTTTTTATTCAAAATATTACAAAAACTACAGAAACCAGTTTGGAGGAAAAAGTAAAATGCATTTTCAGTTTCCAATCCTAGAAAAAAAAAAATTAACAATTTGCAGAATGGCCTGAAAATACCACAGAGACTGGAGATTTTTGTTGTTTTTCAGAAATTCATAGAAAATATGATTCTAAGCTTATTATTATTTACCAAATCTTTCTAAAATCTACAGGACTTCCTCTTTCCTCAAACATGTATAACATGCGACATTTTACATACATTTTCTCACATTTATGAATGTTTCTGTTCCATGGCTCATTTATATACTTGTACACTGAACGACAGTAATTATCAAAATGGAATAAAAGAAAGGGAAAAAAATTACAATAGTTTACCTGAAAACATCCGTCCCATGCTTTTGTAGTCCAAACCTTCTGAACAATTAATAACAATCACATACATCCCGAGGGCTTTCCCTAAATCCTTTACAGTTTCAGTCTTCCCAGTGCCTGCTGGACCCTTAGGACTTCCTCCACGATGCATATGTAAAGCTGTTGTTAAAGTTATGTAACACCTACAGTAAAAGGAAAAAGTATAATAAAATTAGCAAATCAATATTAATAAATCTCAATAATATTTCACCAATCGAAGATTTATTTATCGAAAATATATTTCAGAAAATAATCGATCTCTTTTCATTAAAATTATCTGGTTAAATTTTCTAATATGTTTCAATAAGATCATAGTGGAAAGAAAGTAATTCTTTTCAATGTGATGACACGTGCAGACAGACACATCTGAGCATCTTTTTGCATCACATGCGGGACTTATGCAGCCTGTCATCAATTGGTTCATGGAATGCAACTTAATGGAAGGGGAGAGGTACAGGTGGTCAGAACATTGTGCCTATCACACCACCTATACTAAAGTGATGATGAAGAAAATGTGGAGCCCTACCTCCATTTCCCTCTACATCACATGCACTTCACGTGGTACAGTGCAACCCCTAACACTGGGGGAGGGGTTGCAGAATCGAACATGGAGATTAATTTTTGGGGGGGAGAGAATAGAAAAGTTTTCTACCCAATAAAAATAGCATCCAATACTATTTTGCAAAATAACCATTACATTTGAGAAATTATAAAAATTACTTATTACCCAGGAGTTAACAAAAGTACCATTAACTTGCAAATTTTAATAATTTTAACAGCCCCTACTAAGTTACGCCTATGATGCAATGTGAAGGTAATGCCTTCATTTTACTGGTATAGACTGTTCTATCACCATTAATATGCAATATGCTTGATTTGACATACACATATTTATTGCTTGGTAGCAAAATATTTCTACCAGTATTGGGATGAATAATTTATTACAACTAGCATTATAAAAGTTATTTTTTCCTAGTTGATCCTTTTACCATTCCTGGTATTAGAACTGTAAGACATCTTGTATAATTCTATAAAGTACCAAATAAAGGTAGCAGGTAGGTTCTTAGAAGGAAAAGTATTGAAGTTACTTTGCAAAGTATACCATTCTAATAAAAAATTATTCAGACATTCTGTTCATCAATTGTAAGAGTGATATTTTTTTTTGGGGGGGGGGGAAAGAAGGGTAAAACTCAGGTACTTATGATGCTTCTATAACTTTTAGTCAATATACACTTCCTTAATGTTGAACACTGAGATTTTTTAAGGGCCTACTCTGAGATTTTTTTAAGGGCCTACTCTGAGACTATGAGATTTTTTTAAGGGCCTACTCTGAGACTATCTCAGTGTAGGTACACACAAAATGTTACAAAAAAATTCCTCAGATTTTAAATTTTCCTGAATTTTAAGTTTTCTCACCTTGATAACCTAAAAAACATAAAACCAAGGTTCCACTGTAATGATAACATTAATATTGAACAATCTTTCTTCAATTACAGCAGTTAAAATTCCACAAACAAAATAAAACAACACTGGATCATGCATGCACGCACATATTTACATCCAAAATAATCTCTTTGTAAACAGAAATCTACAGGTTAGTCAATAACAAATTTGTGAAATCAATTAATTACGTAACATACTTGAATTAATGTCATAACACATGAAGAATATACTGTTGTAATTCTAGCATTTTAAATGCCAAACTGCTCAATTAAGTGTAGGCATAACATATTTACGTTAAGAAACTGAATTTCAGGCTTGGTGGTGCTTTGAGAATGTCAAGTACCATTACTAGTTATTTTTTCTTGACTTTCTTTTCTTTTAAAAATAAAATAAATAGAAAGAGAAAGTTATGCTAATGAGAACTGAGTATGTAGAATCTTAAGTTATAGTCAGCTTTCATGCTGAATTTTCTAATAATATAAATTCTGTAGAGTTTGTTTAATGTAAGTTTCAAGAAACTTTATTAATCACAATGAAAGCATACATGAATGGCAGGAACTCGAGTAAGAAATGCAATCAACAAACAAGTGACACACACATTCAAAATTTATTTTCCGTAGAAAAGTCAACTTACCTGTCAGTTAATGGTGTGATCGCTAACCTTGGAGTATTTCCCAAATATTCATAACCATATAAAAAGGATGTATTTGTTTGTCTGACGACACAGTTATCTATTTCTCGATCCCAATAGAAGCGAAGTTGTGACAGCCACTCAAATGCAGTAACATCCTTACACCCTACAAAAGAAAATATGCATTTGTAAAATTTTTCTTGCAATGTGCGTTTATATTGTTAGTGTTGTCATGCTTCTTTTTTCAATTTTTGCTATGATATTAGTTTTGTCATTTTTTCTTTGCCTGCCTATTAGTTTTTCTAGTTCCTCATAGAAATCTTCTAGTTCTATGCAGATAGATGCTCTACAAAAAAGAAAACTATCAAATATTGAATTTCTGTTGTTCAGGGTAGAGCTCCCACAGTGAAATGGTTATGGCCCTTTGGTGCAAACAGCCCTATGTTTAATCCTATGGCAGCTCCAAAAAATTGTAGTATTGATCCAGCTGCATAGGGAGGAATGGTAGCAGGCTTGGTCTAGAATGCCAGAAAATAGTGACAATTGGAGTCTCTGCGCTAATCGCTCGACACCCAATGAACAGATGCTTGGTAGGCCCTGGCCCTCAAACTGCTGTTGCACCAAGGAGTTTAGTTGTCCAGGATGAAGAGAAGTGCTGTATAAATGTAAAATTTGTTTTAAAATTACTGCAAAATTTGCTGTCTTTAAGGTACATGCAGGGGTGCCCATCCCCCCCCCCAAAGGCCAATGGCACTTCCCCCCAAATTATAACATTCACACCCTCAAACCATATTGTAATCCCCACAAAGTATTTCATTACGACAGCATGTCTACCAAAAGTAACTTTCTTCTTAGCTTTACTGAACTCTATACTTGATCTGCCCCTCCTCCCTACACAGGGATGCCCATCACTCAAGACCGCCCCTAAGATCGTTCATCATAATCCCCCAAAATAGTTTGGATGAATACGTAATAATTGATTTCTATTTGAATGAAATACCATGTTAAACTGTCCATATGTTTTCATTGTTCGATTTTCGAAAAAACTTAAAGCTAGCACAATGATTGGCTAAATGTAGTAAATTAAATTATGTAAATAAGATTATACATAGTGTTTGCGAGTGTGTTTATAAATATAAAACTTGCAATTTGAGTATTTAACACACATACAACTGAAGATTAAAATAGACAATTCAACCTTTGCAAACCAAATAACATGCTACAGCCATACGAAAGATTTAATTTTATTGTTTCATGAGACAATACAGAACCCTAGCTAGAAATACTTAAGCTCAGGGCGATAATATAATACAATAATATAATCACATATGATTGCGAGCGAAGCGAGCAAGAAAATTTTTACATTCATTTCATTGCAGGCTTTCAAGAATATTACTCTAATGGGGTTTCAATACTTTATTAGAATTCCGAGATATTTAGTATTTTCGAGTTTCTCCTTTGGTCTGTTCGAGGTCAAAAACATGTGAATACCATATTGCTAAATACTTAACAGTCTACAAAATGTAATGTTTGAACTCTCTCTCCACTACAGAAATCCCTTGACAATCTAAGATTTAACACTTTATCAAGAGCTTCCTATCTCCCCTTTTAAATTTAATACTCAATCCTACCACCAAAATTTCCATATCAATTTTAGACTTACTGTTGATATTGAAGAGTGGATATTGCTTCCTCCAAAAAATTAATTCTCAGTCCACACCAGAATTTCCGGAACAGTCTAAGATAATAGTAATACACAAGAATTGGATACCCCCCCCCCCCCAATTTAATGTTCAATTCCCCTCTAACTAAAATACCTGCCATAATCTAAGACCTAGAGTTGGATACTGTCTCCCCAAGGTTTAATTCAGAATCCCCCTCCCCCCCATCCCAGAACCCACATGTGAATTAAAGCCTAATATGTAAGAGTTGGATATTTCTCCCCCTCTTTCGATAATGCCCTTAAACACTTTATTTTCTTAATCTAATGCATTAAAATATGGTGCATGTAAGGCAGGTTGGCGTTACCAGACAAAACATGAACCATCACAGAAGCATGACCAAAAACCGTTCAGGTGTTCAATGTGTCCGGAAAAAAGTGATCGCAAAAGTAAAATCACATGTCAAAAGTGTGACATTCATTTGTGCACTGATCAAATGATTGTTTTCTGTCCAAATTGTGTAAAGATATGCATCAAAAGACAATGATTGGTCTGATGAAGGACAGTAAATACTGTAAAAAATGCTGTTCATTTTCACAAATACAACAGTTGGTTTGTGTGTAAATAACATGTAAAAATGTGATATTCAATGTGCAAAGATCACTTTACTGCTTCTTAGTAAATTTGTGTGATAGAAGAAGTTCAAAAGAATCATAAAAATTGTAATTATGCTGTTCACTTTATCTTCTTGAAAATTTTTATAACATTTTTCTAATTTTTGGTTCATGTGTAATTTTGGGTTACTGTAGTATCAATATTCTGAAATAAATGTACCAGTTATATTCCTTTTTCTGTGTTTCAACATATTTCACCCAAAAAACGAAAATGAATGAACAACAATTCATGTACTGCTACTACTATGCATGGGGTTTAAAAAACACCACCACACCACTGGTGTAAAAATATCTCACCACAACAGCGAAGGGTTAAGGATTCAGGGGGGGATGCAGGGGCAAAGGCCTGATTACCAAAATTTGCCCTGACCACGTGTTAGCACCCTGCAGCAATTAACACGTCATTTCTTGAAAACTATACACTGTATATCAGTTCTGTCATTTTTGTTCATTAGTTCATTACAAAACAATATATATATATATTGTTACTATTATTAACAAGCGCCGTTCCCAGGGTCGATTCCCAGCCGGTTTAAATCCAGGAACTTTTCTAACATTGGAAGCAGCCCCGGCACCCGTGCAGCATCGAATGACATGGGTACCTGGGGGGTTAAGGCAGTCAGGGGCATGATGCTGATCACATCACCCCTACTCACGACTGGATCAAGAAAGTGTGGGGCGTTACCCCACACCCCGTATATGCCTTCATGGCATGGTGCTAAGCACAGGGGAGCACTTTACCTCTACCTTTTACCTTTTGCCGTTTGAAAAAGCCCGCTGTTTCCCAATTGAAGATAAAAGGTTATAACTGATGAACCAATGCATCTTCTTGAACAATTTAAATTCTAAATTTAAGAATGAGTAAAAAACAAGATATTAAGTAACATTGGAAAATTAAAGGTCCAGGGGGTAAGCAAAAGCAAAGGCCCAAAGTTTGAAATTTTCCGTAATTATGTAAAAACTCCAAACCCCGTGATTTCAGTTGTTTTTTTTTTTTTCAAAATTTCGGCATGTACATTGCATATCCTCTAAGAGTTGTCCTTCGTCATAATTCCCTCTGAATGTGGTCTATCCAGCGTCCATAGGGCCGTTTCTAGAAGTAAAAAATCAGGACATTGTCCCGAAGCTGGTAACACTGTCGCTTTATACATATAAAGTTATATTTTTTTTTTACTCAAGAAGTATTAGTCTGATTTCAAGGAAACTTTGCATGGTTGTAGGAATGCACCACCGCTACATACTACAATTATTTAATTCACTTCGGTCTATTGAAGGGGTACAGGGGTGTGCCACATGCTAACTTTCTTTTTAAAAATCAACTTTCTTCTTCTCTTCTTATTTAACACTAATTATTGTGAAGCACAATGTATGAATTTTACCTCCGATAAAAGCCCTGTCTTTAAGAAAGAAAACAAAATAAATTTAATTTGTGTACGACAATTAGTTCTTGAGTTAAGATTTTTTTTTTATACTTCGCAACAAGTTTGTAAAGTGCACGCTTGAAAATGCGCTGGCGTGAACGAGAATACAGAAGCACGAGAGTTCAGGCGGCTAAAGGTTAAGCAAAGTTTGACTATATTAACTTACTTATACCAATAAAGCAACATGTTATATACAATACTTTTATTTTTGATTATACAGGGTGGCTCAATAAGTCACTTAACACCCTCAGTACAAGGCCACTGCGGCATGGAATTTGAAATTGGCGATGACCAATCGTTATCAGGCCAAGAGGGAACCACATTGACGCCACCCACACGGTCGGTGGCCATCTTGATGTCCGCCATCTTGAATTCAACTTCAGAATTTTAAATGGGAAGGGGGTCATGCGACATATTAAAATGGGCTAGAATTTCACGAGAAATGCAATGGTGAAGGTTTTTTCGACGTATCTTTAACCAGTAAAAAGTTATGCTTGAATTCTTGTACCAATTTGCTCCTTTTCGAGGTGTTAGAAAAATGCCTTAAAATTTGTTTAGCGCTTCGGTAATGCATCGAGATCAAAGTGACGTCTATGGAGAGACGTTCGCATGCCATTGCACATTATTTTAATCGGATACATCCATGAAGAGTTGTGCATTATGAATGGTTGTCGCGAAAAATTTACAGTGTGACGCTTCCATTGAATTAAAAGTCCTTCACAGTGACAAGGCTAATGTTTATGTTCATAAGGAACTTTATAAACAGAATATGTGACCCTTGTCATCTGATAACTAACTTTGGACAAAAACTGGTTCATAACGTTCCCATAAGTGTTCTGGTGTTCTTCCCTATTGAAAAAACTCTGTAAAAAGTACCTTCTTCATAAGCAAGGATGAAAAAAACTGTTTATTTAACAAATCCAAGTAGCCCTAAGCATTTAAGGTTCCGTTGATGGAAAATTGACTAACCAATCATGTTCCACACAGCACGCCACACCATTAACTTACCAACACTAACCATTCAGCTTTGATCTGTCAAAAATGGGTTGTCAGATAAAAATCATCGACTATTCTGTTTATAAACTTCCTTATGAACATAAACATTAGCTTTGTCACTGTGAAGGACTTTTAATTCAATGGAAGCGTCACACTGTAAATTGTTCGCGACAACCATTCATAATGCACAGCTCTTCATGGATGTATCCTATTAAAATAATGTGCAATGGCATGCGAACGTCTCTCCATAGACGTCACTTTGATCTCGATGCATTACCGATGCGCTAAATAAATTTTAAGGCATTTTTCTAACACCTCGAAAAGGAGCAAATTGGTACAAGAATTTAGTCATAACTTTTTACTGGTTAAAGATACGTCGAAAAAACCTTCACCATTGCATTTCTCGTGAAATTCTAGCCCATTTTAATATGTCGCACGACCCCCTTCCCATTTAAAATTCTGAAGTTGAATTCAAGATGGCGGACATCAAGATGGCCACCGACCGTGTGGGTGGCGTCAGTGTGGTTCCCCATTGGCCTGATAACGATTGGTCATCACCATTTCCATGTTGCGCTCTGCAGTGGCCTTGTACTGGGGGTGTTAAGGCGAGGAGGGACAATTTCCCCTTGGTCTTTCTCGCTGGGGCAGCTGCTGATCACTGTTGCCAACTTCGCTCTTTTGGAGCCAAATCTGGCTCTTTCGTGCACTCGTTTGACTGTGAACTGTGGCATCCGCCCTCTGCCCCACTATGATGCCACCACTGGCTCCGGCCCAAAAATACCAACTTTTGCCATGAGTGTACATTTTGCACGTGACGTGATATTCGTATAGCTACGGGCTGCGTCACCCACCTTTTGTTTCCTCCCCATGTATTTTTATATATAGCGCTGTGGCTAAGATGAAGATGACAATTTTGTTATCCGGGAACCCTTTATTTTCGATTTTATTAACATCATTGGATTATTGAGATGGGTGATGCCGCCAAATCTAGGCGGTAAAAACTAAGAATAAATTGCCATCACTTTAAAGCTAACGGTAATAGCGGCACCCCACCCCTCTGACAACTAAAATTACCCTAGTAGGAACTTTATGCAGCCTTCGTTAATCTAGCTCCTTGAAAGTCCTCTTTAGCTATATTAATGGTGAAATTTAGCTCTATTATGCACATCAGGTTTGGCAACATTGCCAGGATGGCCGTAGGAGGCAAGGAGAAATGCACTAGGCTTATGGGACCATTATTTTATTCGTTCTCTCGGGAATATCAAACATCCCATGATGTAGAAAAGTACATGGATGGAAAAAGGACAGGTAGAACTATGTCATAGCAGTAGGAAAAGTCGAAACTCCCATTTGATGAGCCGTAACTTGAAGTTGAAGTTTATGTCCCATAAGAAATACATGGGATTCGGTAAATACTAATTCATCATATTTTTCAAAAATCGTATAAGGCTTAATAATCAACTTAGGAAACCGCTTCCACTTGCCACATGGGGAGAAATTCATACTCTTCATTTCTGGCAGATATCTTTTTAGTAGCATTGCTCATTCCGACGATATTGGAATAAATGCATGCCTGGTGCGTAATTGTCCCTCTTCGCCTTAAGTGACTTATTGAGCCACCCTGTAGATTTTCACATTGCAAGTTCTTTAGGCTATGATATTAAACAAGGTATAAAAGAGGATGAACTGTAATTAGAAAGGGACAGAGAGAACAAGAATATGAACAAAAGTTAATATACAAGTGAATCTACATAAAGTTATCATCGTTAATCTTCATTGTCATGATAAACGAAAATGGCAGAAAAGCAATCTCAAATATCAAAAAATGCAAAATACAAATATAAGAATGTGTACAGCCTTACCTTTATACAGGGTGACTTGTAATTAGATGTATTCCCTGAAAGAGGTTAAAGTAGAGGCAATTTGCAATAAATTTGACTATATGATACCCTGCCCGAAAATTAGAAGTTTTCGAGATAATCGAATTTCTATTGTTTTTTTAAAGAAATTACAATTTTTCACATAAAAAAATGAATTGAGAAAAACTGCTCATTGTATGGCACATATTTCATCATTTTCTGATAGCTAACAAATAAGTGGTTTGTTGAAAAAAAAAATCTCAAATAACAGTCACATGTAAGTAATGGGTGAGTCTAAACTTACAAGTGGTGATAAAAAAGTACACTCTTAGCTTACTAGGCAACGTATTAATAACAAAAATGGTATGACACGAAGCGTACAAATTACTTAAATTACTTCCTTGAGTCATCAGCTATCCAACAAGGTACAAATGTTGCTAACATTCACATGTGTGTACAAGAAATAATACTTGATTCATTTTCATGTAAATGGAATCAATGAACATTACAATTAAAGAACATTACATCTCTTGCTCAAAGTGGGCACCTCCATTACGAATGCAGGCACGTAGGTTTGTACGGACATTTGGTCTTGTAACTTGTGATGTGATGGTGTCCTTGATGTGTTGACCAGCTGTTAAGATCCTCTCCCTGAGCTCTTCTTGCGAATTTACCGGTGTGTTGTAAACTAAGTCTTTCATGTGGCCCCAAATTAAGAAGTCGCAAGGCGTCAAATCTGGGGATCGAGCCGGCCAGGCAATCGGGCTGCTTCAGCCAATCCATTTCTTTGGGTAATTTTTATCCAGCCACTGTCGCACGCCCAGGCAGAAGTATGGATGGGCATCATGAACAATCATTTGAATGAGCCATTTTTCCTGCCCCAAATCTTAAATGGCATCACTTATGAACATTTTTTGAGGAACGGGATGGCAATGTTGTTGGAGGACGTGCCTCTAGCTACAAGACGTGACATGATTTACCAGCATGATGGCTGCCCAGCTTGATCCCCTGATCGATTTGACACCTTGCGACTTTTACATTTGGAGCCACGTGAAAGACTTAGTTTACAAGACACCGGTAAATTCGCAACAAGAGCTCAGGGAGAGGATCTTGACAGCTGGTCAACACTTCAAGGACACCATCACATCACGAGTTATGAGACCAAATGTCCGTAAAAACCTGCGTGCCTGCATTCGTAATGGAGGTGCCCACTTTGAGCAAGACGTGTAATGTTCTTTAATTGTATTGTTCATTGATTCCATTCACATGAAGATGAATGAAGTATTATTTCTTGTACACACATGTGAATGTTAGCAACACTTGTACCTTGTTGGATAGCTGATGACTCAAGGAAGTAATTTAAGTAATTTGTACGCTTCGTGTCATACCATTTTTGTTAATAATACGTTGCCTAGTAAACTAAGTGTATTTTTATCACCACTTGTAAGTTTAGACTCACCCGTTACTTACATGTGATTGTTATTTGAGAAAAACTTTTTTTTCAACGAACCACTTATTTGTTAGCTATCAGAAAATGATGAAATATGTGCCATACAATGAGCAGTTTTTCTCAATTCATTTTTTTATGTGAAAAATTGTAATTTCTTTAAAAAAACAATAGAAATTCGATTATCTCAAAAACTTCTAATTTTCGGACAGGGTATCATATAGTCAAATTTATTGCAAATTGCCTCTACTTTAACCTCTTTCAGGGAATACATCTAATTACAAGTCACCCTGTATAAAGGTAAGGCTGTACACATTCTTATATTTGTATTTTGCATTTTTTGATATTTGAGATTGCTTTTCTGCCATTTTCGTTTATCATGACAATGAAGATTAACGATGATTAAATGCAATTGATGAAGGGATACTCATATTTACCAGACTGGGACATAAACCTGGAATCCTCAGCTACAAGATGTTGGGTTGATCACTCAACAATGCTTGTCCACTGTGGTGGCTACACATATATTTAATTTCGGTCTCGGATAGTAGTGTCATCAGCACAACAGACTAATTGGCTTTGAGCACCAGATAAGATTATGCTGTGACATCAACAGAAAAATTTCTCCTGCAACCATGCACTACAAGAAATGAATCCAAGTCTCATGCATGGTAGTCAGATACTCTAATGAACAACACACCCTTACTTTAAATATTTTAGTTCTTTCAATATCCTCCTTCCTACTGTAAGTTATGCCTCCATATGTTTTACTGTTAAATAATGAGTTGTCTTATGAGGTTTTTTTTTTTTTTAAATAAACAAAACAAAAATTCAGATATAAATACATACCTCCTTTGTACATTTTATCAACAACATCCCTAGCATGTATTTCTATTGTAACAATTCCCACAACTTTCAAACGTTGAAGTTTTGTTAATTCTCCTCGGACTGCATCTGAAAACTTTCCAAGAACCATATTCTGAAATTTAAAAAAAAATAATAAAGTTTATGAATTACAAGATTCATTCAAGAGACTATTATTACCATATAAAATAGAACACAGAAATATTTATTTATATTTACGGTGTAAACTTCAAACTGCCCTTTAACTATGACTAAGAAAACAAGATCACATTTCATGTATATTATTCACTGGTCAGAAGTATAGGGAATTACAGGGAACAGAATTTCATTCCTTAAGGAAATACAGGTATGTAGCAACATTTCACAATAAAGTATATTTGATACAAGATTATTTCATTAGAAAGGAAGGTTAACAGTGGTATGAAAACAAGCAGTAATACCATTATAAAGTCCTGTTCATATGCAGATGTGAGCATGCAAGTACGTACGTACGTATGCAGATGTGAGCATGCAAGTACGTACGTACGTATGCAGATGTGAGTGTGTGTACGTACGTACGAACGAACGAACGCACCCACCCACCCACACTCTCTCACTTACTCTCTCTCTGTGCATGCATGCGGGAAGGAGAGAGAGAGAGAGAGAGAGAGAGAGAGAGAGAGAGAGAGAGAGA